>NC_066618.1:289499067-289832329 GCF_025201925.1 Gopherus flavomarginatus
CCATGTGCTTAAAATCCGGCAAGTGCCCAGGTGCCTTGCTGAATTGGGGCCTATGTCAGAAAGTTGACTGAGACGCTATTTGTGACTGTAGTGATGGAAGGGTTAGAGCATCAATCTAGAGCTATTCACAACTCCCTTCACTAAATCTGAAACCACATCAGGTTCATTCCAAACTTGCCAAGTTTCAAATGCTCCTGGTCAGAGTTCTGATCCTGAGCAAAACTGAGCCGCACTGGCTGAATTTTGTTGAGAGTTTTTAGGGTTCTTTGAATGTGAAACTCAAAGCAAAGCGTAGATGAGTGTGAACATGCCTGAACTGAAACCAAGAAAAGGGGGTTGCTTGGTTCCCTAGGACAGTGGTTCTCAAACTAGGGCAGCTGCTTGTTCAGGGAAAGCCCCTGGGGGGCCGGGCCGGTCTGTTTACTTGACGCGTTCAGAGGTTTGGCCGATCGCGGCTCCCACTGGCTGCGGTTCACTGCTCCAGGCCAATGGGGGCTGCAGGAAGGGCAGACAGCACGTCCCACAGCCCACGCCACTTCCTGCAGCTCCCATTGGCCTGGAGCGGCGAACCGTGGCCAGTGGGAGCTGTGATTGGCTGAACCTGCGGACGCAGCAGGTAAACAAACCGACCCAGCCTGCCAGGGGCTTTCCCTGAACAAGCGGCAGCCCTAGTTTGAGAATCACTGCCCTAGGAATCAAAGGCCTGAGTGTCTCACAGCTTTTCCCAAATCCCCAAAAGTAGCTGTTACAAGCCAACTTCTGTCCTCCGTCTTCCCATGCAACTGTATTGAGCTCAGTGGGGTTGCACAGAGTGTCAGTTAGTACAGAATGTGACCCTGCATCTCCCCTAAGGTTAAGTTAAAACCAAGTTACTGATACAGTATGTTAACAGCACTACACCATCCCTCACATCAGGTAATTGTTTAAATATCTCCAGACGGTGAGGAATCTCTCTGGGGAATCCACTAAAAAATTGCAGCCTCACTGTGAAAATGGAGGCCAAAATTTTCTATAATTTATCACCTTGTCAATCCCATTAATAAATGCACTTCGGCATCAAGTTGCCCTGAGTCCTTTAGAGTGAAATTCTGCCCTCAGATGCAGACGTCAGGTTCCCTTTGACTTCAACAGGAGCCACATGCATAATAGCCATTTAATAACAATACACCCGCAATTCATTTCTAGATGGAAAAGAACGAACGGTGCTGTTTTGAGCCTGGTGTACGTGTACCTGGTTGAGAGGAATAAATGTTTCCTATTAGTCTAATACAATGTTGGCTGGTGTTACTTCCTCAGAGTCTTCAGCTGCTGCACAGTTATACTAAAGAAAATATAGGGCCCATTTGGTATTTATTCTAGCTCTGGAAGTATGAAGGACCTCAGAGTAAAAGGGTAATTTAGTCCCATTTTAAGGCCCCTTTACACTGGAAAAGTGGTGTGGAAGAGCCCAGTGTAATTAAAAATCTGACCAGTAGAGTCCAAAACATGGATATTTCACCATTCTGATCACGGCCTTGTGAAGTTAGCTATATGAATTGATTGATATCGTGCAGATATAATTGTCTTACCATTACAGAGAATTTAAATCCCAGCAACTCTTAAAGGAGCTAATGAATTTAGGGCTCAGTCTTGCAAAGTAGTGAGCAATCTGCTTCAATCAAGCAAGCAATCTGGCTCAGCTCATACTGAGGGGTGTGGGCGGGGGGAACAAAAAGTTCATTGCGTTTAAATGATAAATACATTTGAGGAAACCGTGTGATCTGCCCAGGGACATTTCATGAGCAGAGTGGGGGTCTGCAGTCTTAATCTTTTAAATCAAGTTTATGTGAAATACTCAGTCCATATAAATCAATAAGGCCCAGATCCTGCATACGCATATTGAACTGCACGGTGAGTTCAATGGGGCAAGGAGCTCATAGCATGGGCTAAAGTGTTTGCAGGATCGGGGCCTAAATGTTGCTATTTTCTCTTCTTATTAGTATATATCTTCTAATTAAAATTTATTGGCTCTGCATTCCTCCCTAGGCTCCACATTGAACTCTGTTAAGGACAGCTTTGCAATTCCTATTTATCATGAAGTGTCTGTACTTACTTCAATTTAAAAAAAAAATCACAAAAAGGAAAAGAACTTGCCTGGTGAATTTATTCCCTGTGTATTATTCACACAGGTCTAGATTCAAGAAAAGACAGATGTCTCTGCTGAAGTCCACACCTATTCGGGAAAGCACTTAACCTCGTGCTGCACTTAAACACGTGTTTTACTAGAGGCCTCAAGTCTGCTAGTTACAGTGATGGTATGAGCACATCTTAGGGCCAGATCCTCAAAAGGTGGTTAGGTGTCTAACTCCTATTGAATTCAGTAGGAGGCACCTAAATTCCTGGGCCTTAGTGACTTCCAAGTTAATTTGCAGTTCATACTACAATTTGGGAAGTGTCATTTATGTGATGGTCACCAGGGCCATGTAAGTTGTGTCTAGCGATCTCTGTCTGTCTAGTTATCTGTCTGTCTGAATCACAGGAGAGATGAGATGGGGGCTACCCCATGACTTTGTGAAGATGTTGCTTATCCTTGAAACTTAAAGGACATTGAACAGTGATGTCTCTTGCTGATAACTGGCAAGACGGATTGGAGTTATTGTCACTGTCTCTGGAGGCGACTATAGTTTTCATCCCTTCCAAAGCTCTGTGATGAATATACCCAGCTCAGGTAGAGCCCACATGCCCACATCCAGAAAGAACTGAGCTGGGAATTTTTCATTGCTTTTGCCAAACTTGGGGAGGAAGGGGGGTAGGGGGAGGAAGAGGAATAAAAAAGCCAAGACGAAATAAAACACAAAACGTCTAGTGATGAGACAGCTACTTGTCTCACAAAATTAGCTCTTTCACTCCTACTGAATAGCCTCTTACAAGAGCAGTTTATTTCAATCTCCTTTTCTTCCTGAAATGAGGCTGTAGTGAGGAGCAATTACAATGAATATTTCTCCTAATCCTGATGCTGCTGACACATCTACTACCAGCTACATTAACTCTTTGATGGGCTAGTAAATATATAAATGCATCTTGGTATTTCAGACATCAGGTATTAAACTTCTTACCTTCGTGCCAGCTCCAGTTCCCAAAGTGGCACTGGTGCTACTGGAAGCTGACCTGGGCCCTGAAACTGACCAACCAACATTGGGCCCAGTTCATTTATGCCCCACAGTTCCCTGGAGCAAGCATCAAGGGATTATAAACCCCTGGCCCAGGGCATTCCCTCTCTGTGTAGATGGCGTACCCCAGTGGTCTCCAACCTTTTTGGCTGGCGGGCACCAGCTGAAGGACTACTGCGGCAGTGGAGCACCCTCTGAAATGCGGCCGAATTTCAGCGGCGACGCCTCTTGATGACGTCACTTGACGGCAAGCGACGTCATCGAGAGGCATCCCTGCCAAAATGTCGCTGCGGCATTTCGGCGGGTGCTCTCCCGGGGGCCAGGACGCAGGCGCATTAAGATGCCCTTGTGGGCACCGCGTTGGGGACCCCTGGCGTCCCTAAAGGGGAAGTGTCATAAACAGATAGTTGAGGGTTAATGCCTCTTTTACCTGTAAAGGGTTAAGAAGTTCACCTAGCCTAGCTGACACCTGACCAGAGGAACCAATGGGGGAACAAGATGTTTCAAAAGGAAGGAGGGACTTTTTCCTTTGTTTAGAGTTTCAGTTTCAGCTGGAGTGAAAAAGATCAAGGAACAAGCCTCTTATCAGAGTAGTAAGTTTTAGAAAGGGATAAATAGGTTTATGTTTATTTTCTTTGTAACTTGTCTTGGTACCATTAAGGGAATTATCAAATTTGGGTATTCTTGTGTGTATTAAAGTTTTTGCCCAAGGGAACATCCTCTGTATTTTGAATCTGTTGTCTGTGAGAGTAGCTGATATGCTAATCTCTCCCAGAGGGTTTTCTTTTACCTTTCTTTTCTTTAATTAAAAGCCTTCTTTTTAAATACCTGATTGATTTTTTCCTTGTTTTTTAGATCGAAGGGGTTTGGATCTGGATCCACCAGGAGTTGGTGGGAGAAAGGAGGGGGGATGGTTAATTTCTCCTTGTTTTAAGATCCAAGGGGTTTGGATCTATGTTCACCAGGAAATTGGTGAAGTCTCTCAAGACTACCCAGGGAAGAAAAGTAGTGCTTGGTGGTGGTGGCAGCGAAACCAGATCCAAGCTGGTAATTAAGCTCAGAAGTGTCCATGCAGGTTCCCACATCTGTACCCTAAAGTTCAGAATGGGGAAGGAACCTTGACAGGAAGCATTGGCATAGCCAGTTCTACTCCTCCCCAACAGGATCTCCCAGTGCACAGAACTTGTTGGAGGATAAAAAGGACATGGGAGGGATGACACTATGTCTAGGCTATTCCTGGCTGCCAAACAACCCCTGACAGCTAAGCTTGTGTTAGGGTACCCCCTCTGCCTTATCTAACCTCTGCGGGGAGGCCATAGTGGCTTTCCAGCAAGTCTGGCATAGGAGAGGTTTAATGATAACAGATATCAGCGCCGCACGTGGAATGAATTTGATTCATGATGCATTAATTGTAGGGAAATATTGACACTTTGATGGCAGTCATCTTAGAGTTAGTGACAGATCAAGACCTTACATTTAAAACAATATCGAGGTTCAGGGTTCGATTCTGCAGGTGTTGTAAGTGCAGCCCTCCCAAAGAAGTCCAGAGCAGTTCCACGCACTGAGTGGCTGGAGCCTTAGAACTGGAAGATGTGGATTAAAAAGCCAGAATAGTCTAAGAGAATATCCTGCAAGTAGTCCTTATTGAAATCAGGGAGAGTTTAGGCTATGCTATGGAATAGACTCTGATTCTGGTTCTCATCCTGGTCACAAAGTGTGATAACCTTCAGAAAGGAAGGAATCACAAGCAAGTGCAAACTGAGTCTAAAGGCAGTCCAAATTTTCCAACAAAAATGAAAAAAACCACAGAAAATCTTTGTTCCGTTCAAAAAACAATATGGTTTTTTATTCAACAAAAATTAAAAAATAGTGTTTGGTTTTTAGTATTTTGGGGTTTTCCCCCACGTTTCTCCTCCTTTTTTCCTTCCCCCATTTCCAGTGAGAGAAACAAAAAGAGTAGAAAAAGGAAGTAAAGTGGCGGGGGTACCAGTTTTCTGCAGGTGAATAATTAAAGTACGTTGAACAAAGCAAACCTTTCTGGAGGAGTGGAGGGTTCAGATTTTTTTGTGGAAAACCACATTTCAACTGCCAAAACCATCTGAGTTTGATTTGCTTTATGGTAATCTGAGTGTCTACTATAAACCCCAGTGTTACTTGTAAATATCTAGCCACTGATTGTATTAGATATCATAAAAATTGAGGGATATTTGGGAAGAAAAATGGTGCCATAAGCTTTGACTCCATTAAATTGAATCCTGGACTGACATTGCGTGTCTGGAGGGACAGAGCAGGAAAACTGATCATTGCTTTGCTAAAATATACTCCCATGGGGGCTGTCTTTTCTAGAAAGGGTGGGGGGCAGATTGCACCAAAACGTAAAGCAGCCAGAACCCTGGAAGGCATAGCAGAACTCCCACTGACCCCATCCAAAAGCTGTGCCCAGAGGGTACAGTTCTATAGCTGCGATGTACCAGGTTTCTATACATCATGCAATTCACTAATTATCACTACAATTTAAGTGTTTGTCCCGATGAACAGTTAACAGGTGCAGCCAGAAATCCAGGGGTCTGATTTTTAGACTTGAGCGGTAGCTAAAGTCAAAGAGAGTTGTGGGTGCCCAGCATCCCTGAAAATCTGCCCCTAAACGGAGTTGTTCTTTAGGCTCAGTCTCCTAAAACACACAGAGGCAGCCAAAGTCTGCTGTAACCAAGCTCTTCCTTCTTGACCCACTTCCATATCAAAGCACAGCAGGTGTGGCTGTGCTAAATGTCGAAGCCAACAGCGCCATCTACTGACTCTGAGGCATTATTGCCTATTGCAGACAACAACCAAATTCCAAACCCTGATGAATAGGAAAGCCATGCATTTATTAAGGCAGGGATGCTCAAAGGCTCCCTGCCTTAGTCTCGTTTGGAAATCCTAGCCTAAGGTATTAAAAATACCTTTCTCTCCTTCATTCCTTTCATGATTACGACCCATACTATTTAGCAAAGAGGCCATCCTGTGATTTTTAGGGCATTTTCCTTCCTGGGACTAGTATCAGGGATCGCAAAGGCTATAGAAGTTGGAGAGGAGGCAGGTGGATCAGGAATACTAGGCCAGTTCTAAGTGTTGGTTCAAATCCAGACTAGTTTCATAGGATCCAAAAATTGTTGCCGTCCAGTCATCTCAGTGTAATCCCCAGTGCATCTGTAATAAGATGAGGCCCTGAAACATAAACCTTTGTATCAGAGGCCCAGTATGAGGCCTAAGGCCTGAACTAAAGTAATGGTCGAGACATTGCTAACATAAAGCAAAGTTAAGCTGTGAACCAGAGGCAGGCCCTGCTCACAGAAGCTGGCAAGGAAAGGGCTGATGTTGCAAAAATACACATTCCTAAAAGGTACCAGAACACTTGGATACCTGCACATTCCACACAGATAACAAGGACCAGGCTGACTCATCCTAAAGATGGGCAAAAGGGTAATATAATAGATAGAATTGTTTTGTTTGAACCAACATGTACCAGGTGAGAGGTGGTACCTGACTGCATAGAGGGGTCATACCTCGCTATGTAGAGGGGTTGCACCTCAATATGTCAGGAGTGATGTGTAACTTGTTTGTACCTGTGTATAAGAATACATCCCTGGGGCAGTGTTTTTGTCTGGCCTAGGGACCAGTAGAGTGTCCCGCCACTGACTGAGCTGTGTCCATTGTCAGGGGGCACATGTTCATAGTATGTCCTGTAGAGTCTGCTGGAAACTATTACTGTGCTTCGTTTGACAATAAACCTGGCCGGGTGCCTTCGTACCTTATCAGAGTCTATGATCATTGGGGGTTCTCTCGGGGTCTGCTGTGCCAATGATCTGCAGAGCCGGGGCAGTACACAGAGGGAACACATGCACGCAGCTGACTGTTATCAACATCGAACAGAGCAGAGCACCACACTGGTGGCATCTGACAACAGCATCCACATTAAAATACCTCCTCCACCCCAGCAGGAAGGGCAGAGGAAGAGAGCCCATCTGCAAAGTCTGACAGAAAGCCATGGCAGCCTGTTTATGAACAGAGAGCCTTTGTACTATGGGACAGCACAGCCCCGTTATTCGTGTTTGCACAGTGCACCTGGGAGGTTGCGTGTGGGAAATCCTGGTTTTTAATGTCAAGGGGTTATCTCTTTTCCTCAGATTTTTGACAATAGTAAAAACTGGCATCACCTCATCAAAAGCCTCCATATGGCTCTAAACGGAAGTCATGTGGTGAACTGCATTGACCTTTTCCTGCGTGACAGTCAGCGTTCTTTAAAGACTCATTACAACAGCTTTGTAGTCCCAAGGCTGCAACCTTGCAAGGCTCCTAAGAATGGCATCACAAAACGTGGAGTATTATTCCTGAGGCTGATTCATGCAGATAAAAGTATCCCCTTGCCACAACATTTTATATTCCGCACTCAATTCATATGGAAGAGAGAATCCACTTTCCTCCTTATGAAGTCACAATGCAGTTTAGTCTGGGCCAGTGCATGGTGAGCCCCATTTGCCACCTAGGACTCAGATTTTTTTTGTATTAGTTAGCAATGTGATGTTTTTTCTTTTCACTGAAATAGCTAGATTGGTACAACCCCTAGTGTGGACACAGTTATACTGGTAGAAAGATGCATTATACTGATACAGTTTATTCCCCCTTCCCTATGGATCAAGCTATCCCATAAGGACATTTATTCCAGTATAGCTGTTTCCACACGAGAGGGGTGTACCACTTTAACTATGCCAACATAGTTAGGGCAGTACAACTTTTGGGGGTACACAAGCCCTTAGCTGCACTCTCCAAACTAGATACTTCTCTGCATCTGATATACCCAAAGGCAAAATCCCAAAGTAATGTGAAGTGCTCAGGCCTTGAACTCTGTTCCCAGCACAGTCTGTGGAAACCAGATGTTTAATCTGTCCCAGCCCTTTTATCTTTAGAAGGCTGTTGCTGTAGGAACCACCACCTCGACTGGACAGAGCTGCAGGCCTGGATAAGCACTAATACTCTAACATTTATTAAGCACACAGGAGCCAGGTTTGGAAGGAAGGAAGGCACAGTGCTTCTTGCTATGCAAACAAGCACTTGGTTCAGACTGAGTCTGCTCATGCTTCTGGAAAACATGTAATTCACAAGGGCCATGCTTAACACAGGTATTGGCGTTAGTCGCTCCTCTGCTGACATTATACTATTACTATTGTTATTATTTGTTATTTGTATTGTAGTAGCACCAAGGGGCTCTGATCATGGCTCAGCTATATTAGGGGCTGTACAAACACATAACAAAAGGTGGTCCCTCCCCCAACGAGCTGACTGTTTAAGTAAAGATCCCATTTCTTTACTCACCCCCCCCCAGGTAGTAACTTGATAACTGTCCTGCTCCTGGAAGCCTGTATTTTAGGGGCCAAAGATCCTGAGTTGCATCCCCAATACAGAATGCATGCAAAGGAGCAGCCCGCTATGGGTGCAGCCATGGGTGCATCACGCAGCCTTCCGAACTGTCAGGCCAATGCCCCAGGAACTAATGTCAGCTCAGAAGAATTAATCTTTGATGTAGCAGGAGCCATGGAATCAGATTCGCTTTTTTAATTTTTTCGGGGAAGCTCTTCTCGCTCTGCATAGCAAACTGGCCTTCCTCCTTCGCGAAGCTGATGTCTTCGAGCAATTCAAAAAGCAGAAAATTGCATCGGCGTTCAACGCAGCTGCTGACTGTTCTTTTCGTTGCTGTCACGTTACACAATGCTCCTTACATGATAAACATTTCTAACTGCTGGGGGGGGGGGTGGGGGTAGCTAGACGACAGGGAATGGGGGATGGGCCAAAACAGAAGGAAAATTTCTTCTATCTTTAGCCTTTCTCCCAGATTCATTATCCAGCTCCTTTCATAGGCTGTTAAGAAGTTAATGTAGGAAAAGATTTATTAGGCTACCCTATGCCAGCCCAAGATTGTTCTATGGGGCACAATCGTTTCATATAGTACAAGGCTGGGAATAATATTGGGGGGAAATAGTCACTGCGTCTGCCTGATTCAATGGTAACTTAGCCAACCGAACCTGGTGTTAAAATACTGATTGACTGGATATGTGAGGCTGGTTTAAACCAGTGTCCCTCCACTGAAGTCAATGGAGCGACAAGATTTGCATCCATTGAGGTCTGGTCCCACGCACTGGGAAGGAGTCTTCTTTCGTAAGGAGACCCCTCACTGCAGAAGAAACATGCGCTGCTTAGTGGACTGCAGGCTGAGAACCTGCTGCTTTATTCAGCTACAGAACAAGCAGAGTGAGCATGGGGCGAGGGAGGGGGAAGGGAACTCCAATTAACTAAACCGGAAGGGGTGGAGTATGGCTTCAACCCATAATACTCTGAGTAATCCGGTTAACCCCTCGATGACCATTTTACAACACTTGCAGTGGTAGCCTCCATCTGATCAGAGACAGCATAAACAAGCCTTTTGTTCAAAACCCCTTTGAAACACGTTCTATTCCTAGTGCTCCGGTACAGGAGTTTTCCTTCCACATGCTGGATTTCTGAGGATACTGGAAGTGCAACACTGAGGTTTTGTGCAGGCTGCAGAACTGTGTAGCGCCAGCAGCCCTGCTCCAGACACCAGAGTCACATGAATCCCGGACCTGCCTTTGCCTTTGCCTCTTTCCTACTCAGAACTGAACCTTAGAGTTCAGAACATGAGAAGCTAGCATGAAACCTCCAAACTTAATTACCAGCTTGGATCTGATATCGCTGCCACCAGCCAGAAAAATTCCAGTGTCTGGCTCACTCTCGTCTCCCCAAAACCTTCCCTGTGGAACCCTCAAGACTCAGATGCCCTGAGTCTCACCACAAAGGGAAATAACCCACTTCCCTTCTCCCTCTTCCCCTCCAGGTGTTCCCTCCTTGGGTTCCTGGAGAGATATACAGATTCAAGCTCCGTGAATCTAAACAAAGGGATTCCACCCTCTTTACCTCCTCCCAGATTTCCCTGCCCTGGGTTCCCTAGGAAATTCCCTGCTTCAAGTCCTTGAAACACAAGTACCAAGAGATCAAATCTCTCTCTCTCCTCACCCAGAGGGTATGCAAAGTCAGGCTTTGTAAATCCAACACAAAGAGATGTTCCCTCTCCCTTCGTTTCTTAGCCTTAACCAGTGAAAAACACTTAAACAGGTCTTAAAAAGAAAGCTTTATATAAAAAGAAAGAAAAAGACATAAAATGGTCTCTGTATCAAGGTGACAATATACAGGGTCAATTGCTTAACAGAAAAAATGAATAAACAGCCTTATCCAAAAAGAATACAATTTAACACATTCCAGCAACTACACACATGTAAGTACAAAAAAACAATATAAACCTGTTGTCTTACTATCCTTGTACTTACAACTTGGAAACAGAAGATTAGAAAGCCTGAAGATTCCTGTGGTCACTCTCAGAGCTGAGAAAGAGAACAGACCAAGACAAAGAACAAAGAACTCACACCCAAAACTTCCCTCCACCCAGATTTGAAAAAGTCTTGTTTCCTGATTGGTCCTCTGGTCAAGTGTTTCAGGTCACTTTTTGTTAACCCTTTACAGGTAAAAGAACATTAACCCTTAGCTATCTGTTTATGACAGCCTCTGCATCATTTTTAACCTTGCTGAGCTTCGGCCTGTGCAGAGGGACTGCAGGGTGACAGGGTATCAATCGGGGCCCCTCTGAGTGGATCCTGCAGGGATTTGGGACAGGTTTACAAAGGGCTTTGTGTGCCTACACAGGCAGTTAGGGGCCTTGTGGGACTTTCAGGAGTGCCTGCGGGACAGCCTCCCCTCTCCCAGTTCCCACTGACTTTCAGTGGGAGTTAGGTGCCTAATCTGTACGTCTTGCTGGAGCCCAACAATGTTCCACTGCACTTAACATAATCTCCTCTGGCAATGTGGCAACCCCCCCTTAGCACCAACTGTGTCTTTAGGGGCCTATATACCGCTGTAAACCTGGCCCAGTGTTGATACTGAGGCCTCAGTCCAGCAAAGCACCTGCTAGACTTTAAGCAGTCCATGAGCCGTCAGTATGGGCTGTGCTGAATCCGACTGGAGTGCCTCATTTCCATCTGGGGATCCTCTCTTAGAGCTCACTGCTGCCCTCCTCACACCTTGGGACTGGTTATTCAATGTGTTCTGTTCTGCCCTGAGAAGCTGCTGTGCTTTTCACAGTGGTCATGAAATGGCTAATTGGAATACATGGTTCCAACATGTTGTTGCAAAGGGACCCTGCAGTGGGATCATGGAAGAGTAGGAAACCGCTTTCTCTTATTAAAGTTGCCAACACATTCATTCTGTTGGTTGCAGATGCTCATTTTCTTTCATCCTTGCCCACGTATAAGGCTATTCGCTTCCCTCTGATAGGTAAGAGCCCTGAATGTTCCTCTAGGATACACAGGGACAACGCCCTGAGGCCCAGAACACCTACATTGCTGTCAGAAGAAACACTGAAGTCAGTTTGGGATGTCACATGTTCATTGTTAAATGTGTGTTTTAAGTGCTTTGCTGGATCAGGACCAATGTGTTTTTGCAAGTGGTGCGCCCTGCAAATTGAATACATTACTACAAACTAGATGTGTCACGACCTGATACTATGTCCCTGTCTGGATGGACACCAGTTTCTGAACGGACCCAACTTCTGGATCGTCTAAACCCCATGGGTTTGTGTAGTAACTGATCATGGTTGCTAGCTCTGGATCTCTTGGGGTACATAAACACTGCAGCTGGGACTGAGCATCCCAGCCCAAATACACAGACTCATCCTACCGGGGCTCAGGCCAGCACACTAAAAATAGCAGCATGGCTGCTGAGGCTCTGGCGGAAACTTAAACCCAGGAGGGGCAAGTGGGCTTCAGAGCCCATCTGCTGCCTAAGTCACAATGTCCACACTGCTATATTTAGTGTGTTAGTCCAAGCCCTGCTAGTGCAAGTCTGCCCATGCCGGGAGTCTCTCTCCCAGCTGCAGTTTAGGCATACCCTTAGGCACGCTTCCAGGTTTAGACCCTGTGTCTGGAACCCCTCTTGGGCAATGGGACCCTATCGTGCACCCTGGAACTAGTGCCACTGCCCTCCTGAGTCCCCGTTGCTTATATATGTTTCCCCCAGAGTCCACCAAGCATTGGGAACTCTGGTTTCTAGTTAACCCCTTCAGGAGCAACAAAGCAAGAATGTAAGGAATGCAGGCTAAGCCAAGGAATGTGCTTATCAATAGAAGTTCCTAACCACAGGCACTTTACTCTTAAAGCACATTAGAAAGGTACATGTCTTTGAAAAACAAAATCCTGAACACATCCCCTCTGATTCCCCACTCCCGTCTCATCTCACCCCTCCTGTGAGTCTGAGATTTGGTCAGCGTCCTCCCACTAGGCCACCCAACCTGCTCTCTTGGGCTGTTCTTCTGCATGTGACATTGATCTGGTCTCCTGCTTCGAGAAGCAGCTCCCTTTTTAAAAAAGAGGGCACCTTTGCCCTCTGCCCAAGCTGAGGAACTGCAGCCCCTTCCCCCAGCAAGCCTTCTCTATAGAGAGTTCATTGTTCTTGTGGCTGGGCCTGTAGTTCAAAGATGATCACAGTCGGTGATCTCATTGAAAGTCATCTCTGAGGTAGCCCACACCTGTAACAAGACAGAACAGTGGATAGAGCAGACTGACATAGTCAAGATTAGGCTGGTTTGCAACCTGCTCCGGATGTCTTAATCCAACACGGAGGTTACAATGCAAAGTGTGGGTTACAAGGAAAGTTCCCATCAAAATGGAGATCACAGTTTGATCTGGACATACGCTCAATCTGTTACAGCACACATCAGAGACAAACATACAGTTACCAATCACCTGGGCTTCACAACTCTGTTTCTCTATTATCAAGGCAAGATGCCAGGAGGCCAGTGAAGAGGAGATTGTAGTAGTCAAAGTGAGAGGTGATCAGGATTTAGAGAAGGATTTTTGGCCAGAGGGATGGAGAAGAAAGGCTGGAACCTGAGAGATGATGTAGAGGCAGAAATGGCAGGGTTTGGGAACAGCTGCAAGGCAGGGGAGAAGGAGAGAGGAATCAATGGGACTATTTGCATGCTTCAATTTAAGCATATGCTTAAATGTGTGTCTGAATCAGGCCCAGAGTTTGCTAGCATTCAGAATATTAGAAAAGAGAAGAAATCATAAAGATTCTTACTGTCAGCAAACACCTAGATAGAATCAATCTCCCTCTGCAGATGGGGATTGCTCCACACCAGGATTGAGGTCATTGCCTGGACAGTCTAGGAAATCAGGCCATTCCTGACTGGTGAACAAAGCCACTACATCTGTTCCTGCACTAATAATCCCCTAATCCTACATTAGATGTTCCATGATCAAAAAATCCTCCCAAAATATGAACAATCATTTAGAAATATAAAGAAATCCATTAAATCATTTTGTTCTAAAGCAGAATCAGCTGAGAATATTTGAACCACTATAACATCAAGGGCTTTCAATGCTAATGCCAAAACACTGCCCTTCACTTACCTCACAGCTAGAAATCGACTCCTTAACATGCTACTGATTCCTACGCTTCATGTGGCCTCCCATTCCATAAAAGGCAACAGGAGTCTAAAACCCTGCACATGACTTTGTAAAGAGACCATCAGTCACCATATCAACAGAGGACAGGATGTGTGCACAAAAGTGGGGCTTGCTTTAGTGCTTGTTAACAAAGGTATCCTTTAGGGCAGTAGCAATATAGCACTACAGCTCTACCAACTTGTGTCTGGCCTGGTCTTCTCTCTTTCAAGCAAACTCGAGCTGGACTGGCCCAGCACTTAACTGGGAGACTTTCAAGGAAAACCTAGATGTGCCGTGGCCTGTAACCTTCATCTCTCAGAGTCCAGGCAGAATCAATGCTTCACTATGGTGTTTCTGTGCTGTTGGAGGATTATGCCTTCATAATGACATTGACATGCAAGTCTTGTGTTTGTTGTATCGCCCATGGCAGTGTATACAGAAAAGGGATGTGTGCTGGCCAATTCCAGTTCTGCTCATTACATTCTGCTTATCTAAATCCCCTCTGCAGTTGCAGATGGACAGAGACTCTTCTCTTCAGGGATCTTTGCAGTGTTACTGCATACTATCATTTAGCTGCTTCATCCTGCCCAGAGCTGGCTACAATTCACTATTGTTTAAAGCAATTCCTATTTCACTGCACTATGGAGAGTAAGGCTTAGTTAGCTAATGGAGTAGATACAAAGTGCTTTGAGATCCTTGGATAAAAAATATTGCTGCAATTCATATTGATATTACGGGTAATTACTCTGCATTGACTGTCTGGCTACTGGCCAAGCACAACGGTGTATGTCTGCTATTTAATTATAACCCCCAGAAGCCCTAACTCCATACCTATATAATAGACTAAGAGCTATGCCAAAAGCAAAGCATAGGAACAATGTCCCCTTGCCTTGGTGGATTTTAATAGGTGGAAACCAAAAGATTGTAATTAAGGTACATTGGGCTAGTGAACTGTTGCTTCTTGCTATTCTGAGGGTACAGTGTCTCGAGGTCTATTTTATACCACCTTCATCACCACAGTATCTGCATGTTGTGATGTGATCTGTCATGTGTGGCCCATTCTCTCTCTTGTTCTCTCCCCAGAGGGTGAGCTGGGCTGCACCTTGCACAGACACTCGAATTCTAAAACACTAGCTCCAGGAGAAAATTCATGGAGTCATAGATTCCAAGGCCAGAAGGGACCATTGTGATCCTGTAGCATGACCTCCTGTACAACACAGGCCAGAGAATGTCCCCCAAATCCTAGAGCAGATCTTTTAGAAAAACATCCAATGTTAATTTAAAAATTGTCAGAGCTGGAGAATCCACCCTGACCCTTTATATATTGTTTCAATATTTAATTACTCTTACTGTTAAAAATATACAATTTATTTCCAGTCTGAATTTGTCTACTTCAGCTTCCAGCAGCTGGATCGTATTATACCTTTATCTGCTAGGTTGACATGCTCATTATTAAATTTTTGTTCCCCATGTAGATACTCACTGTCCTAGCAGAAGAGAAAGATGAAATGTGTGCTTATGTGTATATGAAAGTTCACTCTAGTGGGTGGAGTATAGTTACATGTTCTTGTGGGCACAGAGTATAATGAGCCAGCGCCTGTGTTCACTGCCTCCAAATGAAGAAATTCAAAATATTTAACTGTGTTTCTCATAAGCCCTATACTGAGAAGATGAAATTCTTCTTCTCCTCACATGGTAGAAGCCTGTGCTTTTGGAGCAGGAATATCTGAGCCTCTTCTTTGCTGTTGATGTGATGTTCTAAGTGAATCATAGAAGATTAGGGTTGGAAGAGACCTCAGGAGGTCTCAAAGATGCTCAAAGCAGGACTGTCCCTCAACTAAATCATCCCAGCCAGGGCTTTGTCAAGCTGGGCCTTAAAAACCTCTAAGGATGGAGATTCCACCACCTCGCTAGGTAACCCATTCCAGTGCTTCACCACCCTCCTAGTGAAATAGAGTTTCCTAATATCCAACCTTCACCCCCCCCCCACTGCAACTTGAGACCAGTGATCCTTTTTCTGTCATCTGCCATCACTGAGAACAGCATAGCTCCATCCTCTTTGGAACCCCCCTTCAGGGAGCTGAAGACTGCTGTCAAATCCCCCCTCACTCTTCTCTTCTGCAGACTAAATAAGCCCAGTTCCCTCAGCCTCTCCTTGTAAGTCAGATGCCCCAGCCCCCTAATCATTTTTGTTGCCCTCTGCTGAACTCTCTCCAATGTGTCCACATCCTTTCTGTAGTGAGGGGCCCTAAAACTGGACCCAATACTCCAGATGTGGCCTCACCAGTGCTGAATGGAGGGGAATAATCACTTCTGCCAATCTGCTGGCTATGCTTCTACTAATGCAGCCCAATATACCATTAGCCATCTTGGCAAGAAGGGCACACTGCTGACTTATATCCAGCTTCTCATCCACTGTTACCATAGCATGTTGTAGTGACAACACTAAAATCTTTCTCTCTGCATATATATGAACCCTGTTACCATAGTATCTAAGCACCATGCTACCATTAATGGATTTATTTTCCCAACACCCCTCTGAGGCCGGGCAGTTCTACTATCCCCATTTTACAGATGAGCACCTTAGAGGCTCCTAGAAAGAAAACAAGAAATTTGCAGTAGGGCTGGTGTCATGGTATAATTCCCCACTCTGAACCTTAGCGTCCAAAAGATGGGGTACCAGCACGAATTCCTCTAAGCTCAATTACCAGCTTAGTACTTGTAGCACTGCCACCAACGAGGAATTCCAGTGCCTGGTACACTCCAGTTCCCCCCAATACCTTGCCCAGGGACCCCCAAGACCCAGTCCCTCTGGATCTTAACACAAGGAAAGTAAACCCTTTCCCTCACCATTGCCTCTCCCAGGCTTCCCCTCCTGGTTTACCCTGGAAGATCACTGTGATTCAAACTCCTTGAATCTTAAAACAGAGAGGAAAATCCACCTTCCCCCCTCCTTCTCTCTCCCCCTCCCAGACTCTCCCTGAGAGAGAAAGTAATCCTAACACAGAGAGAAAATTAACCTTTCTCTCCCCCTTCCCTCCTTTCTCCCCACCAATTCCCTGGTGGATCCAGACCTAGTCCCCTGGGGTCTCACCAGAATAAAAAAAACAATCAGGTTCTTAACAAGAAAAGCTTTTAATTAAAGAAAGAAAAAAATAGTAAAAATTATCTTTGTAAATTTAAGATGGAATATGGTACAGGGTCTTTCAGCTATAGACACTGGGAATACCCTCCCAGCTGAAGTATACAAGTACAAATTAAAATCCTTTCAGCAAAATACAAATTTGAACTCCTTCCAGCCAAATACACATTTGAACTCCTCCCAGCCAAATACACATTTGCAAATAAAGAAAACAAACATAAGCCTAACTCGCCTGATCTACCTAGTACTTACTATTTTGAATCTATAAGAACCTGTATCAGGGAGATTGGAGAGAAACCTGGTTGCACATCTGGTCCCTCTCAGAACCCAGAGAGAGCAACAACCAAAAACTAACAGCACACACAAAAACTTCCCTTCCTCAAGATTTGAAAGTATCCTGTCCCCTGATTGGTCCTCTGGTCAGGTGATAGCCAGGCTCACTGATCTTGTTAACCCTTTACAGGCAAAAGAGACATGAAGTACTTCTGTTCTATTAACTCTTAACTATCTGTTTATGACAGCTGAGGTCCAAACCATCTCTTCTGACTCCTAAACCACTCAATGCCGGACCCAGTAAACTATCCTGCACTTTCAGTTCTGGTGTCAAATTGATCACAAAAGGGTTATCTCTTTCCTGCCCAACTTCTCAATTAACTCATTGGGTTGAGACTTTTTCTTGTGTCATTAAACTGTCTTCTCAATTTGGCATTCATTGTACATTGTTAGCTGCCATCTGTAGTTTTGTGTGTGACCGCAGATAGATAATTATGCCATGTTTATTGCTGAGTAATTATATAGCCCAAGAAGAAAAGATTACTAACTATACCATGCTAGAAGGTGCTGATAGGGAGGAAGATCGGATGCGAATCTTAACATGCAAATGTCTTTTTTTTTCCCCTACTCATTCTTTGGCGTTTCAGTGAAGTCTTTCTCTGAAGACTGCAAGAAAATAATCTGGTCCCTTCAATGCTGTAGTGCTTTATTAAATCAATCTTCAATCAGCCCATAAAAGTGAAATGTAATTCAGCCTCTTGAGGTAGGAATGATTGGTCAATAAAGTAGTCAGGGCTGTGTGCTAACCCAAAGCGTTAATGCATTCCACTGTCATGTATTCACCTTCCACACACTACTTTCTGCTCTTGAAAGTTTCAACCCCGACCTGACCCAATTCAAAGAAAAATGGACCCGCAAGTCAGCCTAATCTTGAAGCCAGCCGCTGCAATTCTGATGAGGGCAATTGCTCCTAGGAGAGGAAAGTAAAACAGGATGATTTGTCCTCCCATACCGGAGTCAAGTGCACACTCCTCAATGAACAGCAGGCATTTGACACATGTAGGGCGAGATCAAGGCTTGTTTCACTTCCCCTCTTCTGGCAGATGTCACGGCAATACAGGAGTGTCACGGGGCCTCTTCTGCAATAACAGTGCAAGAAGAAGTGGAAAAATGTGTCAGGGAATTAGAAGACTGAAAAATACAGACATTTGGTATTTTTACACACAGCGGCATGGCTTTGTGTGAGTGCCATTTTCCTCCTACTGCTTAAAGCATTTTTTTAACCATGTCTCTTGTAAAGAAAGAGGTTCCCCACCCCCCGTCTTTTTTAAGAAAAGCATTTTCCCCTCACAGTAAGATTTCAGAATTAGTTATTATTACCAACACAGCATTCATCATCCATCACGCATTGGCCATCTTCTATTTTGTTAATGCCCTTACCCTGCCAATATTTTCACATCTTATTAAAGCCCTTAATAGCTTATTATTCCCACACACACACTTCCCTATCATTTGTTCCAGTGGTGCTTTGTAGCCTTCACCAGAAATAGCATAAGAACTTTTACAGCATTTCACAATCAAAGAGCTTTTTTGTCCTGGTTATAAGAAACTTGGGGTTTTTTTTGCTCCTGCACGATATGAGCTATCATGAAATGCTCTTCACTTCAGCATTATAAATTTTGAATGAAGGAAGATCAAGGATTCTTAAAGTGAATAATATAGTTCCTTGTATGTTTAGGTATGGGGGAATCCACTGTCTTAATTAATTCCTACCACACTAATCTGCAGACCCTATAATTTGTCCACTGGATTCATCCCACTTCTCAGTACTGTTATCATTTAGATGAGAGGAGCACCTATATGCTTCTGACTCTGTTAGATCAGGGCCTCATTGTGCTAGGTGCTGCTAGGAAGAGATAGTCCTGGCCCCAGAGAGCTTACTGTGTACAGAGCAGACAGACAAAAGATGGAGGTGAGGATGGGAAAGGCGATAAAGTGATTGTCCAAGGTCATACAGTGATGATGATGAGCAATCACTCATTACCGAGTATGATCATCTTCCATGGGAGTTATGGGTCCTCTGGCGGCTAATAAGGTCAGTCCTTGAACCACAAGTTCTACTACAATGAGGGCAGCTGTTTTCAGGCTCAGCAGGAGACTATTGACCATGACTGGAGACCAGTCTCTCCTTTCTCCTTCGCCTCTTGTCTGCGAGCAAGGTCAAAATGCAGGGGACCATCACTTAGGACTTCACTCCATTTTAAGCGATCCTGGGCAAGTGTCTCCCAGGTATCATTGTCAATATTACATTTTTTTAGGTTTTCCTTCTGCAAGTCCTTATAATGCTTCCATTGTCCACCCATGTTGTGGTACCCTTCTTTCAGCTGAGAGAACAATAGTGCAATGGTAAATCCAGGAATAACACAGATTTCCTGTGTCCCAGTGTGCTGGACTACATTGACTCTCAAGCAATATAGATTTACTTACAGGGTACCATATTGTTAAGACTTCTAGGATCAACTCCCGAGAGTTACTGAGCCCCCACTGTGCTGAATCCTGGCATCTTTACTTAGTTTTTGCTCAGTTCTCACCCAGACAACTCCTCAAGTTAATGAACCCCTTGACTTCACAAGGAGTTCTGAGCATGCAGGATGCAATTGTCTACACACTCGGATGAATACGGTGATGCAACCACAAAGAAAGCTAGATCATGCTAGTGACACAGTGCCCCTAGCAAGAGGTGATGCACAGATATACCCATGGGGGCATTGTGCTCACCTATTGAACGTGCTATACTCTGGCATACACTGGCTTCTGGTGCAGAACACTGCCTGGGTATCCCCCGAGCACACAAAGCTGCGACCCAGGTAGCCCAAACAGGATGTGTGTATTAATGGGGGATACCTTACACCTTGCTCCTCCCCTGCATTGGGGTTAGACACAATCCAGCCTAAAGAAACCTGGGGAGGAGGGAGCCAGAAGCGAGTAAGTACATCTGTAGGCCTAGTGCAGAAAGGATGTGACCAGGAAGGAGGAGAGGGCTGGGGAATGCAGTTGCATCTACATATTCATACCCCTACATTGTCAAAAGATCCTTAGATGGCCAGCACCTCCTTCCTCCATCTAATCTACAGTCAACCAGCCAAAGAAGAGAAATGGCCGTTTCATTCAGACCATAATTTGAGTAACTCATATTCCTGATATTCACTTTTTCACTATTTTGAAGAAGCGACCGCAGAGGCTGATTTCCTGGGCTGCAAGGCTTTAAGGACAATAATGATTTAATGAGACGATTTATGTTCCATTTATCCTCCCATCGCAGGCACAAACACGCTCTCAACTCTTAGGCATTATTTGAGAATCAAGCCATCCCACCTAGGATTCAAACTTTGACTCAGACCTTTCCTGTGATCAAAATCCAAATTAGCCAGAGGATTTTTTGTTGTGGTTTCTGGGCCTTTCTAAAAATTTATACCTGTTTAGAAATCAATGGAGATGTTAAAAATGCAGATTGTTTTGACAGTGCCTTCAACTCTTGTCTCCCCAGGTAGCTTCACTAGAATCATAAAATATCAGGGTTAGAAAGGACCTCATCTAGTCCAACCCCCTGCTCAAAGCAGGACCAATCACAAGACAGATTTTTGCTCCGGATCCCTAAATGGCCCCCTCAAGGTTTGAACTCACAACCCTGAGTTCAGCAAGCTAATGCTCAAACCACTGAGCTATCCCTACCATAATTTGACTATAGTTGTTGAATATTAGCCCTTCCTTTTAGTAATCTGAGATTTGGATGTGTTTTGACATTCTGAATTGATCTTGCTCCTAGAAGTACCTGGGAGAAGTGTAAATTAAGTACCTGGGAGGAGTGTAAATTAACAGCGCCATCTACTGGTCATAA
This sequence comes from Gopherus flavomarginatus, assembly GCF_025201925.1. NCBI lineage: Eukaryota > Metazoa > Chordata > Testudines > Testudinidae > Gopherus > Gopherus flavomarginatus. Next base: position 289,520,077 of record NC_066618.1, read on the forward strand.
TAGAACATACGTCTCTGAGTCAGTTGTCAGAATGGAATTATCCTCTCCCCCCAAGAATTAAATGCATCTTACTATCCTGTAGTTGTGGTATGTTACATCTCTGGGGGGAAAGGAAGACAGAAATAATGAGAAGCACAGATTAATGATTGTCACAGCAGAGATGGGAAAAGTAAATAATCAATGAATGCTCAGCACCTTTAAAAATCAGGTCTCTTATATAAGGTGTCTATATAAGGATTTAGGAGTCTAGCTTTAAGTTCCTGTGTTTGAAAATCCTGGACTGTGTATTTATTCTGTGTCTCTGTCCTTGGAATGTATACGTCTGTTTAAAGAGACCTTCAAAATTCTGCCTCAGTGCCCTGAGGCTCCTGCATTCCACTTATATATTTTTTCCTTTTAAAAGGAAAAAGAAAACCCCCAAATGACAACATTTATATATGTTCATTCAGAAGTACTTGCACTGTCATGGTATAAAGGGCTGTAGCTATGAATCCTCACTCAAGGGATTTTTCCAGCAAACTTGAAGAAGATATGATTCCTTCCTTTATTTCTCAGGTCTACTATACAGTGTGTAGTCATAATGAAGGGTACAGGATTGAGTGCCATAGAGACAGCAGACCATTGTTTATCCACAGAATGGATACATCACCAAACTAGTAGGAGCAGTGAAATCTTTCCCCACAACCTCCCACTCAATGTGACTCAAGCCTGACTGTGTTCCGAGAGGTGAGGTTCTGTCCAGGGCCCATTCAAACATTGCCCTTTCTTTGGGTACCTTTATAAGTCCCATCTCAGTCACCAACAAAGAAGCAGCTACCTAGTGCCGTTTGTGGTGGTAGGATTCTCCAGAGCATTCATAGCAACACGGTCTGTGTCTGTTTTAACAGAGACAACAAGGCAGTCTGTTATGATACCAGCTTGCATGCTAATAGTCCATTCTATTCATCGGAATGGTGCAGCAGGTCACAAACCCATGCGCCATCCTATTACAAAGAAAATTATGTGGCGTGAAAAGGCAATCTTTCTTTCCTGAATATGAACTATTAAAACTGGGGCTCCAGGGAGCTTCTCAGGAATATAGTTTGCTCTGTCTATTGTTTTCATAATTCATATTATTTTCACAGCTACAGCTCCACTGCATCCATATTATTTACATGACATTTATTCTTTAAATCTTAAAATAGCTACAGTGTCTATGTAGCAGGGTGCTGGTGCAAAAGCACCTAACTAGCCCCTGCCCAGTCAGCTCCAATCAGGGGAAGCAGAGTGGGGCTGATGGAAAAGGACTGATGTCGGCCTGAGGATTGGCAACACCTGCTGGCCTGTCAAGCCAAGGGCTATAAAGGCTCGGAGGGAGCCAAAAGGTGGGGGGCAGCCAGTGAGAAGTCAGGCAGGGAAGGAACTGGAGGCTTCCTAGCTGAAGGCTGCCTCTGCCTGTAAAGGAGGTGACTAATCCTCCAAGACTTGTATATAGATGGACACTGGTGGTGGGAGAACCTTATATAAATAAAGACACAGATGTTTCACAACCCTGAAGCCTCTCTGAGCTTTACTGGGGGCAGCAAGCGGGCCCCAGGAAGAGGGGCAGGACATGGAGCCTTGTTACAGTCTAGCCTGAAATCATGTTGCAAAAGTAGGATATGATCAAAGAAAGCCTAGAGAAATACATCCAGGGACTATGTTCCTGCATCTCCCCTTTCCACTTGTTGTCTAAGAATGTAGAAAGTAGATGTACTTATGGGAGACTGTCTGAAAGACTCATCTCAGAAATAGCATCTGCCTAAAGTGAGAAGGGAGCTAGAGTGGTAAGAGTTCTTTGCATGACTCAGGCTGAGAGATTAGATATACAGGACTCACACAGGCTAAACACAATCCTGCAGACTCCAAAGAGCCTATGGAAGACCCAACAGTGACACATGTGCACGCGATTCATTATGCAGTGGAATTCGTTTTTTAGTGGCTCCGTGGATCCAAAAATTGCTTCAATTATGTCAGTCACTGGGGCTGTCAATTAAAGATCAGATTGGAAACCATTTCTCTGATTTTTTTAAAGACAGGAAAGAATTTCACACCTTTCTAAGTATGATTTTGCTGGAGGTAAAAAAATGTTACAGTACCAATTATAGCCAATTATAAGCCGACAGGTGGAATTTGCTCTGCTTTTGTAAAATAGAGATTTTGCTTCTGTGCGAGCGTCTGATTTGGAAAGCTCATGGGTTTATGGATCTGGACAGTCGTGATCATTTGGATACATGTTGCCTAGTTCAGTCCTTATTATAGTGTGTGTGTGTGTGTGACTCCTTTTCCTACAGATTTTACAATCCAGTTTCTATGCTTTGGCTGCCTGTTCATAAGTGTATATTCAGAAACAGAATCCTCCCTCCTGTTCCCTTCATCTCCAGATTCCTATCAATTGCATCAAGAGCTGTAATAGATCCATTATCTGTCTAATGTATATATGTTTTCTGAATGCATGTCACATCCTGTTGACTCGTCAGACATATCCCGAAAGAGAGAGAGAGATGCCTGTGAGTTTGTCAGCTCTGTATCTGCGCTGACTATAATACAGTTCTGATTCTATGGGTATAATGTGTGGATACAGTAGCCAGTGTATATTGTCTTTCTGAATGCACTGATGTCGGGTGTTTTGAAGAAGAACATCCCCCTGTCCTGCACATGAATGAGCATCATATTTGCATTTTTCACAGTGGGTCTGAAACTTACCTCTGTCGTTAAAAATCAGATACTGCTCTATAACTCAATTGCAGAGTACCTGTTTCTTGACTGCATGGGAGTTTGCTTATTTCACATGCTGAACAAGGACTTCGGGGTTTCTTAGGTGTCTTTGTGGACACTAATCCTCTCCATTCACTTAGTTCTGCAGTGAATACAGAACTTTATCTTTCTGCCCCTATTCCTCATCTCCGGATTAACTCACCAAATGAAGTTCTTCTCCCATCCTTTAGTGCGCCCACTGACAATGTGGGTAAATGAGCTAGATAAGGAATATATGGGTTAAACTACTGGGCAGGATTCTGTTCTCCCGGCATCCTTTTGTGAATCTGGTATTATTCTGCTGACTTCTGGCCAGGAGAATGAAATTAAATCACACTCAGGCTAAGGAAGTAACCTTTGTGATGGGATGGAATCCAGCAACCCTTCCAACTGCTGCAGCTATTCTAATACCTGGGCTCCACTGACTCTTCTTGATCTCTGTTCAGGTTGTTGGGCCAGTGGATCTCATTCTGGCAAAGATTCTTAGGAAGTGAAATGCACTCAGAGGCTGTATTGCATGGTCTGGCTGACATTTTTTTGACAGTTATCCACTCGCCACAAAATGCAGTTTCAGGTCCACCAAAACCATAGGCTGTGTAGTTCCATAGGTCCAAGTTGGTGTAGGGGCACAGAGTCTACACATGGATGGCCCAGGACTCCTGATCCCCCAGATTTTCTGCTTGCTCCTTCAATTTGCTTTGCATAAGGAACAGACCATTCTGGAGCCATAAAATGACTGGGAAAAAATGCCATTGCCTTCTCACAGATGGTCTATTTGGACCATTGGGGCTCATATGTGACTCCAGGACCTCAATGCCAACTGGCAAAGGGCATAGGGGTACAGGGATCCCCTGGGTTGACCAAAGGATCTTGCGTAAGGTCTCAAATGAATGAATGTGTCACACTGGTCTTCATAATCATTGTAGGATTTGTGTACAGAAAATATGTGATGTGATGGGGCAAGGCCAGATGGCTACAGTAAAGTAGTGAGGAACAGATATATTAGCCCCAGGCTAAACAAATCCCTGGTACCATGGTAACCAAATGGCAGTTGCTCCAGGGTAATCAAGACACCTGGGGCTAAGTAAGGTCCTTCTAGAAGGCAGTGGAGATAGCTAGATTGATTGGGACACCTGAAACGAATCAAGGGCTCTCTGGAACTAGTTGAAGGCCTCCTACTTTGTCAGTGAGGTGTGGGTGTCAGGGGCTATAGGAGGGCACTGCGCTCCATATCAGGTGTAAGGAATGAGGCCCTGAGGTAACGGTGAAGGAGATATTGGGTGGAGGCTGCTGTGGGGAAATGGCCCAGGGAATTGTACATGTCCTATTTTGAAAAAGTCAGCTACCATAGCTGCTAATTTTAGGGTCCCTGGGCTGGAGCCTGGAGTAGAGGGTGGGCCTGGGCTCCCCCCTCCCATCCCTGATTAATCACTGAGACTGGAAGACAACAGAGACTGTGTGATGGAGGATTGCTTCTCTGCACCTCCTTTGTTGGCTTATGATGAAAATGGCTCAGTAGGCTGTGACCCTTCTTTCTAGAGAGAGAAGGGCTACACAGGGCTGCCCAGAGGATTCAGGGGGCCTGGGGCAAAGCAATTTTTGGGGGCCCTTCCATTTAAAAACTGTTGTAAAATACTACAGAATACTATATTCTCATGGGGGGCCTTGTGGGGTCTGGGGCAAATTGTCCCACTTGCCCCTCCCTCTGGGCAGGCCTGGGGCTACGTGGAGGGTCACAGTGAGCCTCTGAGGCTAGCAAAATCTGCCAGGAAATGCAGGACCCATGGAGACAAGGACAGAACTCAGTTACAGTGAATATTTATGTATATATTCTCTAAGTGTCTGAGTTAAAACAGCTCACTCAATGGTAATCCACATACTCCTAGCAGGCAGGAGGGAAGAGACACTTATCTCATTCTGTCTGTTTTTATGCATATTGAGAATTGTCCATTTGTATGCATATTGAGAATTGTATCATTCACAATGAATACCCATTTCTAGTGTGAGCAAAATGCTAATCAGTAGATTATGGAGGCTTGAGGAAAATACAACAGCAAGGGTTATCCTGTTCTGAGGTAAGCATATCTGGGGTATAGATGAACTCCTAGGTAACCTTCAATCTGTGAGGACAAGCTGCCTGTGGGTTTGATCTTCTGACCAGGGGTCTCAGTCAAACTGGTTGAAAATGCTGGGAAAAGAACTTGGGACAAGCTATCTTGTTGGAAATAGGGGAATGCCTTGTGAGTTAAGGTTAGTCTCTAGAAAGCATGTTATGATTTGGTTTTATATATAACCACATCTATAGCAGCCATATATCCTTTTCAGATGTCACACAGCTGGGAGCCCATAGCACACGCTGAGAAGTGGGTTGCATCCACTCTGACCAATTCCCACTGACTTTGATTGGAGCATGAATAACAGACCAACAGCTAAAACCTGAGTAAAGAGGGGTTTTATGCCCATGATTTTAACAAGAAAGGCTTCATTAATAATGCAAAAAGTTTTTATCACTGAAAGAGAATTTTCAAAAGAAACCTCTTTGGAAACTTAATTAGCACCATATTTGTCACACTCCTGGCTTATTCAGAAGAGGATAAATTCTGAAATGTTGTTGCCTTCATTTTGAGCTCATTAAGATTGTATGTGCCATTATAAATATGATACCTGTAATTTTACTCACTCTTTGGGGGGAAAAACACAGAAGTCAACTTAAAAGAATTTCCAATGCACTCAAATCTCATTCTGCTAAATACATTCATTTGTGTGTTCATGCCATCAATAACTCATCCAATTTGTTCCACTAAAAATGTTGCTTTTTAAAGGAAACATGGTATGCCAGTCACCTTGGAACACCAGAGACAACTCAATAATTTTAATACTAGAGTTACTTTACATTTAACCTGTTCATAAAATAGATGTGCATTTATCAGTATAAATCTTGCCAACTTTAATAAAATCCCTATCCACATTTTCAGCTGTGTGGCCAAATAGAATTACAGTCAGAGTGGTACAAACCTTCCTTAATTCAACTCATTTTCTGAGGGCTCATAGGCAGTTACACAAGAACATAATGGAAAGCAGCAACATAAATTGATACAGATAAGCAGTTGAGTTGACTCTCAGTAATGACAAATATTATTTTCTCCATGCCTAAGCTTAGCATTTTTTTTATCCTTTTAGCTGAAATATCAGCAAAAGCTCAAATAAACTTGTATCATCTGTTTTCTTCTGTAACTTTGCTTCTCGATTTTTCACTTGCACCTTTTTTTGAAAGTGGAACCTAGACCCAGACATTTAAAGGTATTTAGGTACCTAATTCCCATTGAAATCTACCAGGGTAAGGCATCTACATGCTTTTTAAAATCAGTCTCTAGAGACCCCCACTAAAACTGAAGTCCCATTATGCTAGACACTGTACGTGCATAGTCTTTGCCCTGGGGAGAGTTTAGATTCTGAATGGAACAGAGAGAGAGGGAGAAAGGAAATATTAGCCATACTTTCCAGACAGAGAGAATAAGTGACTTTCTCCCAATCACAGATGGGAACTGGACCCACCTTGTCTGAGTCCTAGGGCTTGTGTATTCTAGCATTTAGTTTGCAGCAAGCTAGGCTGTAAATCTACCCTGAACTAACCTGCTGTGGACTGTCTGTGTGGACCCTGCTGATGAGCACTAACAGTTCTTAATGCACTTTCATATAGTTAACTTCAATGGGACTTGGTTTTTACCCAGGGGTTTGCTCCCACTGATGTGAATGGCAGAACCTCAAGAGAGTTCAGCTGGAATAGAATTGGTCAGTAAACAGTAATATAACGGGTTAATTATGAAAGCCTGAGGGCTGGAAAATCCAGAATGATGGAGCAGTCTGCTCCCTCTAGTGGGGAGAAGGGAAAAAGCCAGCTATGGCCAGCTTTATTTGCATTGATTACAATATTGTTTACCATAATTCCAGCTACTGATTTTCATTGTTTTGGTTGGAATTTGTTTAGGTTTTAATGAGTAAATGTGATAGTAGATTATTATCAGTGCATCCTCATGAAAGGGCAGAGGAATTGTGTAAAGGTGAATTGACAGTGAGGACTGACAGGCCTAGCGGCAGTACAGCAAGCCTAGGTCCTATCTGGAGCTGCAGTATTGAGCTTCATGGTGCCCAGCTGAAAGGAACTGAGCTGAAGACACAGAACTGGCCAGGTGGCTGTGCATTGGAGCAGGACCTACTGGAGCAATTCCCTGAGGACTGGAGCAAACCAGCAGAGGGGAGCCACCCCTGGATTCCCTTAACTGTCACTTAGACTACTTGACTTACAAGGGGCATTTTTGGTGAGCAGGGTTGGTGGCAAGACAAAGAACTGTACATTTAGTATTTGGGGCTGGGGGCTTTACAAAATTCCAGATGCATTGATTTGTGTTGCTCACTGTCTTATATGCAAATAGATACCCTGTATTTCTATGTTTCTCTTGACTGTTTTCTCATTTTTCCCCTACGTAAAAACAATAATGGTATCCCATGTGCCTAAGGACTCTGAGTGCCCCATGGGCGGGGGGAGGGAACACCTTCAAAGATGACCAGAGAGGTTTTCTGTTAATTTCCCAGAGCCAGAAATAGCCATCTGCTTTGGGAGGAGGCTCGAGCTATCGTATTTATTTTAGAAAAGGACCACTAAACTGATCAAACTCAGCTTTTGTTGCTGCCAGTGGCACTTGGCAGACGGGTTACAGTTGCAGGCAGCCAAATTCATGCCTGATCTGACTCTGTGGAGTTGCACCAGGCATAAATATGGGCTATATTGTATGGATTGTTTGGCTAATACAAAAAATATATCACCAAATAATAGTTTTTTAAACAAACAGCAGCAAAATTCAGCAAATCAACTGTTTGCCAAATAACATTCCCTCCTAAGGGACAATGTTGTGAGTCTAGGCGTTTGGAGATGTGCCCTGGAGGAGGAGCTTGGGAACACTGCAGGCTGTGTGCAGCTGCTCATTATAGAAGCTCTCCAGTTTGTTTGATTAAAGTTTTATTCCTTTCTCATTCACTTGTTTGTTATTTAATGAACTCCAAGATCATTAGAGTGTCCATAGCACTAAAACTATCATCACACATGGCCTACAAAGAAATGTGTCAAATTTACCCTGGTATCACCACAGTAGAATCAAGCAAGTTGTACCAGGTTTGCGATGTGGCATAACTATTCTATCTATCTCCATGAAAGTTTTTACTTCTGCCTTGTTGGTCCAAGTTGTTGCTATCTTGAGGAGTCAGAGAAGACCACAACAAGCTGGCTTCACTTCCAGTTGTCCATGAGACAGCAAATCTTCGCAGTGTGCCAGCTTATTCAGAAGGCACACAAATACAAGTGTGCTGTTCACATTGCATTTGTGGACTCCGTTCACAGGGAATTGCTTTGACTAATCTTGAAAACTTACAGGTCTCCCTGGCAAGATCTGTTGAATGTTCTGTCTTCTATACAATGACTCCTCAAGCTGGATTCTTGTAAATGGGAAACAAACCGGCTTCCTCCAGATTGTCAGGTGTTCATCCAGGATCCATTGTAGCCCCAGAACTTTTCACTGCTATCATAAACTATGTGCTTGACCAGACATGAGATTTAGACATACTTCTGATCGGCAATTCTGAACACACTGTGAACTCTAGCATCTTAGTAGGTCAACAACCAGTTGACATTGTCAGTGATTTCACCTACCTTGGCTTTGTTGTTGATAACATGAGCAGGATCAATGAAGAATGTGAAGCCTGCACTGCAAATGCATCTTCAGCATTGGGGCATCTCATTTGGAATGTCTGTCACAGACCAAACAGCCTAATAAATAAAGAGGCAAATCTGAGGATATATAATGATTGGGTGGTCAGTATCCTGACCTGTGGGTCTGAAACATGGGCTACCACTGGCAAGATTGACAAGTTTGATTCCAGAAGTACCTCCAAATGATCAAAAACATCAAATCAAATGAACAGATCCGTTTTCTAATTAAACAGGTCCCTCTGTCTCAGACAATCACCCAACGCTCTCTAAGGTGATATGGACATCTGCTCCAAGTGCCTTCCAACTTCTTTGTGAGAATTATCTTTTGACTTTGACCCAGTGAATGCAAGATGGACATTTCCCCTCCAGAGACCAACTTGTAGAGAAGCAGGTGGCAGCAGAAGTTGACTGTGCAGGGCCATTGAGCATGGAGTAGACAGTAGTGGATTGAACGATGGTGCAGCAGAAGCAGCAGGCAGTGACGTGGAGTGAACAGCAGCAGTGTGAACCAGTTGGGGTGGCAGAAGCAGCAAAGGCATTGCTCAATGTTTCTTCCCTCCCCCTGCCCCCTTGGTGGGAGGTGAACTCTCATGAATGCACATCTGAACTCTTGGATTCCACTGCCCAAGAACAGCACCTGTGAGTGGGGTGCAGTGGAGGGAGAGGAGAAGGGTGTGTTAAAGGGACATTTGTTTGGTGAGAAACAGAGGTAAAGGACACTGCCCAGTGTACTCTGGAGCAAGAATTTTGCTCATGGTCAGATGTATTTAACTCATGGTTGTGGCGTTTTCCCAAATGAATGCCAGGTTCCTTTAATCTTTTATTAAAAGTTTTCTCTGCTGTACACAGACTCAGTGCTTGCCAGTGGGGAAATATTGCCTCTTAGAGCCGCCAAGGGAGGGTGTTTAATTTTCCCAGATTGCTGAGTGGGTCTCAAACCAGTTCTGTGTTATATTGTTAAGAGGGACCCCTGGATATTGAACCCAGCCCTTGTTGCTGCCAACTCCACCTGGCAGAAGACTTACAGTAGTAACGCTGGGTGGGCCTTGGCTCCCCTCTCCTCCCCATGGTACTGCTGAGGATTACCTGCAGTAATCCTCACTTACACACATCCCACTCATTCATCTGAAAGGACTCTTTCAAAGCTTGACATTGCTGATGCCCATGCTCACCTGATGCTCTTCCATCTGACAATGAAACCAGACCTGCCAGACATGTTGTCCCTCCCTCCCCATGGTTAATATCATGGATGTTGGGCTGACCACTGCAGTTACACTTCCAGTCAGCAGAGTTTTGGTGCACCACCACTCAGCCTCCCTTTGCATGTCTTCCTGCATGATGAGGGGGCATTGCTAAAGAAACCTGCTAACTAGCAAGGAATCAACCTGTGAAAAAAATTGCATAGCTCAAAAATTCCTAAGGGGTTGTAACAACCTTGAAAGGTTTGGCTGACATGAAGGAACCACCAGAGTGAGGTGTGAGTGGTTTGTTCATGTCATCAAAATCCCAGAATGGCATCAGGGCTGGTGCAACTATTTAGACAAACTAGGCGGCCGCCTAGGGCACCTAGTGGTTGGGGGCACCTAAAAGTCCCCTCAGGCGAGGAGGTGGGGTGGAGGTGAGCTGGGAGGGGGGTGCGTGGGGGAAGGGTGCTCAGGGAGGGCTGCCCGCAGTAACGGGGGGGGCGCACAGGGGAACAGCTCCCCACCCCAGCTTACCTCCACTCTTCCTCCTCCGCTGAGCACACAGCCCAGCTCTAAGTCTCCTCCAATCAGCGCCACAAGCCTGGGCAGGGCGGAGAATGAGAGCAGCGCCAGCGTGCTCAGTGGAGGAGGCGGAGCAGAGGTGAGCTGAGGCGGGCTACCCAGGCAGGCTTAGCTTCCATGGGGGGAGTTTCCCCAGGCAGAGTTAGCTGACGTGGTGGGGGGGGGAAAGGGGGGAAGTCTCCCCAGGCAGGGTTAGCTGCCATGAGGGGACGAGGGGGAGAGGGGTTAGCTGTCGCGGTGGGGGGGTAGCTGCTGCGGGGGGGCTCCCCGGGCGGAGGGCTGAGTTAGCTGCCGTGGAGGGGGTGGAGTTAGCTGGGTGGGGGGTGCAAGGTGGACATTTCGCCTAGGGCGGGAAACTTCCTTGCACCGGCCCTGAATGGCATCATAGCCTTCATCTCCTGCTCCTAGACATTCTGCCCTCCACCCTTCACATGAGTTTTGGCCTTCCTCACTATTAGGGTCCCTGGTGCTGAGAGTTGAAATATGTCTCCCTAGTGTTTGCTTTGCAGACATCACTCAGTTGCAATGTAAGCCCTTGAGTCAAACCATTTCACCTGAAGGCGCAGGATTTTACAGAGAAGTCTAACGGACTGCTGCAGTGCTCTCTTTTTTATGGACTATGCCAGGGGCTTGCCAAGGGACTGATTTGTTTTTCCATGTCTATTGTGGACAATGGTAGATGTGGTGCGTGATAGACAAAGCACACGAACCTCTGCCCTTCTTGTTCATCTCAGCATTTCAGAACATATGACTGCTTTCTGCCCGTGGTGCAGGAACCATATCACCATAGCCGTTCACCAGCACATGGAATTTCATATGGAGGGAGTTTATCACATCACCGCAGAATTGGTGCAAAATTCTGGGGAAGCATCACATGACTTGTCTTTTGTCTAGTGCCGAAGGAGTAGAGACAACACAATGTAACCATGGAATCCAGAAAACTACAGCTGCGTTAATGATGGGATGATACTGAAGCATGTCTTCAAAACAAAAGACGGTTACTCACCTTTGTAACTGTTGTTCTTCGAGATGTGTTGCTCATATCCATTCCAGGTAGGTGTACGTGCCGTGCGTGCACGTCTGCCGGAAACTTTTTACCCTAGCAACTCCAGTGGGCCGGCAGGTCGCCCCCTAGAGTGGCGCCACTATGGCACTAGATATATACCCCTGCCGGCCCGCCCGCTCCTCAGTACCTTCTTGCTGGCTACTCCGACAGTGGGGAAGAAGGGCGGGTGTGGAATGGATATGAGCAACACATCTCGAAGAACAACAGTTACAAAGGTGAGTAACCGTCTTTTCTTCTTCGAGTAATTGCTCATATCCATTCCAGGTAGGTGATTCCCAAGCCTTACCTAGGCGGTGGGGTCGGAGTGAGAAGTCGCGGCCTGGAGCACTGCCGAACCAAAGGCCGCATCATCTCCGGACTGCTGGACCAGGGCGTAATGGGAAGTGAATGTATGGACCGATGACCAGGTCGCCGCCTTACAGATCTCTTGGATCGGGACGTGGGCGAGGAAAGCCAGCGATGACGCCTGTGCTCTGGTGGAGTGAGCAGTCACACGGCCCGTCGGAACTTGGGCCAGGTCGTAGCAGGTCCTGATGCAGGAGGTAACCCATGAAGATAACCTTTGGGAGGAAATTGGCAGCCCCTTGACCCGGTCCGCTACTGCCACAAATAACTGGGGGGACTTGCGGAAGGGTTTGGTCCTGTCCACATAAAATGCTAGTGCTCGATGGACATCTAGCAAGTGAAGCTGCTGCTCCCTACGTGACGAATGGGGCTTGGGAAAGAAGACTGGGAGGAAAATCTCTTGGTTCACATGGAAAGCTGAGACCACCTTGGGAAGAAAGGCAGGGTGAGGTCTCAGCTGTACCTTGTCTTTGTGGAAGACGGTATACGGTGGGTCCACCGTGAGGGCCCTCAGCTCTGACACTCGTCTAGCTGAGGTAATGGCCACAAGGAAGGCGGTCTTCCACGAGAGGTAGAGCAGGGAGCAAGTAGCTAATGGCTCGAATGGAGGGGCCATGAGCCGAGTCAGGACCAGATTGAGGTCCCATGAAGGGGCCGGAGGTCGAATTTGCGGATAGAGCCGCTCCAGCCCCTTCAGGAATCTCGCCACCATAGGGTGAGAGAAGACTGAACAGCTGTCCACTCCAGGATGAAACGCAGAGATGGCGGCTAGGTGTACTTGGAGGGACGACAGTGCCAGACCCTGGGTCTTAAGGGACCAGATATAGTCTAAAAGAGTGGTGACGGGAGTCTCCGTAGGACGAAGAGCTTTCTCTGAACACCAGCAGGAGAAACGCTTCCACTTAGCTGTGTAAGTTGCTCTGGTGGAAGGCTTCCTGCTGCCCAGGAGAACCTCCCGAACCGTGGTAGAGCAGCGTAACTCAGAGTCTGTCAACCACGCAGGAGCCATGCCGTCAGGTGAAGAGACGGAAGGTCCGAGTGACAGAGCCTGCCGTGGTCCTGAGTGATCAGGTCCCGATGAAGGGGCAGGGTAACTGGGTTGGCTACTGAGAGGTCCAGCAACGTGGGATACCAGTGCTGTCTGGCCCATGCTGGAGCTATGAGGATCACTCGGGCTCTGTCTCTGCGCACCTTGATGAGAACTCTGTGAATCAATGGGATGGGCGGGAAAGCATAACACAGGTGGGCTGTCCATGGGATCAGGAATGCATCTGCTAGAGACCCTGGTTCCCGACCCTGGAAGGAGCAGAATGTTCGACACTTCCTGTTCACCTTGGACTCGAAGAGGTCCACCCGGGGACGACCCCACCTCTGGAAGAGTGAGAGGGCGACGTCCGGACGGAGGGACCACTCGTGCAAACGGAAGGATCTGCTCAGCCGATCCGCCAGGGTGTTCCGCACTCCCGGGAGATAGGAGGCGGAAAGGTGAATCGAATGGGCTATGCAAAACTCCCAGAGACATATTGCCTCGAGACAGAGTGGAGAGGACCTGGTGCCGCCCTGCTTGTTGATGTAAAACATGGTCGTTGTGTTGTCGGTGAAGACCGTGACACAACGACCTTGAAGGAGATGGACAAACGCTTGACAAGCAAGGCGGACCGCCCTCAACTCCCATACGTTGATATGGAGGTTGATCTCTTGTGGTGTCCACAAGCCCTGGGTTCTCTGAGTGCCGCAGTGAGCCCCCCATCCGAGATCGGAGGCGTCCGTGGTCAGGGATGCCGAAGGCTGGGGCGGATGGAACGGAAGCCCCGCACAGACTACCGATTGGTCCAGCCACCATCGAAGAGAGTCCAGCACATTCTGAGGGACGGTGACGACCGTGTCCAACGACTGTCTGGCCGGCCGATACTGCGCAATGAGCCATGATTGAAGAGGTCTCATGCGGAGTCGAGCATATGCTGTTGCAAATGTGCAGGCTGCCATGTGGCCTAGGAGGGCCAGACACGTTCGTAGAGAGGTCACCGGGGCCGCTCGCAAACGTAGAATGATGTCTGACAAGGACTGGAACCTGGGCAAGGGTAACAAGGCCCTGGCCAGGGTAGAATCTAGAACGGCCCCGATAAACTCTATCCGCTGCGTGGGAAGTAGAGTAGACTTGTCCACATTGATTACGAGGCCCAGGGTCGCAAAGAGGGTGCTGATCCTGTCGACATGGTCGCGGACCTGTAGCTGCGACGTGCCTCGGATCAGCTAGTCGTCCAAGTAGGGGAAGACGTGGATGCGGCAACGTCGAAGATGTGCGACAATGACTGCCATGCATTTTGTAAAGACTCTCGGGGCCGTAGAGAGGCCAAATGGAAGGACCGCAAATTGGTAATGTTGGCGGTCGGCCACGAAGCGGAGGAAACGCCTGTGTTGGGGGGCAATCGAGACATGAAAGTAGGCGTCCTGCATATCGAGGGCGGCATACCAGTCTCCGGGATCCAGGGAAGGGATGATGGTTCCAAGGGCTACCATGCGGAACTTCAACTTCACGATATACTTGTTGAGTTCCCGCAGGTCGAGAATGGGCCTGAGGCCGCCCTTGGATTTGGGGTTTAGAAAGTAACGGGAATAAAACCCCTAGCCCTTCTCGTTGTCCGGAACCTCCTCTATGGCTCCCTTGGCAAGGAGCGCGTGCACTTCCTGATGGAGGAATTGCTCGTGAGAGGGGTCCCTGAAGAGGGACGGGGAAGGTGGGTGGGAGGGTGGGGGCGAAGAAAACTGCAGGCGATAACCGGCCTGCACCGTACGCAAGACCCAACGGTCCGACGTTATTTGGGTCCACGCTGGGAGGAAAAAGGAAAGGCGGTTGGAAAACTGCAGGGAAGGATCCGGAGGGGAAACTGGTACTGCGCCCCCGGGCGCACCTTCAAAATGAAGACTTAGGTCCTGGAGGGGCCTTGATGGAGCCTTGGTTCTGCCCCGTTTGCCCACCAGACTGCCTGCGGCGGTTGTTCCTGCCTCGGCGCCTCGAAAGGTCCTGCCGTGGGCGGAACTGAGAGTATGGCCGCCGCTGCTGCTGCTGGTTTTGCTGCCTGAACGGCCTACATTGTGTCGCTGGCGTATGCATGCTCAGCGACCTTATGATGACCCTGTTATCTTTTAGATCCTTCAATCTAGGGTCTGTTTTATCCGAAAACAGGCCCTGGCCTTCGAAGGGGAGGTCCTGGATTGTGTGCTAGAGCTCCGGTGGAAGGCCAGAGACCTGCAGCCAAGAAATCCGGCGCATCGTAAGCCCCGAGCGGCTGAGTCAGCAGCATCAAGGGAGGCCTGTAGCGATGTTCTTGCTACTTTCTTGCCCTCGTCCAGGATGGTGGAAAATTCCTGGCGTGCATCCTGGGGCAAGAACTCCACAAACTTCCCCGCCGCTACCCAGGAATTGAAGGAGTAGCGGCTGAGGAGGGCCTGTTGGTTTGAGACCCAGAGCTGCAGCGCCCCCGCCGAATAGACCTTGCGGCCCAGAAGGTCCATCCGCCTCGCCTCCTTCGACTTGGGCGCTGGGGCCTCTTGCCCGTGGCGCTCCCTATCGTTCACTGACTGGACCACCAACGAGCAGGGGGTCGGGTGAACATATAAGTATTCATAGCCCTTTGAGGGGGCCATGTACTTTCGCTCCACCCCTCTAGCCGTCGGAGGGATGGAGGCCGGTGACTGCCAGATGTTAGTGGCATTAGTCTGGATCGTTTTTATGAAGGGCAGTGCCACCCTGGTGGGAGCATCGGATGAAAGGATGCTCACCACCGGGTCCTCAACTTCCGACACCTCCTCCACCTGCAAGTTCAGGTTCTGTGCCACTCGGCGGAGTAGGTCCTGGTGTGCCCTCAAATCCAGTGGGGAGGGGCTGGAGGACGAGGTGCCCACCACTGCCTCATCCGGAGACGAGGACGAGGAGACCCCCGGCAACAAGGTGTCCACGGGGGGTTCCGTGAGGGGCTGCACCTCCGTTTCCGGAGGGAGCTCTGGGTCCCGGTGAGTACCGTCCGTCTCCGGGGAGTGAGGGGGTCTAGACGCCGTCACTTCCGGTGGTCTGCGCTCCGCCACAGGGCGGGGGGTAATGTGTTGTGGACCCTGGGCCTGAGAGTATGCCCATGGGGTCCAAAACCCCCACTGTGGAGGCCCTCGTTCTTGTGGCGGAGGGTCTTGGAACAGGGCCGCGTGTCTGTCCTGTGCCATGGCATAGACACTGTCAGTGTGGGAGGAAACCGACGGCTCCCTAGAAGGCCAGGGGGCCGCCGAGCTTGATTGATATGCAGCCCTATGCGCCGTGACTGATGCTCCCCTCGGTGCCGAGGCTCGGTGCCGTGACCCACATCGGTACCGGGATCGGGACCGGGAACGGCGTGATGATCTGTGCCGAGATCCCGACCGGGAGCGGGAGCGATGACGGTGCCGGGAGCGGGACCGCGACCTTCTGTGAACGCGGTGCCGGGCCGGCAGCGGAGACCGGGACCTACCACCAGCGCGGTGCCGGGAGGTCGACCGGGTTCGGGACCTGCCACCGGTTCGGTGCCGGGAGGTCGACCGCGGGGCCGAACGCTGAGGCGAACGGCTCCTGGAGTCTCGGTGCCGGTGGTGAGATGAGCCCGACCGGGACCGTGAGGATGGCGATCGGTGCCGCGAGTACGACCGGTACCGTCTGGGCGACCGGTGCCGGGACCCCGAGCGGCGCCCCGAGCGTGAGCGTTCGCGCCTCCGGGGTGATCGGTGCCAGGACTCGGGAGACAGCGCTCAAAGCATCGGCTTACCCCTGGAAGTTATGCGTCCCGGGGGTGCCAGCTGAGGCTGAGATGGCTCCGTAAGAGCAATTAAGTCCCGAGCCGAGGCGAAAGTCTCCGGCGTCGATGGGACCCTTAGCTCGACCCCTGATCTTACGGGGGAGCTAGGTGGAGCTGGACTTGATGGACCTTCTGGGCCCGGAGTCGACAGCAGTCCTGCAGGCGGTGCCGCGGCTAAGGTAGGTGCCGGGCGGTCCACTCGGGCCTGCCTTGATGGTGTCGCAGACACCGAGGGACGTAGATCTGCTCCCGGTGCCGGAGATGGTCGGTGCCGGGGAGTCTTGCCGGTGCCGGCGCGGTCCGGTGCTGTAGTAGAACTGGCTGACTGCGCCGCCGGTGCCGGAGACAGGGCCGCTTCCATGAGGAGAGCGCGAAGTCTTTGGTTTCTCTCCTTTTTAGTGCGAGGCTTAAAGGCCTTGCAAATGCGGCACTTGTCGCTAATGTGCGATTCCCCAAGGCACTTAAGGCACGCGTCGTGGGGATCGTTCGTAGGCATCGGCTTTTTACACGCCGAGCACTGCTTGAAACCCGGCGAGCCAGGCATGGGCCCGGTGCCAGGTGCCGGGGGGGGCAACGGCCCACCCGCAGGCAACGTCTGATAACTATTTACAAGATTCTAACTAACTACTAGACTAAAGGACTATCTACAACTCAACTAAGAACTATCTACAATCAAATGACGAAGATGAACAGGAGAGCTAGGGACGTGGAGGACAGCAAGCCGCACTCCACAGTTCCAGCAACCGACACGGCGGTAAGAAGGAACTGAGGAGCGGGCGGGCCGGCAGGGGTATATATCTAGTGCCATAGTGGCGCCACTCTAGGGGGCGACCTGCTGGCCCACTGGAGTTGCTAGGGTAAAAAGTTTCCGGCAGACGTGCACGCGCGGCGCATACACCTACCTGGAATGGATATGAGCAATCACTCGAAGAAGAATCAGACCTACCATAACAACACATAATACTTATATAGTGATTTAGAAACAAAACTAATTCCTGCTTCACTCTGGTGAAAGGCATGTGTTACTGTCTCCTTTGCTGGATAACTGAGGCACTCAGAGTACCTCTACACAGTGAGTGGCAGCCTGTGGACAGCAAATTTCAGAGCCTGGATTAACAGACTTAGGCTCATGGAGCTCATGCTATGACACTAAAAATGTGCCCCCTTCTTAGAGCCCGAGCTGCAAAGCCCATACAGAATTTTTTTTGGCCCCTAGTGCAAACCTAAGTCTGTCGCCCCGTCTCTGAAACTCCCTGCTGCTCACAGAGTAAATGTTGCCTAAGAGGAACAGTGACTTGTGGATGATCACACAGCGAGTCAGTGCAAAATCCAGGGTTAGCATATAGTCTTATTTATTTTTATTGCAGTAGCACTGAGCTTCTATTGCACTAGGTGCAAACACAGAACCAAAAAAAAATTGTCTTTGCCCTTAAGAGCTCACAGTCTAAGACAAGTGACAGCAGGTGGATACAGATAGACAGAGGTGGGAGTACAAGGAAACAATGACACCATTTTGAAGACTGCAGGCTACCAGGTCCCTGCTGACAAAACCAGCCAATCAGAGAGGGAGGGATGTGTATGCGGCGGGGAAGTGTGAATGACACAAGCCAACACGAAATTAAAGAACTCACTGGTGGGCCTCTATGTAATAAGCAGTTTGTTAGCTGAAAGAAAACCAAGCACCTAGAGACCCAACAATCAAATAGATTTATAATGGGGGAGGGAAAAGAGCTTTGTCCTAATTTACAAAGACTTTGATCGTTGTAGTAATATCCTTGCAGAAGAGGAGAGTGACTCGCATGTTAATAGAATGAACTGATACGTAGTGCAGGAAACGGGCACAAACCAAGGTCAAGAACTGAGGCTTCCTCATTACAGTTGGCATCAAGCACTTGGGAAATCACAGCCTTACTAGAGGTGCTGTGATGAAAGGAAGAACTCGAAATGCTGGCATTCCTTTGGTTCCTGGAACTTTGCGATCGTTTGGTTTAATAACCAGGAAACAGGCTACTCTTGATGGCATGCAGTTTAAAATGTGGCTGACTAACTCCCAGCTCCGACTAGTTTCCCTCCAGCAAATAACTAGCCCAGTGTTTGTACAGTGTTAGACACAACTTGGATTCAATTTAAAGGGAGTTGGGTGGCGAGAACCTGGCCAGATTTTTTTAGCTCTAAAGACGATGGCCTAAATTTTCAAAAGTGACACCTGATCGTGAATGTCTCCGTTTTTAGATACCCACCTGAAAAGGGCCAGGTGCTGAAACGCAGGACCTGGGAAGCCTGGCAAGCTGAGCCGCTACGAAAGGAGCCGCCCCATATCATTGGTCCCTTTTGAAGATGTAGCTCTTTGTTCCTTGGAGGTTGTTCCTAGACATGTCCGCACATAGTCACACTCACCTCTATGCCCCATCTGGCAAACAGGGCCTGCTCTGGGATTTTTGCTGCCCCAAGCAAAACAAATTTTGCCCCCCCCCTTTTTTTATGCCCCCCGGCCCTGCTCCAACTCCACCCCTTCTGAACCCCTTCCCCAAATCCCCAGCCCCGCCTCCTCCCCCAGGTGTGCGGCATTCCCCCACCATTGCTTCCTGGGGGTCCCCCACAACCTCCTGCCCTAGCTCACCTCTGCTCCGCCTGCTCCCCTGGGTGTGCCTCCGCTCCGCTTCTCCCCACCCCCTTCAGGTGAGGGAGGGTGGAGAAGCGGAGCAGTGGCGTGTTCAGGGGAGCAGGCGGAGAGGAGGTGAGCTAGGGTGGTGGGGCTCAGGAAGTAACGGGGGGTAGAGGAACCTTTCCCTGCTCCAACTCACCTCTGCTCCACCACCGCTGCCTCCCCAAAGCACCCGCTGCTCATCTTCTCCTCCCTCCCTCCCAGCCTTGCTGCGCGAAACAGCTGTTTAGCGTGTGGCAAGCCTGGGAGGGAGGGGGGAGAAGCGGAGCAGCAGCGGCATGCTCAGGGGAGCAGGCGGAGGCAGAGCGGAGGCGAGCTGGGGTGGCAGGGGCACTTTTTCCCCATGATCTGGAGTTGGCACCTATGATGGCTGGCACCAGAATGCCGCCCCTAGAAATATGCCACCCCAAGCACCTGCTTGTTTTGCTGGTGCCAGGAGCCGGCCCTGCTGGCAAAGCCACGCTAACGAACCTGTTGAATGTCGTTTAATAAAACTTCGCTCAGTGAAGATGTTAAGGGAGAGATGGGGCCATTAGGAGCCATCCTGAGGAAAGGGTTGTGTTCACTGCTCTGCCCCAAGAAAAGCCTGGGAGGGAGGGACAAGTCTTCCCTTCCCACGCTGCAGGGGAGAGAGCCGTAAGTCACTGCAGCCCTTGGAAAGCTGTGACACTTTCCTCTCATGCTGGGCAGGACTCCTGCCCCAATCTGCCCACTTGCTCTACAGAGGGAGCACCAGACAGCAGGGGCTGTGATCTGCCCCAGGCACAAGTTCCAGGTCGAATAACTCAGTAGCTCTCAACCTTTCCAGACCATTGTCCCCTTTGCAGGAGTCTGATTTGTCTTGCATACCCCCAAGTGTCCCCTCACTTTAAAGCTACCTGCTTACAAAATCAGACATAAAAACACAAGAGTGTCACAGCGCACTCACTGTTACTGAACAATTGCTGACTTGCTCATTTTTTTGCCATATAATTATAAAATAAATCAATTGGAATATAAATATTGTACTTACATTTCAGTGTCTAGTATATAGAGCAGTATAAACAGGTCACTGTCTGTGTGAAATGTTACTTTGTACTGACTTCGCTCGTGCTTTTTATGTAGCCTGTTGTAAAACTAGGCAAACATCTAGATGAGCTGACGTACCCCCAGAGGTACATGTGCCCCTGGTTGAGAACCACTGGACTAACTCCTTTTCTGCTTCCTGACGATAAGGGGCGGGGGGAAGGATGTCTGGATGCAGTTGAGTAACTCTGAATCACAACCACTGCTGGAAGAAGTAACTTGTGTTCTGTGCCCAGGCCAGTACAGGGACAGAGGGAGAGGAGACACAGCTTGGGCAGTCCTTCTTCAGGGACTACCAGGGGCAATTGTGTCCCTCAGTGCTGAGTAGAGCAGCCTTGAGGACTGGCCTAGCTTGCTCCCCAGGGACACACAGAGTTGTAGAACAGCTAGGGTTTAAGAACGCTCCTAGGTAAACCTCCTCTCCGTGGGGTGGGCAGTGCAGAGCTGAGAGAGCTCGTTCTGCAACTGGGGTTATTCCCTGCAGGCCAGGGCTTACTTCTGAGAATTACTCCCATTTTATAGATGGAGAACTAAGGCACAGAGAGGTTGTGACTTGCCCGGGGTCACACAGATTCACTGACGGAGCTGGGAACCAGAACTCCTGAGTCCCAGGCAGGTTCTTGTAATTAAGACTCCAAGTAGCTGACTCTGGGGACTTCCAGAGCTGAAAGCATGAATCCCTCCAGGAGCTGTAACATCCCCCTTTGTGGCTCAGGCAGAGAGGAGGACACGTAACACACGTTGAATGGTGGGTGACTGCTGCACGCCATGCACAGAGCCTAACCACAAGAGCCTCCTTATGTGCCATCCTAACTTCCTGAGGTTTTATCCTGACCTGAACTTGTGCCATAAACTTGATCCCACTCAGAACCCTTTTCTGATATTCAAATATGTTTGTCTACACGATTTGCCATCCCACTGGTTTGTATCCATTGGTTTAGGCTTTCTCAGATGTGGTTTCTGGAGAGAGGCTCGCATTGGGTGGGTGAGCAATCCTGGAGCAAAGTAGTAAAGATATTTCAGACCCTGTTCACTCAGTCTCTAATCATGGCTCATAATTGGGAGCAGGACTTCCATTGTGTGCAGGGCAAGCAGCAGTCTCAGAGCGCTGGATAGCTTCAGTGCACTGTGTAGTAGGAGCCGAGTCTCCGAGACTGCAGAGCTCAGTGAGCTAATCAAACAGTTCAGCCACCACTGGTGGGCTGGGCCGGTTTGTTTACCTGCTGCGTCCAGAGGTTCAGCCGATGGCAGCTCCCACTGGCTGCGGTTCGCCACTCCAGGCCAATGAGGGCTACAGGACGGGCAGCCAGCACATCCCTCAGCCCGTGTGGCTTCCTGCAGCCCCCACTGGCCCGGAGCAGCAAATCGGGGCCAGTGGGAGCCACAATTGGCCAAATCTGAGGACACAACAGGTAAACAAACTGGCCCAGCCCACCAGGGGGCTTACCCTGGCAGGCCACATGCCAAAGGTTGCCGATCCCTAGCCTAGTGGAATCCACAGCCCCAAGTTAGATGCCCACACTCCCTGTACAACACATGGGCGAGTGAGGCACCTAAGAATGAGATTCACAAAAGCCAGCAAGCTGAGCAGGGATCTTCCTAAACTACCAATGGGAAATGCTGGGGCAAGGGGTGAGGCCTGAGCCCCGTCCCTCAAAATGAGTTGGGTGCCTGAGTTTTGGCTGGAGACAGGCACCTATCTCCACTTAAAAGTTAGACACCTGAGCCAGCTCAGCCCTTTCTCACAAAAGAATGAGGAGATGCTTGTCCCTGATACCCAAGATCCCAGTGATTAGCGCAGGATGTGGTAGACCTGCATTCAAGTTCCTACTCTTACCTCCTTTAGGGCCAGGACATGAACTCAGGTCTCCTACCTCAGTGCTCTAACCACTAGGTTACATATATAGGGTGTTCTGGCCTGGATCTCTCCTGTTGAAGCTGCTCCACTTTGTATACAATACTTACATAGCCACTGGGCCAAGGACAGAGCGAGAGAGACTCTGGTGCCTGGTGGCTAGCACCCTCTCCTGGGAAATCCAGGTTCCAGTCCCTGTGCCAATGAATATGTAAGTAATTTCATGGCTCAGGCCCTGAATTCTGGCAATGCATTGCACTGCTACCTAGGAATAAGCAAGCTTCAAGACCCATGACCCAGCAACCACTGAGTGGCCCACACAAGGGCTCAGGAGCACGTAATAAAGATAACAGTGGATCAAGCAACAACACAGGGCTCCCATCCTAGCAGTGAGGGGATAGTCAAACCCATACTGTGCCAAGTGTAGATCCCAGATCAAGCCAACGCCACCATTCCCTCAGACCTACTCAGAACCAACTTCTCACCTCACACCTCAAGAGATTGCACTGGTGTATCTGAGGGAAGGGGGCCAGTCATCACTGCCCTCTTCAATTAGCACTTTTCAGTGCAAGGCCTAGTGGCATCAGGATTTAGAAAAGGCAATGAGATGGTGACTCTTGCTAACTATTTTATTGGCTCCTAGAAGTGAACCGCAAAGGCTTCATGTTTAGATGTCTGGTCTGCAAATGGACTAGAAATCTTCCTGAAACAGACTCAAATGAGATGGCAAGGGCTGGTTGTTACCAAATTCATAGGGAACAGTCTTTCTTATATGTCCTGACACTATGGTTGCCTAGTGTCTGGTTTTCGACTGGAACACCCAGTCAAAAAGGGACCCTGGCAACTCCTGTCAACATCGCTGACCGGGGCATTAAAAGTCCAGTTGGCAGCACAGTGAGGCTGACAGTCTCCCTACCTGGCTCTGCGCAGCTCCCAGGAAGCAGCCGGCATGTTCCTCTGGCTTGGTGGCAGCTACGGGAGCTCCACACGCCACCCCCACTCTAACACTGGCTCTGCAGCTCCCATTGGCTGGGAACAGTGGCCAATGGGAGCTGTAGGGGTGGTGCCTGTGGGTGGGGCAGCACACAAAGCCAGAAGGACATGTTGTGCTTCCCGGGATCCACCTGAGGTAAGTGCCATCCGACGCCCACACGTCTCACTCCCTCCTACACCCCAAACCCAACCCCCGATCCCAGTCCTGAGCCACCTCCTGCACCTAAACTCCCTCTCAGAGTCCACATCCCTCACCTCCTCCTGCATCCACCATCTTGTCCTAGCCTGGAGCTCCCTCCCACACTCCGAACCCTTCTGTCCCAGCCCAGAGCCCCCTCCTGCACTGCAATACTCTCATTCCCAGCCCCACCCCAGAGTCCGCACCCCCAGGTGGAGTTCTCACCCCCCCCCCGCACCACAACCTCCTGCCCCAGCCCGGAGCCTCTTTCTGCATCCTAAAGCCCTCATTTCTGCCTCCACCACAACCTCCTGCCTCATTTCTGCCTCCACCACAACCTCCTGCCTCCACCCAGAGCCTGCATCTCCAGCAAGAGCCCTCACCCCCTCCCATACCCCAACACCCTGCCCCAGCCCAGTAAAAATGAGCACGTGAGGATGGAGGAGAGCGAGCGACGGAGGGAGGGGGATTGAGTGAGTGGGGGTGGGGCCTTGGAGAAGGTGGGACGGGGCCTCGGGGAAGGGACAGGGAGTGGGTAAAGGGTGGTCGGTTTTCTGCAATTAGAAAGTTGGCAACCCTAGTGGACACTGCTGCTTCCAGTCACTCCCAGAACCTGGAAGTGCAAATAATAATAATAATAATTTGATCTGGAATTTCCAAAGCAGCCTAAAGAAAATGACCACCCAGATCCCAGTGAAAACCAATAAGAGCTGGACATTGAACTCCTTCAGGCGGCTTCAGAAATCTCACCCTTGGGTCTGATTTTACCCCTAGTGCTTTGCTCAGCCCTCAGATTTTTCACTTCATGCTGCTGTTTGGACTGGTAAAATGGGGATCCAGGATGTGCCCCTACATACTGTATCGGCAGGTAGTAACAGCTGGACTGCATAGCTAGCTGTGTGGAACACCTACATTTTGCTGGGGTTGGCTCTAGTTAATTTCCCAGGCTATATTTTTGAAGCGCACCCAGCACACTCTGGAGCAATACACTAGGGAACTTTCACAAGGCTTTTCATTAAAGACAGAAATGAGTCATGATCTTCTACTTTCAAACTGATAGTTTAATAATAAGCATTTCAGGTGTTAAATCTGAAAATCACTTCCTCATTAACTTTCCTCCAACTAACTTTATTATTAAACATTTAATTTCAGATTCTGCAAAATAGACCATATCATAATCACCAGTCAATTGATGTTTTAATCCTTCCATTTGGCTGAGCAACTGTAATAGCAATGGCAATTAAATAGCAATTTTGCTGCAATTATATTTAAAAGACTAGTAAACTTAAGAACAATTAAAGATGTCGACATTTCCCAGCACTGAGGCCTAACTGAAGGTGAAACTTTTTATAGTGAGCATCAACTTTTGATTTAGCATAACAATTAGCTCTTTCATTTGGAAGAGAGGCATTTCATCGGAAGGGGATACAGTGCTGCCTAATGGATAGAACACTGGACTGGGCCTCAGGAGGACTGGACTCTTTTTCTGACCCTGCTGCTGGGTGAGCTTGGGCAAGTCACATTACCTGCCTGTGCCTCAGTTTCCCAGTCTGTACAATTGGGATAGTAATACTGACCTTCCTTTGTAAAGTGCTTTGAGGATGAAAAGCTCTAGATAAGAGCTATGTATTCTTATTTATTTGCTCTTAGCAGCAGACTCTAAATTCCATTCCATGAGTAACCAGCTGGCTCATAAATCCTTGTTTGCTTAGCTTCTCCGGTTGTTGAGTTAGGTGACCATGCTGGACACATCTACTGGGTCACTCTTAAGATAATCATCAGAAATCTCTTCTCTTTGCTCATGGATTTCTATGTTCCCCTATGCCCCTCTCCATGTTATGGTTGTTGCCCCTTTTCGACCTGAGCACCTCATCAAAGTTCAGGGCCAGGGGGATGTTCCAGCTGGAAGCAGAAATTGAGGGCATCTGATATTGTCTTTGGTGCAATCTTGTTTATTTACAAGGAATATGCAAAATCCCATATGTTTCAATGCAAGTGAAACCAAGGCCAGTTTCTTAGCTTGCAGCCCCAAGCCTCTTCAGCCAACACCAGACCCAAAACCTCTCTCTCTCTCTAGCTTCTTTCAGGGTCACAGGTTCCTGCTTGGCTTTCTTGCCTCCTCTCTCTCTCTGTTCTTGTCTGGCCTCAGTTCCTGTGTGTTCTCTCTCTTACACACACTGGTCACGAATACCCAGTCGAACCCTCCGCCCACATGGTGCTAGTTTTGGGGCAGACTCTACTGAACTTTGCTTTCGCTGAGGCCCTTTAACTATCTCTTACAATTAGCTTAAAAATTGAGGCCTTGTTCACCTATTAGTTTGAACAATGTTTTAACTCAACCCATAGCAAGGTGCCACCAATCTCATAACATTATTCTTTTATTTTTGTAGTGCTGTAAGGTTACTTGGCACTTTGCAGACACAGAGAAGGGCAAGGCCCTCGCTCTGAGGCACCCACAGTACAACACAATGCACAGCAGTGGAGATGGGAATGGCCAGGCTACACACTAGCAGTGAGTCTGAGGTAGTGAGGAAGTGTGTTTGGGGTATGGGAAATGGGATGCTGTTCCAACACCGAGACTGTCTGCCTGTCTTCACCAGGTACTGAACCAGGTAATCTCCAGAGCTAAAGCATGAGTGAAAGGACCCTGGGCCCACTCAGGGGTTCTTGAGCTGAAGGTTTTAACTCCCAGTGGGGTTGTCATCAGAGGTCCTGGCCGCTCTGCCCTTCCACTATTGCTACTTGCTGGCTAAACGGGAGAGGGGGGCAGTGGTATGGGAAAAGTTGGGTCACAGTGTGAAGAAAGTTGAGAACCACTGGCTTAATCCAAAGCCTAGTGCACTCTGTGGACACTGCCAGAGCTAGATCCAGAAAGGAGGCTAAGCTTCAGTGTTGCAACTCCTAACTTCAGACATCTTGCTGCCTAGTGGCATTGACAGCCCCAAATGAGGCACCCAGGCTCCCTATACAATGCATGGGGAGAGCCAGGCACTTGGGAATGGGATTCCAATCACCTTGAGCAAGGAACTACTTAAACTAGGCAATAGGAAGTGCCAAGAAGAGGGAACTAGACCCTAGGCTCTACCCCTCAAAAGGGTCTTAGGGGGCTAACTCTGGCTGCAGTTAGGTGCTTATCTACACTCGCCATTAACAGCTGTGGAACCTCTCCCGAAGTTCGGTGTCTGAGGCCGATCAGCCCTTTCCTGTGCAAAACTGAGGAGGGGTTCCCCACTTCCGTACCAAATACCCCAGTAGTTAGAGCCCTGCAGATCTTAGTATGAGGATCCCAGCAGGGCTGTGAGGTGAGTTGAGGTGCCACACAGCTCGGTGGCATTAGCCATCAGGTAGCTTTGCACATGCCCACTGGCAGAAATGTAGTCACCTAGGGAATTCAGGTGTCTATGGATTAGGTAGTGGCTGAACAGAGTGACAGCTGGACACCTAAATCCCTCTGTAGATCTAACCCCCACTAACTACAATGGCCTTTGGACCAGGCCCATGGTGCCCCTGAGGCACGGGGGCAGGGGGCACATAACCTACTGAACAGGGGGCTGCACAGCAGCAAAGCAGAACAAAAAGCAGGAAGTGGGAGAACGGAGGAGGGAAGATTTCTCCTACTTCCCTGCTACCTTCTGTTCCCAGTGGGATAGCTTTGACCTGTCTCCCAAGGTCTGTCGTGAGCTTTCCTAATTAAATTCATTGGCTTTCATTTCTTCGCCTGTCCTGCCCACTCATCCACCCATCACTGATCTCCAGAGGGAGGTGAGGGCTAAGGAACGGTAGAGCCTTTTCTGATGAGCTAGTCTCCAGAGTGCCTTCTTTTCCAGGCTCACCTTTAGCAAGTGCCTCTGCATTAATTATTCATTTCTTTAAATTATGAGAGAACTCCCCCCCAAGAACTTTGCCAGTATCTTCTTTATGACCATTAATTTTTCAGTACCCTCCCAATCCCTAAGCAGTGCTCTCCCCTCAGAGTAACGGAACTGCGCGCTAATGGCAGGTTTTCATCTCTTCACCACTGTCTGAGTTACTAAACAAATGCCATCAACCAACAAGATATGTCCCCTGACAGGAGCAGAATTATTCTCCCTATTCATTTACAATCAGCCTTCAGGAAACGGAGGGAGTGATTGTTCAGAAGTGGTTTATTTTTTAGGTGTGCATGTAGATTTTTCAGGCATGCCTAGTATATTGTCTAGGTACACCACACACACTGACGAGTCACTTCTCATGTGTGTAGCCTGGAAGCTCTTTGGGGCAGTGACTCGCAGTGTGTGTGTGTGTGTGTGTGTGTGTGTGTGTGTGTGTGTGTGTGTGTGTGTGTGTGTGTGTGTGTGTGTGTGTGTGTGTGTGTGTACTGCATCAAGCGGAATGGAGTTCTCATCCCTGAATGGGGCTGGTAGGTGCTTCCACAGTACAAATAACAACAAGATTGGTAAGACAGACTCGTATCAGATGAATCTGAAAAAAAAACAGACCTCCAAAAACCTTCCCCCACTGCCCTGTGTCCCTGAGACATTTCAAAAGCTTCAAGGCCTCTGGTTATGTCAGATTCAGAAGTGTTGGAATTCAGTTAACTTCAGCATACAGGTAGTTGCAACTGTAAGGCAAATAATAATGTATTTCACTATTGCTACTGTAGTTCTAGTGAGGCAACATGGCTGGTGACTGTCCAAGGGAGATATTTCACTAGACTGCCTGCTGGAAAACAGCTGAGCACAAGAGCTGTGAGACAGCAATACCTTTAGCCTTGAAATTTCACACAAACATTTTCCACCACTTCATTCTGGGCCATTTTGTGACTTTGGAAATTACATTTTTCATTTCAAAAGAAATTCACATGCTCTGAATGGAAAACAATTTTTGCTCCAAAAACATTTCAAATTCTGAGAGCTAACAGTTTTAAAATGTCGGCATTGTCCTCTTGTAAACAGTGTGATAATTCCAAATGTTTAGTTTTATCTTCCCTCTCCCCTGCCCCCTCCCCAAATGTGGACCATCCTTGAGCATATTGAATGATAAACCTTAATTCCCTATGTTTTCTAATTTCAAAATAGGGACCAAGTTCTGGGACCAAGTCTAGATTCCTTAACCATCCAAATTTCCTTTAAAGTCAATAGTCTCTAATCTCCTTTCATTCACACTCACGGTGGATCTCCATTGACTCCAGTAGAATTATTCCTGATTTATGTCAGTGGAATTGACTTCTGAAATTAAGAGGTGCATTTGGTCCAATGTGTTTCTCATTCACGTTAATCATGAGCTGCATTTCCCGTGTCTTGACCAAACTTGTAAGAGTGGCATAGTGGCAGCATCCTGTTTTACATTTCAATTGTTATTATTTGTATTATGGGCACATTTCAATGTTTTTATAGCAATCTGCTGCTTCACAACTAGCTGCACTTTTTGGAATCTATTTTACATTACAATGCAGGGGTTCTTTTAAGGGTGTGTTTGCATGCACCAGTGCCACAGAGTAAATAAGATGTTTCTTTTTGAGGAAGATTAAGGCACTCTGTAAAGAGTGGGAGCGGAAGATTAGGAGTCCTGACTGAGCCTTCTCAGAAACAAATCTATGTAGCCAATAAACAGGAAGAAAGGAATCACACCTGTCTTCTGGGGAATTCTTGGGGGTGAATGCATATGAGGAATTTTTCTTGCAATTCGCAGCAGAACAAAGCAGGTTTGATTATGGGTGGCAACTCAGTTTAGTTCCCTGCAACTCGCACCAAGAACACTAAATTTAAAAAAAAAAAAAACAACTAACAAAAAAACCCCTCAACAAACAAACCTGTTCAACGTTCATCAAAACCCATCCTGGCCCTGCTGCATTTCCCCCTCTCCAATAAACCAAGCGGATCTTTTTATATAAGCAAAGCCTCATATCTCGAGAAAGAGCATCTAAAAATCAGTCAAACTACTTAAACCAAGTGGATTTGACGTAATCACTAAATCATAAAAGTAGGATTAGTGATTGTTTCCTTTTCAATTTCTCAGCACTTGTGCTTCAAAGCCAGAGGGGAGCTTGACATGAGCAGTGGCTTTAATACCGAGGGTTAATCCCTTTTCTTCACAGCATGGCAGAGGATGTTTCCATCCCCTCTGAGATATTATCCTGCCCATGCTGGAGCCACTAAACATTTTTTCCCCTTTCCATCTGATACAGCCTTTTGTTGGAATATTTAGGGGAAGCTTTGTCCCTGTCTTTTGCCTGGTTTCAAATGGCTCCAATCAGAGCAATGATTGCCTTTAAAAAATTGATGCTCCTGGTGAATGAAGCCAGGGAATCCTCCAGAACGCAGGACAGTGGCCTCTTTGAACAAGAGAACAAAACGCAGGCAAGTGA
This sequence comes from Gopherus flavomarginatus, assembly GCF_025201925.1. Taxonomy (NCBI): domain Eukaryota; kingdom Metazoa; phylum Chordata; order Testudines; family Testudinidae; genus Gopherus; species Gopherus flavomarginatus. Next base: position 289,549,715 of record NC_066618.1, read on the forward strand.
AATGATATAGCAGCGGTGTGCTGTGTGCAGCCGTAAACAATGGAAGAGCAGTCATTAGGCCACTGCTGCATGTAGACATCAAAGTCCCCTCCACTCCCCCGCCTCTTTCAGAACCAGAGTGCGCGGTTAGTTACTTTGGCTTGATAAATTATGCAGGAGGTGGCGATTGTTCTTTGATCACGTGGAAGATGAAGAGAAGAGCATAGGAAAGAACCCTGGGAGCTTTGTTTTGCAGCTGAATAGCTGCCAACTCCTCTGCAGTTCCCTTTCCTTTCAAGGTTCCCTCTCTGCCCATCAAGCTTGAAAGTATAAAGAAGAGCATCTTTGCATTTGATTCCCAGCCAGCACCTCCTGGAAAGGAAGAGAGAGAGGAGAAATCAACAGACCATGGGCCTGCTCGTGGTCTTTTATATTGCACTAGTTAGCGTGCTACTGGCTTTAAAGGAGAGAGAAGGCAATGATCGCATGGTAGAGAGGAAGACAACAAGAGAAAAGATTTCCTTTCATACCTGCCTTGCTGTGTGTCACCACGGGAAATTGCTGCTATCTGGACCCACCTGCAGCGAAGCAACTATTATTATGGGCGCATCGCTGTGGGTGTATTCATTAAAAGAGTGAATGGTTGAATTCAGCATGAGAGGAGGGGGAAGAAGGAAGTGTTCCTCCCTTCCTCCACCTTCCCACTCTACTGGTTAGCAATGCACGTGTGCTCTAGGGAGCCCTCACAATCGACGCAGTGGAATCAAACTGAGGCTCTGAGGTGGCGTGTTCAGACCATGAGTCTCACAAGGGCAGGGTTGGCAGCTGAGACAGATTCCACCCCCGCACAGCGAACGCATAACACCGAGATGTGGGAGCCAGGGTAGGGCACTTGGATTAGCTACGCTCTCCCAAACCCTGCATTTCATTCCTTCCTTGCATCCAAGCTGGTTCTCTGTGAGAGTGTGGCTTGGCCTGAGCACAGGACTGGCATCTGGGAACATCTAAGGTGAGGCCTTCAGCTGGTGAAAATTGGTGCGGCTCCTTTCAGGGCAAGGGAGCTAAGCCATATTGCTTCAGCTGGGGATCTGGCTTTCTCAGTGCCTGACTCCAGTCCTGACACTGACCGGGCTACACCTGCTGTGGCATACAGATGTATAGCTACATGCCACAGTGAGAGGCAGGCTGCATCCACACTCACTGCGGTGTGTAGTGAAAGGCTCCGGAAAGAGGGAAAGCAGTAGGGAAAGTCTCCGGCAGTAGGACATTATGCTGCTCCAAATAGCAGTGGAGGTGCTGCTCAGGCATGCCAAGAACCAGGTAGAGTACAGACCCAGGAGGGTCAGGCATGTCGTTCCTTCCTTAAGCCACACCTCTCCCTTTCCACTGCTATTTATGCCCTGCTAGATGGGCAGACAGTGTCTGTACTCTACACACCGACCTACCCTCAGTCTGTGGCAAGTCACTTTACCTCTCGGTTACCATTTCCCACCTGCCATAAAACGTACCTTGGCCCTGACTCTGGAACTGAAGGCACAACTGGACTGGCTGAGCTGCAGATTTCTTACAGGTGGAGGAGGGGAGAATCCAATCTACCTCTTAACCCCTCCAGCCATGGAGCAGCAGCAGAGCCACCCCACAACTGCTGCGGGAGCTTCCTGGGAGCATTTACCCCCCAAGACTGAGGTCCTTCCCTTCCAGCAGGAGAGTGGCTGATGCACTCATAGTTCTGCTCCTTCCTCAAAGAAACCTCTGCAAACTGGAGTGCAAGGAGCAGGGTATCCGAAATCCTGCAGCCCCACCATCACTCTCTCTTTTGGCCAGCACAAAGCTGCCCTGAAGTCACCTGAACTGGCCTCTGTGTGGGATTCACAGAGCCACTGTGGGCTCATCTACTCAGATCAGCTAATTCAGGCTTGCAGGACACAGACTGGGGGGTTAAAAGCTGCTGTATAGACATTCTGGCTCTTGCTGGACCCAAGCTGTGGGACTATCCATCCCAGGGTCTCAGAACTCAGTTTCCAGCCCAAGCCCAGAGGTCTACACAGTAATTTTTCATCCCTGGAGCCTGAGCCCTGAAAGCCCAAATCAGCTGACCTGAGCCAGCCAAGGGTTTTTTATCCCTGTGTAGACACACCCTGTAATAGCTGTTATGCCACGCCTGCCCTTGCTGCTGGCACCGGGGGCGTGGCCAGGGGACAGGAGGCATAGCTCGGGTATCCCTGGCTTTGATCAGCCCTAGCACCATAGTCATGGGCAGGCACTGCAAGTGACAGCAGCTAGAAGACTGCTTGTAGTGAGGGGGTCACCATGCTCCGGATCGAAAGGGTTAAAAGCCAGCCCTTGGAGAGGCGGAGGGCCAATCAGAAAAGGCTGGGAGGCAGCCAGTCAGGGCCAGGCTGGGCCCTATAAAAGGGCTGCAGGGCCAGAAAACAGTCAGTCTCTCTCCAGCCTTGGAGACAGATGGGCCTGGCTGCCTAAAAGAAGAGGGTACCTTGGACAGTGTAGTGCTGAGGAAGGGCAGGAAGAGCCTGAGGAGATCCAACCTGGCAAACCCCCAGGCAGAGGCCTTGCTGTCAGGGTCAGAAGAGATACTAGGGCTGTGGGGAAGCAGAAAGGGGAGGAAAAGGCAACAAGTCCAACCCCCTTGCTGATGATGAGTGGCCACTTCAGACTGCAGATTGCCCCTGAGGGAAGGGGCTAGATGAAGACTGGCAGTGGGGGTCACTGAGGTAAGGTGAAATTGGGGGTCCCCAGGGAGGATCCTGAGTGTTGGAGTACAAGAGAAGGGGCACTGCAGGCTGGGAGGGTTGCAGGGCCTGAAGTACAGTGGTGGAGACCAGGAAGCAGGAACCAGTAGAGAGACACTGGCCAGCAGGAGGTGCTCCAAGCCTGGATGAGCTAATTTTTGAGGTAACCAGCAGGAAGCGTGGCAGTGAGTGCATGCCTTGCTACACTGCTCCAAATTGTACTGGGGGACCAGCCCAATATAGAGCAGCCCCAGGCTTGGGTGGTGCACTTGAAGCTACCTCAATACCTCCTCCTCATTCAGCTGCACCAAGCACTCCTCAGCTGCAGCTTGAGAGCTGGACCCTAAAGTTACTTTTCACATGCTTTTTTTTGGGAAGCAATGGGCCAGATTCATCCCTGGTGTATCTCGGATGAAGACACCAGGGTTACCCCTGGGATGGATTTGTTCCAGTGGCTAGAATTTTTAACAGAATTAACATGCTCTTTCACGTTAAAGTATGGAGCATTCGGCAACTTGGCCTTCAGTGTTCTGTTGTTTCACTGTGTTTTCCTTTAGTCTTTTTTTATATATATGAACAGTGAAACCAGACCTCAGGCCCAGTTCTAACAGGGAATGCTCTCTGTCTTAGGTAGTCACTTTCAAATCTCTTCCAGTTACCAATGCTGTCTTGTTAATTGAAGACTAGCTTACTAGGTAACCAACTTCTGCACTCCTTTTGGATGGATGCACAATAAACTGTTCATTGCATTTCATATATGAGTTTAGAGTTTAAAAAATAAATCCCACCATAAATATCACTGTCAAAAGCAATATTCACAGGGATCCCCACATTTGATCAACTGCACTGTCCTTCCCCTACTTGCTGCATATTTATGATCTTCAAGGACAGACAGTCCACTATGCTAATATCATGGGTGCAGCTGAATGTTCATCTTTAACAGCTCTAGTTTAGGCTGGTGGCTCTCACTTGGTCACTACTTCAGTGTAACGTGGTGAACCTGTGCCAGAGTTTAAGTACCCCTACTCCAGCTAGCAAAAGTGTTTGCTCCAGATCCGTATTTGCAATGCAGACCACTTGGGATAGGGTAGTGGCCAGTTTGTTAACAAGCAGGAGAGCTGTTGCTTTCCTTGGTTCAGCTGCACTTAGTTGGCCTGGTAGGTCACAGTAAAGGCATGGATTCGCTAGTCTGTTCTCACCGAGGATATATCAGGAGTAACTTTGCTGAAGTCAGGCTATCAGTGTAAATATCTGCATCAGATGAGACTTAGGCCCATTGTGTTCAGCTGACCTCACTGAGAGTTTTGATGTAGTAAGGCCTTTGTGATTGTGTTATATATTACTAACAGGGCAGAGGAAGAGCCCAAAATATTGCTAGTTACCATGGGCCTGATGTAAAGCCCACTGAAGTCATTTGAAAAACTCCCCCATCTCTTCAACGTGCTTTGGATTGGGCTCCACTCAGTGGGAATTAGGGGCCTAAATACTGCTGAGGAACTGGGCCTTTGTGCCTCACTTCCCTGTCTATACAATGGGGTGTTGTGAAGATCACTAAATTACGAGTGAGATTTTGGAAGCTCAGGGTATGGACACCAAATGCCCATTAATTTCTAATGTAGCCCCTTGAAATTATTTAAAAATCCACCCTCAGTATCCGTGAGGTGCTCAGGTACTCGGGCAATGGAGGGGTTGTATATAACTAGAAGTAAAGCCAACTATCTCACCTGGAAAAGGTGCATTAGGGTCTCATGGAAGAGTAATATTTACATACGTAAAAAGCAAAGTCTCCATAATGTCCTCCTGTGCTAGGCACAGTCACAGTAAACATCAGATTGCATGCGCCTGATTCTTCAAAAAGGGATTCAGCGGCTGCTTTGTCAGCTGAGAATGGTCCCAGAGCAATTGTGTAATGGCCCTTTCTGAGGTTCTGGAGACCAAGTTGATAATAACTAAAAAGTGCAATTACAATAATTTTCTCGCCGCTCCACTGGGCAAAAGCTCCCTCATTACTGTGCACTGGCTTTTAAGCAGTTTCCACTCTGTGCCTCATTAGACAGTTAGCAACATGTTCCTCCTCACTCCCAGGCATTGGAAAGATAAGCATGAGTGGGTGGGCTTTAACCTCAGCAGTGTTTTTAGGTTTTTTTTTTTTCTTTTTAGTCAAGCTGTTGAGGCTTTTCTGGAAGACTATAGATCGCATCTTGTTTGGGTCCGGAGGCAGTGGAATTAGCATCACGCAGGTAAGTCAGTTGTGTGTATTGCACGTGAAGGGTGACAGTTTTCCTACACAGCTCACTCACCTTTTCCTACACACCCACCCCACACCTTTTCCTCAGTTTTCCTACACACCCACCCCCCCCAGCTCCCATTGGCCAAGGTTCCCAGCCAATTGGAATGGCAGAGTCGGTGCTCAGGGCAGGGGCAGCACATGGAGATCTCCTGGCCATTCCTACACCTAGAGGAGCCGAACATGCTGTCCGCTTCTGGGAGATGTGCAGAGCAAGGCAAGTAGGGAGCCTGCCTTAGCCCTCCTGCACTGCCGACCGGACTTTTAGTGGCCTAATTGCTTTCAGTAGTCACTGAGAGATCAGTGCTGATTCCGCTAGACTCCTGGCCAATCTGGGTGGGTTGGCAACCCTATGCCAGCCCTGTACCTGTGGCAGCGCATATCCCACCAGCACACTGCCTAGTTTTGTGGGGGTGAAGGCAAGACTCCACCCATTCCCTGTCCTGCATGCCTACTCCCTGCAAACATGAGCAGGTAGGAACATCATGGCTCTGAGGAGGCTGCTCCCCTCTCTTCATTGCTACCTGCTGTCCAGGACACCAGCACAGGGGACTAAAGCAGTGTCCTATTCCCCTCCCCATCAATAAATACAACCTGTAATGATCAACCCTGGAGGAATTCCAAAAATGTCATTGACTCCTCCCCATTGCTTCCAGTATAACTATCTTTTGTGACAAAGTTCCTCCTCTACCTTGGCAGATCCTGCACTCATTGGCAGATTTGCTCACCTCAGTGATCTTCCCCACAGTCTGGATCAACTCCTACTGTGTCTGATCAGGAGTTGGGAGGTTTGGGGGGAACCCGGGCCCCACCCTCTACTCCAGGTTCCAGCCCAGCGCCCTGTGGATTGCAGCTGTCTATAGTGCCTCTTGTAACAGCTGCATGACAGCTACAACTCCCTGGGCTACTTCCCCATGGCCTCCTCCAAACACCTTCTTTACCCTCACCACAGGCCCTTCATCCTGGTGTCTGATAACGCTTGTACTCCTTAGTCCTCCAGCAGCACACCCTCTCAATCTCAACGCCTTGTGTCTCTTGCTCCCAGCTCCTCACACGCACTTCCTCTCCTCTGGCTCCTCCTCACCTGACTGGAGTGAGCTCCTTTTTAAACCCAGGTGCCCTGATTAGCCTGCCTTGATTGGCTGCAGGTGATCTAATCAGCCTATCTGTCTTTAATTGGTTCTAGCAGGTTCCTGATTACTCTAGTGAAGCCCCTGCTCTGGTCACTCAGGGAACAGAAAACTACTCATCCAGTGACCAGTATATTTGCCCTCTACCAGACTCCTGTACCCCACTGGTCTGGGTCTGTCACACTTTCTACTTGCAAAGAGTCCTGTGGCACCTTATAGACTAACACGTATTGGAGCATGAGCTTTCGTGGGTGAATACCCACTTAGTCGGATGCATGTAGTGGAAACTTAAAGAGGAAGGTATAAATATGCAAGCAAGAATCAGGCTAGAGATAACGAGGTTAGTTCAATCAAGGAGGATGAGGCCCTCTTCTAGCAGTTGAGGTGTGAACACCAAGGGAGGAGAAACTGATTTTGTAGTTGGCTAGCCATTCACAGTCTTTGTTTAATCCTGAGCTGATGGTGTCATATTTGCAGATGAACTGAAGCTCAGCAGTTTCTCTTTGAAGTCTGGTCCTGAAGTTTTTTTGCTGCAGGATGGCTACCTTTAAATCTGCTATTGTGTGTCCAGGGAGATTGAAGTGTTCTCCTACAGGTTTTTGTATATTGCCATTCCTAATATCTGATTTGTGTCAGTTTATCCTTTTCCGTAGCAACTGTCCAGTTTGTCCGACGTACATAGCAGAGGGGCATTGCTGGCATATGATAGCGTATATTACATTGGTGGAGGTGCAGGTGAATGAACCGGTGATGGTGTGGCTGATCTGGTTAGGTCCTGTGATGGTGTCGCTGGTGTAGATATGTGGGCAGAGTTGGCATCGAGGTTTGTTGCATGGATTGGTTCCTGAGCTAGAGTTACTATGGTGCGGTGTGCAGTTACTGCTGAGAATATGTTTCAGGTTGGCGGGTTGTCTGTGGGCGAGGACTGGCCTGCCACCCAAGGCCTGGGAAAGTGTGGGATCATTGTCCAGGATGGGTTGTAGATCCCTGATGATGCGTTGGAGAGGTTTTAGCGGGGGACTGTATGTGATGGCCAGTGGATCCTGTTGGTTTCTTTCTTGGGCTTGTCTTGCAGTAGGAGGCTTCTAGGTACACGTCTGGCTCTGTTGATCTGTCTCCTTATTTCCTCGTGTGTGTATCATAGTTTTGAGAATGCTTGGTGGCAGCGCATATCCCACCAAGGTGCCACAGGACTCTTTGCTGCTTTTACAGATCCAGACTAACACGGCTACCCCTCTGATACTATCTTTCTATACTATCTCTCGACAATTTAACTAGAAGTGTTAGTTTTCTTTTTGTTTCGTGTTGTTTTACTTTCTATCTCTCATGCACTAGCATAGCACCACAATATCCAAATTCCAAGCACTTGTGGGGGGGGAGTGTAAAACTAAATATATTGTTCTTGTCGAAAATTAAAAACAAACCACCCAACCGTGGAAACCCTTCTGTTGCTCTTGGGTTGTTACACATTGGACCAGGGCGAACAGATGCAGTAATCCCAATTAGCATGTCGGCATTGCCAACTATTACCCCATCATGGCATCTGTGATTGTCACACTTGCCCCCAGTACTTTCAGTTGGAGCTACTATAAGCTAACACTGCCTTTTAATAGACTGTGTGGGCCATAGTATGATACCTGTACTCCCTTTGTTACAAAAGCAACCCCACTGGAGTTCAGTGTAATGTATCATGTAATATGAGGAAGAGGGTCACAGCTGGCCCTCTGTGTTTACAGATGATTTTGGCGCTGTTACAGTCAGACCAGTGTCATGCATTATCTATTAAACTTATCACTTATCGGCCCCAATCTGGCAGACAATTAAGCACCGTGTATAACTTTAGCTATATGAGTAATCCTATTGGTTTCACTTTTACTGAACAGTACATCTGGGACAGCCCTGATTCAGTTCAGGAGGCAAGAAGACTAGCCATCTGTGTAAAGTTATGCATGTGCTGAAGTGTTAGTGGGAACAGGCCAGATTCCTTTCTGGCAGCTTGGCTTAGGGTTCTATGGGAAGTTTTGTGCACTGTGACCAAGTTTCTAGTACACTGTGGCTAATTTCCTTGCTTGATCTGACGTTTTGGGGTAAAAAGCTGTTGGTTTCTCACCATTTGGACCTAAAACCAGGCAAACTTGGTGGTTTTAACTGTTTCTCTGTGAGTTTTGATGCTTGTTGGAACTCAAAGCTCAGCAGGAGAAAGCACTGCTAAACTACAACCCTGAGAAAGGTTTGCGCAATTCCTGTGGAAGAGGGAACCATTGTGTGTTTTGAACAATGTTATTTACTCTACTTAGGTACTGCAGGTGTCACAATGGAGGATACGGCAGTGCCAGCTTGAAATTCCAGGTCAATACTGCACTCCAAGTCGCATTCTACACATTATGCCAGGGGTAAAGACTCCTTGAGTAGGAGTTCATCAAGCAGATGGCAAGCAGAGTAAGGACTGGAGCCAGACTGGACAACAGAGCAAAAGGAATGTTGCAACGATATGTGTTCATTCCAACAGCAGGAGGTGGGCCAGAGTCACCCTGCTTACTGGTCAAAGTAGCCGCCACAGTCCATCAATCAGAAGTCATATTCTGCTCTGCGGAAGCAACTGTTCTGCACAATTGACATCTAGAACTGAACAAACACCACCAACTACTCAAATACAATTTCCTTTGCAAGGAACTCAAGCCAGCTCAGCAACACAATGCCTTGCTTTTGTTAAGCATTAAAAGAGCCAAACATCAAAGAGATGCCATGGACAGTTTGCCATTCACCATGGCGCAATATTCTAGAGAACAATAGCCATGAATGTTAAACTAACTGTCCATTGTACAAACACCAGTGCCCTAATGCTCCAGACTCATCAGCATAATTCCTCTTCCAAACATTTTAACAGAAACAGACACCTAGTTAAAAGCCAGTTTGAAGACCACAAATAACAAAGAAAGACTGGCCTGTGGATTCTGTGTGGATCCAGGACAGCACCTACTCAGCCAGGTGGAAAGGGAAATAGGGCAGGGCAGGAGAAATAACTAAATGAGTCAATCCAAGGGATCATGGACCAGGAGTAGACACTACTGATATTCCTGCAGGGAGGAGAGTCGCATGAGAGGTGACATTTCAACAATGGCTGTATGCGAGCTCCAAGCCAACGTAAACATGTCTATTAAAAAACACGCGCACACCATGACAAGAGGGACATGGCTAAATACTCTGGGTGGCAGTCTCCGCAGCCTTGCATTTGGCATAGTCATTTTCACCTCTGCAAAGGGGGTATAAAATACTCTCCAGTTAGAGTGCAAACAAGGCCACAAGGTGCAGGACAGACGTGCTTTGTTTTCAAGGGTGGGATCCAGCCCCTTCTGAGACCAGGTGAGATGCACAGAGACTCAGGGCAAGACTGTGAGGCTGGGCAGCTGAATGCACTGTAGTTCCCGCTAACCATAGGTTATACTTTGCCCAAAAGGCTCCCACTGACCTGCCTAAACAACGGCCTTAGGCAACCACCGCTGACATGGCAGTCAGATCCCACAGTGCTGAGCACTAGAGTAAGCTCGGTTTGTGAGTTGCTCCTTGACGAACACCATACACGATCCTGCAAACGAACAAGCAACAAAATAATTTAGCTGCTGTAGCTAATCTGGTAGGTTAGATGGGTAGTGGGGGTTATTTAGTGAATGGCAGGAGTGTATGGATACATGAAACACTCAAATTTTTGGAGGAGATGTAAGTCCCCTTCCAAACCGCACTTGGTTTAACCCATGAGTTCCTGGGTACCATATACAGTTTAGAGCGATGGAGATCGTCATCATCTCAAAACCCCAAACAGATGAGTGGAATCTGGAGCATTTACACTGCAGCCCAAGGCACCCAGGGGAGTGTTTGCTGCTTTTGCCAACACACTTGGCACTAGTACACTGGCACTGAGTGTAATAAACCTTTCCCATATCCCTGGCCACCAAGAGGATGTGCCCAATTCATTCCAGCTTTCCCTCTGGTAGTGTTCAAGGGTGTGGACAGGGCAAGAATTGCATTGACTGGGGACCGTCCCAGAGATACTGTTAAGAGCAATTAAACAAGAAAGTCATCTTTTGCCATCTAATAGGAAGAAATAATTCAAACTAGGGCTGATGGAGAGTCATCAGATGGTAAAGCAATGTAGGGTGACCAGACAGCAAGAGTGAAAAATCAGGACGGGGGTGAGGGGTAATATATAAGGAGCCTATATAAGAAAAAGCCCCAAATATTGGGACTGTCCCTATAAAACTGGGACATCGGGTCACCCTAAAGCAATGTGAAAACTGCAGGTTTTCAGTCCCCCTCCCGCTGCACCCCCCCAAGCTCAGGGCTTTCAGTACCTCACTTTGAGGCTATATTTCATTCCGCTGAGAAGTGTAAACACAGCAGCAGTATCTGAAATAGCATTGACTAATGTGTCTGAGGCTTTAAAACCCTTTGACAGAGCCTTGATGGAGTGTTCCATCTTGCTCTCTCTCTAAAGATTCATGGCTTTGTGTGTAATAGTTTCCCCCCGCCCAACCTTAAACTGTTTAACAATTTCCTCTTTCCACACTCAACTTATTCCACTCCAAATGTAAGGCAACATGTGGTGTCAACTCTTCTTTCACTTCAAGAAGACCACCAGGTCAACCCTCAGCGGATGGGATTCTTGATTTTGTTTTGCATCTGATGTGCAGCTGTCAAAGTCAACTGTGTATTGTAGGCTCCGTCTCTTCATGGAGGTAAGCACTTTGGAGTCCTCAAATCACAATGCAAGATACTCAGTGTATCTCAGTCTTTCCTAACAAACCAATCAAGGGCACCTAAAAATTGTCAGACAGTTTATGTGGAAGAGGCTTGGCATCACCAAAAGCTTAAGGAAAGACACATCGTTTCGAGGTTGTGCTAGAGGGGTTGCTTTACTCTTGCATTGCACTTTGTTTTTCCATTGCTATATAAGGAGGAAAGATGGCAGAATCTAGACGTTACCATGCCCAAGCTTTAAAACCCTCCCTTAAACCCGTCTCCCAGTTCTGAGCTATCTGATCTTCTACATTTTCATGAACTAGAACTGGTCAAAAAATACCAATCTTTTTTCTCAGGAAAAGTTGGGGAGGAGGGGGAATTGTCTTACTTGACCAAGCAGAGGGGTAAGGCCCCTTTCACATCCTGCTCAGTTGAGTAATTCCTGCCTGGATCTCAGGCCTAGGTCTTGTGTGCAATGTAGTTTCAGTGCTCTGGATACTTCCCTGATGAGCAAGTAGATGGGGAAAGGAAGGAGAGGGGCAGAGATCTGGCTTTACCCCACCAGTTGGCCAAAGAGGAAGTAAATTGCACCCTTTCAAGGGCTGCAGAAACTCACTTCTTTCTCTTTGAGTATCTCCATGCTGCAGCAGCTGGAGTCATACCTGAGTTAGCTTTAATCCAGCTAGCTCAGGCATTGGAGCAATGACTGCTACTGCAGCACGGGCTGGACAAATCTGCCCTGGGCCTGAGTAATGACTCGGGCGTCTATCCTGTGTTGCCATGTTGTCACTGCTCCAGTATCTGTGCTAGCTGGATTAAAGCTAGTTCAGCGATGCCTACACAACCTGTAATCACGCCCCATGAATCCAGGATAGATGTACCCTTTTACTCGGGGTTCCTCCTTGGGGCTGTTCCTGGCACAGAGCCGCTGCGTGCCACCCTTTAATCACAGTGGCACTAGACATGCCAGCCCTGAGCTTTAATGACTGGGTTTGGTCCATCGCAAATTAAGAGGTGGTGGCTTTGGGATTTTTTTTTTTAAACAGCTTCTACCCCTCTGCAGCTTGGCAGGGCTCTCATGTTTCAAACCATCTCTAATTAGCATCCCTCATCTAATAAAAATAAAGGAGCCTCAGAAAAGAGGCCCTAGCAATGACCACAGAGACAGCTGCTCATCTACCCTTGGAGAGCAGCCAGAGGCAGGGCATGGTGGTCGGAGAGCGAAGCGAGTTGCTATCTAACACTGCTCTCCTGCTCCCTGGGAAGATGGCACTGGAATGTTTCTACACAAATATCCGGCTAAACTTCTAATATTAATGTACACTACAGACTCATTACTTAACTATAACAACTCGACAGCTGGCATCCTACAGAGGCGCTTTGAGAGGATTTCGGTATTTCAATACGATTTGGCATTTCCTGTTTGTTTGTTTGTTTGTTAGCAGTGGATAGCACGGGAAAATCTGGGAGCAGGAGGAGCTGGAGAGAAAACATTACAATGCTGTTGTTTTAATGCAGTGCTAATCTTGGTCTCTGCATTAATCATCTTGTAAACAAGCAAATGTAGAACCTATAAACCTAAGCAGGGTTAACAGAATGTATCCAGCATATGGTTTCAATTGAACTGTGGCATGCTACTGGTGGAATGAATTCAGCTTTTAGAAGCAGGCTGGACAACGCAGTTTCTCAAAAGGTGGGTCACTGATGGGTTTCTTCTGCATTGACTAAGCATGGAGTAGTCAACTGCTGGTAACAGGTCTACTCCAGTTCTAGCTCTAACTCACATACTACTAGTCTGCACTTCTATAGCACTACTTGCCCAAAACTCCCAAGGTGTTTTGCAACTTTCAGTCACACTTCAGCTACACTAGAAGGCACAGGACAGTAGGTAAGGATCATTACACCCATTTTACAGATGGGCAAACAGCAGTGCAGAAGTCGTAGACAGCATATGCTCTCAACCTGCTCCCAGGGCCGCCGGGGGGGGGGAGCAAGCGGGGCAAATTGCCCAAGCCCTGGGCTCTGCAGGGGCCCCCACGAGAATATAGTATTCTATAATATTGCAACTTTTTTTTTATGGACTGGACCCCTCAAATTGCTTTGCCCCAGGGCCCCTGAATCCTCTGGGCGGCCTTGCCTGCTCCATGGAAAGTCTGAAACAGACTTCAGCAACCTCTGGATTATTAGTTTCCTTAATGGCACAGGAGCAGGACTGTGGCTGCATTTTCCTTGGCACTGTCCAAACACATAGTAAGAGACACCCCCAACCCAAGAGAACTTACAATCTAAATAAACAAAGGGTGGGTGGGGAAACAGAGGCACAGACAGGGAACATGATTTACCAGGGACCACATAGCATGTCAGTGGAAGAGACAGATACAGAACGCAGGTTTCCTAGGCCCCAGGCCAGTGCTCTAACCACTGGCCCACAAAGTCTCTCAATTCAGAATCACTTCCCTAGTCATGTGTTATAATCATTAGACAAAGCATCCTCCTCTAAGATGCTCTAACCCTGCTTTGAGACTAGCTAAACACACAACTACTGTCTCTAGCTCACTTGCCATATTTAGTTTTCAGTCTGAGTTCTAAAAAGACACTAAGTACTCATGAAAATATTCGTCTGGGCCATATGTGCCTTTTGCATATGCAGAGAGATAGCAGAACCTATGGACTTCAGTCCAGGTGGTGAGTGAGGGGGAAAATACCAGCTCTATGGCATGCTATCCCCTCCCCGCCCAAAGCACTGCTTAGTATAGCCAACTGGCTCCTTTTCTTCATTGTCCCCCGTGCCCATCACCTCGCTGCCCCTTGCCTTTATTACTGCAGCCTTTTCCTATCTGGCCTCCTGACCTGCCACATTTCCTCCCACCAGCGTCTTTGAGCTGCTCTGCCTCATGCAGCATTCTTCCACTCCGCTCTCCTCACGCAAAGTCCCCCTCCCTTCCCAAGTCTCTGCTCTGGCCTCCTTTCTCATATCACATTGCAGTGGGTGCAGTTATCTGGAGGCCATGGAGAGATCAGTGCATGGCTCCTACCTCAGATCCAGACCCCACCTGCAGGGGGAGGAGGCAGCAGCTGAAGGCTGCTTAGTACAGTGCCCAGCACTCATTTCACACACACTCCACCACTCATCTTTGTAGAGAATGATCATATCTCCCCCTCAGTCTTCTTTTAGTTAGGCTAAATAAGCCAAGCTCTTTGAGGCTTCTCTTAAGGGAGATTTTCCACTCCTTGGATCATCCTAGTAGCCCTTCTCTGTACCTGTTCCAGTTTGAATTCATCTTTCTTATACATGGGAGACCAGAATTGCACACAATATTCCAGATGAGGTCTCACCAGTGCCTTGTATAATGGTACTAACACTTCCTTTTCTCTACTGGAAACACCTCACCTGATGCACCCTAGGACTGCTTTAGCCTATTTCACGGCTGCATAACATTGCTGGCTCATAATCTTCCACTGATCAATCAATATGCCAAGGTCTTTCTCCTCCTCTGTCACTTCCAACTGAGGAGTCTCCAGCTTATAGCAAAATTTAATGTTGTTAGTCCTAAATGCATGATGAGCTAGGAAGTATATGTTACTGCCCAAGGATGAATGCCCAACTGAGAGTACATGGAACAGGGTTTGATTAGCAAAGATTATAGTGATCGACAGCAGAGGGAGACACTGCAGCCTCATGAAATCCCAACCTGATCCTGGGAAGAGACCTGGTCATATATAATGACAGGAAAGGCATTGTCCTATTGTTACTCCCATTTCTGGAAGGCGGAACATCTGGAGGACACTCACACAACTGTGATCAAGAAACTGAAAGTGATTGACAATGGGCCACAGTACACTACGGCAGAATTGAAATGATTCAGTACCAAATGGAATTCGAACATGAGACATCTTCCCTTGGGTATCAGACAGGAAGGCAGAGCTGGCAATAAAGACAACCAAGAGAATGATGGCAAAGGGAAAACATACAGGAAGGGATCCCTGTATGGCCATGTTCAACCATTGCAATCCACCCTCCCAGGGACTAGACAGTAGCCCAGCATAGAGACTAATGGATTGCAGAACCAAGACTCTGGTTCCCAATACTGTACTCTGCTGCAGCCCAATGGATGCACCATGGCCAATACCCAGAAGCAGTTAAGAGAATGCAGAACGGGTGAGCAGGTCTAACACCAACCATCAAATGGCCACACAAAGCAACAACAAAAAGGAACAGTCCAAGATGCGGTGGGAGACAGGACATATGAGGTAGATACAGACTTAGGAAGTGATGAAGCTGTGGAGTAGTGGCAGACAGTTGGCACAGCCACAACAGACAGGGCTATGGCCAGGATTGGGAGGACATTAAAGAGCCTCAGCCATCTGCTGGCCTCGTGTAGGAGACTCAGAAGAAACTTGGTATAATAGCAATACAGAGGAACAACAAGATGCCACCCAATGGCACGAAGGCAGCAACATCGTGGAAGCAAGTGCCCCTCCTCCCCCCGCGCCCACAGCAATAACACAAAGGAGAAATGGGAGACTGGTTCGAAGACCACCACTCTTGAGTAATATGAGGCTTAACAGCACATAATGGGCTGGTGGTAAAGGTCATGTCCCTGAGGTGAGACAGGTACTAGTAACCTCTGGCCACCAAACTTAATGGCAGAACCTTTCAGTCAGTAACAGCTTGGGTTGATTTTGAATGCGCAACCTCAAGGCGCAAGGTTGTTCTGAGCCAGTCAGGCCTCACACTATATGGACACTTTTCTCAACTTTGCAGGTGCAGTGACTGCAGGATATGTTGAGTCCTGGCCAGGCAAATGCACAGTCCTTTGTGCTTGCATGGAATAATAGTGACATCTTGTGCCCAGCTGAAGGGGAAAAGTCTTGTTCTGAATTCCCAGTAGAATAGAGAGGGAAACACTTTCCCCATCACATGGAAGTTTTTTTTCTGTTAAGCAACAGGACAAAAGCAAGGCCTTCCCTCCCTACTTTCCCTCAAACACATATATACCTGTTTCTCCACACATGTATTCCTGTAAAAAGTTGTGGCTTCAATTAACTGGCATTTTCTTATGACCAGCTCTAATTCCCTCTCAGGACACAGAAATAGATGGACCATTGGTATGATCCAGTATAACTGTTCTCATGTTCTTATAGGTTAAAACTCATATGGAAACTGTTCCACACCCTTCACTATTTTTGTTGCCATTCTCTGTACCTTTTCCAATTCTAATATTTCTTTGTTGAGCCTGTTCAGATGATGCATCGTTCCACAGAGTTTAAGGCCAGAAGGAACCATCTGGTCTGACCTCCTGTATATCACAAGCCTTTAAATTTTACCTGTACTGAGCCCAAAGACCTCAGTTAGACCAAAGCTTTTCATTTCTCAGGAGAAGACAGAATTGGGTGCCACAAGCAGAGATAAAAGTGTCACCAGTGCTCAAGACCCCTGCAATGGCAGGGAACTGATTAAATGAGATAGGTCAAGATGATGCTGGCAGGCCATCCATGCCCCACAAATTCTGCAAGTCCCAGCTGGCGGTGGTCAGACTTTCAGTCCCTTCCTAGTCAGCCACCACTGGCACAAATACTCTGGACCCCTGACTGCAGCTTAAATTTGCCCTCTCCATGTGGAAACCTCAGACACTGACAGGGCCCCATGTTCCTGGGTTAATCCCCTCTGGGCACAGCAGACTCTGCCAATGCAAAGGGGCTGACTGGGGCCTGTTTTTAAGGCATGAATTGGCAACAAAGAGCCAGTCAAAATGGGGCAAATTTTTAATCTGCAACAAAAAGTTCAAAATTTTGAATTTCAATGAAAAAAAAAATCAGGGACAAGATGAAATGTTCATGATTTCCCCCCACTCTCCAGGTTTCTCCCAGGTCTAGCGCCCAACAGTGAGAGCAGCCATACAGACCGTGCACAGCTCAGTGAAGACTGACCCTTCCACAATCAAAGCTTTCAACTCTCCTACCACCTGAGCTCACTGAGAAACCAGAACCTCTCCACACACAGCAGTGTCCCAGACACAATCACACCCCCTGAACAAGTGCATTACAAAGAGAAGTTCAGCATGCCGCTACTCAGAGAACTATAAACGGGAATAAATGGCTCGAGACTTACCGTATATGAGTAAAAAAATGATTCAATAAATACGCAGACACAAGCAAAGACTTCATGTGCATCATCTTTTTTTTTTTTTTTTTAAAGATCCCTAGCTAGGTCCTTGTACTTTCCTTAATGCATTTCCCCAGAAACTGCATTTTTAATAGCTTCATTTATCACATATCTACTGACTATTAAACATTATTGGCCTAATAAAGGGCCAGATTCTGCACCCCCTACTTATGGTGAATAGTAACTTAATTGCCAAGTAGCGCTATGAATAGGAAATGACTGCAGCCCCATGTAAGAAAGAGCATAGTGAGAAAAGGCCTCAGCAGACCTATTGAGTGGAAAATAGTTGTGTCTATTATTTCTCACCCTTGGGTCACTCATCACCTTTGCACACAAAAGACCAGCCTCCTTCCATGAAAGGTGAAGCAGCACTAAGGTTTCTTCCCCCAATGAAAACACATTCCGCAGGTCACAGACGTATTTGCAGCGGACCTCCAGTACCCATGGTAATTCACTGATTTGTTACATAAGGCTACACGGTGGCCAGAAGCAGTGCAGGTACACTGCGGGAGTGGTACAGGCACATGGGCCAATTACAAACTGGCCCTATATAACTAAATCTCAGGAACTGTCTTTGTGTTGTTGGGAAGCCACTGGATGAAGATTGATAAAGTAGCTTTTCAAGCTGGGAGGCTGTATTGCACTGAGACCTGTGGAAAAGCGCCAAGCAAAACCACCCAAGCCTGCATGCGAGTGCCAAAAAAAGATGGCTAAAGCCTGTCACTCTACCGAGCCCCCGAGTGGGGTGTTTGGAAGCCAAATGTAGACTGCATCTGGCAGAGTTGTGCGTAATGGTGTGTATGTTGGCAGCAGGCCTACCGTGCTCGTGGGACGTTCAGAAATGGCCTGGAGTCTGGCCCCTGAGGATTACATAGTAGCTGTTCCCCAACCTGCTCATTTGTTTTTAACACAAATCTTGGAGAAAAAGTTTCAGCAGGCACCATTCTTGGGAATGCAAGAAGATTTTGATGGGGACTGGTCATCTGTTTCATCCCTCTCTCTCTCCTGAGTGAGAAAGTGACATTAAGCCCAGACCCTAATAAGTGCCTAAACAACATTGAGAACCTGTCTCTTAGTGACTCACCTTGAAGTTTCTAAGGCTACGTCTCCACTACCCGCCATATTGGCGGGTAGCAATTGATTGCTCGGGGATCGATATATCACGTCTCATCTAGACGCAATATATCGATCCCCGAACGCTCTTATATCGATTCCGGAACTCCACCAACCCGAACGGAGTTGTGGAGCCAACATGGGGAGCCGTGGACATCAATCCCGTGCCGTGAGGACGGTAATTCGATCTTAGATACTTCGACTTCAGCTATTCACGTAGCTGAAGTTGCGTATCTGAGATCGATTTTCCCCAGTAGTGTAGACCAGCCCGCAGTGAGTTACATGATTTTAGCTAATAGTGTCACATCCCCATTAAAAAGGTGTGGCGGGTCTAGCCCAAAGCGTTGCCATGAGGACAGGCACCTGGCTCCCTGCCTTTTGATTGTAACGGCCGGATTTTCTGAAGCTCCCATTGACTGCAGTGACATCTGTGGTGCTCAGCCTTTCTGAAAAATCAGGCAATAATCTAGGCAGGGCAAGGATGCGCACCTAGTCCCTCTTGGGCGCCACCAGAAACAAATAACAACTCCTCCTTAGTATGATTTACCTGCAGTATAATGGCTGACGTGCAGGGAACTTATCCTATGGGAGCACATTTGGATTTACAAAAATAGTCAGGTGAATGTAATGCTTAGGAAAGGGTCTGATTATACCACCCAAGCCAGGGACCCTGAAAGCTGGGGCTGAGCAGGTTTTCCAAAGCCATCCCACCTAAGCACCGCTGTCCTGATGGTACAGTACAGCGCACCCCTGCTTTTCTGGAGTATTTTGGAGCAGATACCACCAAATGCATGAAAACTTGTGTCGGCCCCTGTCTTGGCTCTGAATCAGGACAAACAACCTGTAGGTGAGACCTACTCATTCCCAGTTTGTGACCTAAGTGGGAGCTGACTGCGATTATCTCCAGAGGTGAAAAGCAAACACATTTAACTAAAGCCCTAATTATCCCCTCCCTGCTGCTAACGCATTTGCTGTTTGATGTGATTGACTCATTGACAAAGCAGACCTCTATGGATAGAGAAATAGGAACTCTGCAACCTGCGAGCTGATCAGTTTACATTAGAAAACATTTTTAAGCCCACCAAGTTGTCTGGTATGGTATAAACATGCACAGTGAGCAAACCTTTGTGGTAGGACTGAAAGTTTCCCTCTTCTTTTGCTGCCACCTTCCCTTTCGCCTCAGGAACCCCCCCTCCCTCTTCCTCTTCAGACATCCTCCTACCTACTCCTTCATTCCCATCCAGCCCACCCCTTGGCCGGCTGCTCTCTCCACTTACCTATGTTCAAGTCCTGAGAAGTGCTGGGCACCTGCAACTCCCATGGCTGGTAGTGGGATGCTCTTAAAACATGGCCCACTGACCTTCGAAATTATCATTAGTTATTTGACAACACGCTCACCATTGTGCAGGCACAAATGAAGACATAGACTCTGCGCTTCAACAAGAAATCACACAAAGTCCAGACAAAAGGAAGCAAAGACTTTTATTGATTTTTCTTTATATTGAACAGAAGCCACGCAAAATGCCACGATACAGCATATGTAGAAAAATAGTAGAATCATATTGACACTGATGAATATTTGTTATTAATTATTATCTTATTATACAGATTTCATCATAACCATAATAAATGAGCATTAAAATTTCACAGTGGCATTATACGCTTTACATTCATGATCTTGTTTAGATAAGTGACCACGTCAAATGTCTTCAACCCTTATGTTTGATCACAATTCAAAGTGGTACATTTAAAATTTAAAAGCCTTTTCCCTTCATCTAATGTGATTTGCCCACTCTATTCCATTGACTTGATCCCTTAGAGAGGTCTGCATTTGTCTTCAAAGACATTACTTTTACAAACACAGCTGACCGATACGAAAATGGAACCCAAAATGTTTATTATCAGTTAGGGTGTGATCCTGAGGTGGAATGAACACTTCCGTCTTTGATTTGTCCAGATCCTCAGCTGGTATAAATTGACACACCAATTCATACCACTTCAGGACCTGGCTCACTGTAGTTAAGGGCAAGTTGTGGGTGATTGGCTCTTCTCAGGATCAAGCCCTTATTCAAACCTCGTGAATGCCACCAAGTCAAAACTGAAATTCCAGACAATTGACTTACGTCTGGGTTTTACCCTAAAATTCAGTGGAGTCAACCCATATGTGTTTTTCCATTTTGTAAGATCATTGTTCCTTGTCTGCATAAATTTAGTGTAAAAGGACCTCACGCTGGACAGAAATAAAAACAGCTGAAATGTGTGGCAGAGGACAAAATGTTCATTTGCGGGAGCTGAGTTACAGAGAGATGGAATACAATGAAGCAAATCTTGATGTCTTCCTTAAAAGCTAGTACAGATTATCCAAGCCAATTTATCCAAGCTCTGACCATCTAATTATTGCCTCTTCTTTCTGATATGAAACAATCTGCAGGTTTTCTGACAAAATTTAAAGCTATGTAATTTAGAAGTACTTCAGTTGCCACATACCAATATCTTAATACCCCTGTATTAGGACAAGAGAGTACAAAAACAGCTGTGTTTAAAAATAACTCAAAATGGCTTGTATGCACATGAACCTCCATATAAGATTATTGCTGGGCTCTGACTCTTAATGTATTGAAAGCCTATGTAAAGATTCTTATTCTTACACATATCTCATGCACATTATGTACCTAGCACAATTAACCTTAGAAAGACAATGTGGAAAAATAATGTAAATGAAGGGGCGGATCCGTTGTCTCGCCCCCAGTTTTGTCATTCCCACCTGTGCAGAGCGAATGTGAAATGCTACCAAATCAGAATTCTACACTCCTGCCAAAGGCAGCATTTTACCCTCACTTTGCGCATAAGATGCAAGTGCAAGGTGCCAGGGAGTGGAGAATCAGGTCTCTCATGTTTAAGATTTCTAGAAAGGGAGGGAATTATCCAAGTTAATATCCAAGCCATCATCAGAAACTCAAGCACAATATTCTTTATAATCGTTATTCTGATACCAGTTCAGCCTTTTCCTTAATAGCCTTTTCAATCTCTGTTTTAAACTTAGATTTTGGGCTTATGGTTCTATCCTTGTGGTCTAAATGGGAAGAATGTTTAAACCAGACTACCTACAGTGCCAAAGTTCCTAGTTTTCAAATCTGGGGAGCATTTTCCTACCAGATTGTGGAACCAGTATGTACATAAATCTCTGGCTATCAAAGTAAGAGACCTTGCCCACAAACCTATGTTCCCTATAGCCTAATTACATATATCAGTGCAGGAACATTGAAGGTAATGAATTACGGATCAATATTTCAAAGAACTGAGAATTAACTCAGGATATAACATTGCCATAAAGTGCTCTGCCTGTGTAGACAAAGTATGAAAGAAGAGAATCATCTCACACCATCCAAGCCGCTTATTTCAACTTAGTATTAAAAAGTCAGAATTCTGATGCTGAGGGGTAGCAACTCAGGCCAACTTTAATGGGTGTTTCAGAGATTCAACAATTCTCAGGATTAGGCCTTTAGAGAAAGGTTCCAGGGATGAAAGCATATTTATTCCCTGTGTGAAATACATACTGGACAACAGCTGATAGCAAGACAAGACCTGCTCTACAGCAAAGTGTTGCTGTGAAGAGAAGCCAAAATTTCTAACTTGAGTGCCGACAGTTAGACACCTGCATACATATTTAGGCACCTTCATATGGTAGGTGCCTGATTTTCAGAGGCTAATGCAGAGGTGGGCAAACTACGGCCTGTGGGCCACATCCGGTCCGCAGGACCGTCCTGCCCGGCCTTGCAGCTCCTGGCTGGGGAGGCTAGCCGCAGACCCCTCCGCTGCTGTCCCTCCTCCCCCCAGCCTCATCTCGCCATGCCATCAGCACTCTGGGTGGCGGGGCTGCAAGCTCCTGCTGGGCAGCGTGGCAGTGTGGCTGGCTCTGTCCAGGCTTTGTGGTTGCCAGTCCTGCTGCTCGGAGTGGCATGGTAAGGGGGCAGGGAGTGTGGGGCGGGGGTTGGATAAGGGGCAGGGGGCGGTTGGATAGGTATGGGAGTCCCTGGTTGGCCTGTCAGGGGAGAGGGAGTGTGGATAGGGGTTGGGCAGTCAAGGGACAGGGAGCAGGGGGGGATTGGATAGGGAGAGGGGTCCTGGGGGGGCAGCTAGGGGTGGGGGGTCCCTGGAGTGGGCAGTCAGGGAACAAGGAGCAGAGGGGGTTGGATGGGTCAGGGGGTTCTGAGGGCGGAAGTCCTTCCCTACCTGACCCTCCGTACAGTTTCAGAACCCCCAATGTGGCCCTTGGGCCAAAAAGTTTGCCCACCCCGGTGTTATGGTTCCATCAACTTCAGTGGGACATGTAGGTGCTTGGGGCCTTTGAAAATCAGACCACTTATTTAGCTCAAGTATGGAAACAGGCAGAAGCGACGCCAGGGTTTTTGCTGCCGTAGGCGGCAGTGCTCCTTCTCTGAGCATTTGGCAGCTGGGGGTCCTTCCACTCCACGTCTTCGGGGCCTTTTGGCGGCGGGTCCCAGAGCGAGTGAAGGACCCTTCACTGAATTTCCACCTAAGACCAGGAGTGGAAGGACCCCCCACTGCCGTATTTCCGCCAAGGGTGGCAAAATGCCGCCCCACAAATCTTGCTGCCCTAGGCGACCGCCTAGGGTCACCTAGTGGAAGTGCCGGCCCTGGAATCAGGTGTCTAACTTAAGCTCACAGTCAGATAGGGCTAGACTCTAAGCTCGTTAGCGCAGGTACTGCGTCTACCCCCATTTCAAGCACTTGGCCTCTCTCCTGATGTCAATGTCACCTCCCCCTACTCATCATGTCAGCCTCCCGTGCCTATCTATCTGTTAACTTTTCAAATAAGCACTTTAATGCTTTCTCCCATGCTGACCCACATGCTCGGCAGGCGCTCCCCATTAACATCCGCACAGCTACTTCATTATCCACCTCCAAATCCCTCCTCAAAATTCTTCTTTGCCTCAATGCCTACAAGATATTTGACAACAGCTAGGCTGCTGGCATGCAGAGACCGCTGCCTATCTTGCTGACTCATTGTTTACTTGTACTCTCCCATCTGTCTGTCTCGATCCATCTGTTGTCTCTTGTCTTGTTACTTTAAGCTCTTTGGGGCAGAGATTGTCTTTTTGTTCTGTGTTTGTACAGCACCCAGCACTATGGGATCCTGGTCCATAGTTAGGGCTCCCAGGCACTACAGTAATAAAATATAATAATAATAAATACATAGTCAGTAAATAATACTGATTCTGCCTACCAAATCTTACTAGGAAGCAGGTTGTATATCAGTACTTCAATCCCCAGTGTTGATTAAGAAGAATTATGTCCAACACTTTTAGAGAGGATCACAAATCTCTCAGGTAATGTCTGTGCAGTTTTTAGTTCCTCCTTTAAATGGTTACCTTGGTAGAGATCATCTCTAAATATGGAAATTAAGCATAGCCTCAGAACCCTAAAAGATCTTGTGACACGTGTAGGATGGCAGGTAAAAACTCTATCCATGACCCAGAGATTAAACTTTTCAGTTTAGCCCTCACAAAATACAAACATGAATTCACTGGTTTTTGGTTTCCTCTTCCGCAAATGGTTGAAGCCATATAGAGTCACTATATAGCCCCAATCTACATCAATATGACAATCAGTGACCTCCATTGATCAGGAAATGCTAGATGAAAGGAGGTAACAATTATTGACGTACTTACAGGCAAGCTTTATGCACAAACCTATGAGAGCCAATTTCATCTCTGATGGTTCATTACTAAATGATTCATTGCCCAAGCCAATGGAGCTAATACCTGGGATGAACTGGACTCTGAAATTGCTATGAGGATCTAGGCGAAACTCAACATTAGTAATGACCCCAAGCCACAAATTTCAGACCTTGATCCAAATCTGGATCTGAACTTTCTCCAAGTTCAGGAGTATATGGTTCTGTTTTGGTCCAACTTTATCTAATGCCCTTACCAATACATCCTACAATATTCAGTTGGAAGCTCTAAAAGCAGTAGGACAAGATCATCTATTTTCTTCTGTAACTTCATAGAAAAGAAACTGAAGCAAAATATATCAAACAAAACACTGTAGGAGCCCAATGAAATTGAAAATAAGAACTTGACTGACCTACTGTATAAGGAAATGTAATAACATAAAAAAGGAAAGAGTTTATTTCCAAAACTGGATGCATGTTGATATGGGCCAAACTAAACTACTATGAGAAATGTGGCAAAGCCAGTAAAATGTTGGCATACTGGTTTGAACATGAGAGTTCAGCTGAAGTGGATGGATGTAAAGGAAAACAAAGACGGTGAGGAGCTCCCTGCCGCCAGACACATGACTGCAATTTGATACTTTTAATCAACCATTATAACCTCCAGAAGCTGTAGATAACACATATCAAATTCAAGACTGCTTAGATAAGATTAATCCGCCAACAATGTGCCAAGGGGCTCAGAATTCATTGTGCAAACCAATCTCTGAGCTCAGAGGAGGTAAAGGAAGCCAGTGAAATGCCTCCTGGAGGCAAACTGCCTGGTTCTAATGGATACCAAATGGAAAAAAATACAACTCTGAATCGGGAAATTATTTGACTCACTATGAACCACTGAATTCAGTAATGGCATTAAGGACACACTGCTTTACTTTGATGCACTGATTTACTTCCCCTGCCGTTCCCATTTAAGTCAATGGAGCGAGTCAGGGCAAAAGTTCTACCATTCTTTTTTCTTCATCCTCTCTTCAGTCCTATTTAGCTACTTGTATCTATCCCATACGATACAGTAACTTGGTGATTCCTTTTCATCTTGCCACCAGGAACTTTGCTGCAATAAATCTTGTCATTCATAAAAAAGAGGAAATAATACGACCATTGTATTCCAGGCAGGCCACTCCCCCCGCCTTGAATTAGGACATCAAGATATTGGCCAATAGTCTAGTTTTGAAGCAAGGATAAAAAGCTTCCTACACTGAAGTTAATAAAGACCAAGTTATGTCTACTGACACTTAGGCCTTTATCCCTGCAGGCTGCACAACCCCAAGCAGACCGTTGACAGAGTGCATGGAATCAAGTGACATTGCCATGGTAGTTAGAAAAGGAGAGGGGGTTGTTTAAGTTTGGTTTGGACTCAAGAAAGCTGTGGTTTTGTTTTTGTTTTGTTTTATGGGCTGGTTATGTTAAGATAGGGTGACCAGATGTCCCAATTTTATAGGGACAGTCCTGAGTTTTGGGACTTTTTCTTATATAGGCTCCTATTACCCTCCTACCCCCATCCTGATTTTTCACACTGGCTTTCTGCTCACCATATGTTAAGAGCCTGAAAGGTCTGTGAATCTGTAACTCCTGTTGGTGAGCAGTGTTACTAAATCTACTCTCTCTCGCTGGGTTAATTACGTAAGGTCTTACTTTCAGACCCAGACTCTCCTTCTGAGGGTGCACCTGTACATGTGCTTTTGAGGTGCACTACCCCCCAAGGGCACAAGTGACAGAAGTTTAGCATGCAAAGCCCATATGTATGGACGGAGGCTTTGTGGGTGCAAATTTGTCTCCTATTTATGCAGTTGTTAGAGCTCCCACAAGGCTGCAAGCAGACCGAAAGTATTCTAAGTGGCACGTGCAGAAGTGACACTGTTAATGAAGTCTTGCTGACAATCAAGCCTTCAGTATATCCTCATCGATCTGATGCAGTTTGGTGAGAGAAAGTTAATTTACATTTTCTCCCTTGACTTTTCTTTTAATGAAACCTGTGGCACATCTGTTGTTTAGGAACTTATTACATCAGTACTGTGTGTAGGGCCTGAATCTTCACCATTAAGTCAATGGATCTGATTCTCCTCTCACTTAAATCAACTTTACACCGGTGGGACTCTGTTCACGCAGGCTTTTCTTTTCAGGGCAGGGATCAGGCCATATTTCTCTTTGGAAAGCACCTATGTGCACCTTGGGCACTCCAAGAAAAAATAAGAATAACAGTTCCCTAATCTGATTTCACTATATTAGGTTTAACACTCACAAGGGAATGTCGGGGTTAATTTACCAGTGTCCTGTCTCTTTAAAGGTTTGGAGCACTGCTCAAAGGTAAAAAAGGAACATGGAGGGGAAGAAAGGTGTAGTCCCAGGAGGTCGTGGTGTTGTGTTCTGGTGACACTGAGCTGGTGTGGGGCTCATGCAGGCTGCCTTTGTTCATTTGGGTTTTTTTCTATTAAGTTTAACAAAACCTCAGTTTTAAACCCATCCCTGGACTGGGAGTGTAACATTTGGCGAGTCCAGGCAGGCAAGGCTGAACTGCAGTGATCTGACCTCTCCGAGAGATGAAGCTGCTGCAGACTGTTCTGTGGAGAGCTGTCAGGAAGGCAATGAAAACAGGAAAGTGGTTTTGAAGAAAGACAGTTTCCTCTGAAAGCAGAGGGGAAGATTTAATTGTTTGCAAGCACTATGGCCGGGAGACAGCTAGAGAACATTCTTATGGAGGTAGGAGGACTCTTATGTCATCTAGAACATGAGTATTTAAGAGAAGTCTGTGACTGTCTGGGTATTTCTGGGACAGAGCACAGTAAATTGCACAAAAAGCCATTTGTCTCTAATTGAACATATAACAAGTCACTTACACAGTGAAGAGTTGGAAGGTCAGGGATTGTCTATTACATCACTGACATTAAGAGAGAAGATTTGACAACTCAGTGCTACAACAACAACAACAACAAAAGAAAGAAAGAAAGGAAGAAAGAAAGAAAGAAGAGCTGACTGAAGCCACTACAGTAAAGACAATTCAGAAACAGTATGTGGAAAAACGAAAGTTGCTTAAAGAACACTTCCTGGCAAGCATGAAGGAAATTAAAACCAAGATCCCTGTGAAAATGTAGTCATCCCCACTCCAGAAAACAGAACCAGTTTAAAAAAATAAAAAGATTTTAAAATAACAGGCCACATTGGCAACAACCACCAAAATGACTGGTTACATTTTCTTAGTTTGGCTTATCAGCTTGAAAGTGGGATTCAAAAGGGATCCACTGAGGAAGAGAATGAACTAGAGAATCTTCTTTCTAGTTTCTAGTCAGGAGCTCAGTGAGGGTTAAGTTTAGTTATGGCAAACTTTCTGCTGGAGCACAACATCGACGGGAAAGTCCAGCTGGAAGAATGAGGTTCCTTCTCACCTGCACGTATGACTCCTGCCCCAACGGGGATCACAAATTTGAGAAAGGGAACTATATTGAGGGGCAGTAAAACATTTTGGTGAGCTTGGCTATAGACTGAGACTGAGAAATATCTGCCTGCATGAGTGATTGGGCAAAGAGCAATTCAGGCGAACAGACACCATGAGCTGCACTTGGAGAACATGCCACAGAGAGCTGCAAGCAAGTTACTGATGGGAGTGGATTCAATGACTGGATGGGGCCCAATCTGCAGCCAAGGTGCAGACCAGACCAATCAGTTGATATCCACCTAAGAATGGAAGATAGAGCTCCAGAAAGGGAGCAGTGGAGTCTGCTTCTCATCCTTGTTGTGAGACTTTTGCATCTTGGCTCCAGATATTCTGCTCTAAGTGCTAATGGACTAGACTCTCAAATGGTATAAATCAGCATAGTTCCATTGACTTCCCTGTGATGCTGCCAGTTTACACCAGCTGAAGATCTGGCTCCTTTTTAATTCTTTGCCTTTCCATGCCACTTGTACATAATACTCAAAATGTTCGACTCCAAAAGGTGATGATATGAGCAGAGGAAAATGCCCCACGTCCAAAATCTTCAAACCTGTGCACCTTACCTTAGGCACCAGAATCCATATTTAGGCAGCTAAATAAAAATAGCCTAATGGAAATTTCAGCAATGCTCAACACCCACAGCTCTGCTGTTTACAGCCGGGATCGATGTTCTGATATTGATCCACCAGCGGTCGATTTAGCGGGTCTAGTGAAGACCCACCAAATCAAGAGCGGATCGCTCTCCAGTTGACACCCGTACTCTACCCTCGATGAGAAGAGTAAGGTAAGTCGACAGGAGAGTTTCTCCCGTTGACCCCCTGTGGTGTAGACCCCATGGTAACTTGACTTAAGGTACGTCTACTCCAGCTACATTATTCACGTAGCTGGAGTTGCGTAGCATAGGCCGACTTACCGCGGTAGTGTAGACATAGCCCTAGAAATATAAGGCTGCAAGGGACCTCAAGAGGTCATCTAATCCACCCCCCCTCCTCCCAGGCAGGATTAGGTATACCTTAAAATAAATAACAGGGGTGGCCAAACCTACTGACCCACTGAGCTGCATATGACAATCTTCAGAAGTTTGATTGTTGGGGCACACTTGCCGGGAGTCAGGGCTTCTGCACCTCAGAAGGTGACTGCCGGGGCTCGCAACTTCAGCCCGGCTCCTGATGAAGCACCAAGCACCAGCAGGTGCACCCTGTGGGTCTGAAGCCCCAAGACCTCCTCCTCACTGGATAGAAGCCCCTACCTCACCTGCCGCAAGGCAGAGGTCCTGAGCTCCCCCACTCCAGTCTGGTAGGTGGAGAATGGGGAGAACATGGGAGGCTCAGAGAGTCTCACTTTAACTGTAAAAGAGTTTTACGAGTCATGGTTTGGCCACCCCGGCATAAAAAATGCACACATCCGTTAGTAAAAGCTCAGCTGAAGTAACTCTGTACCTGGAAATATAGACTCGATTCACTGTTCCCACCAACTTTTCCTTGCAAACAAAAATACCAAAAGGGTAGTCTAGCAAGAAACATCTGATCTTCCAAAACACTATACATCAGCAGCTTATACATAGTTGCTGATGCTGATAGGAGTTTAAGGGGTTTAAGGAGATGTGACCCAGGGACAGTAGCACCAGGGGACCTTGTGAAAAGGCTTCTGTTTGGATGTCTTAAAAAGCTGGAAGAAAAGAAAGATCATGTGGTTCAAAATCAGATAACTGCCATATATTTACCAAAGCACTTAACTATCGTGGCCAGATCCTCTGCTGGACTAAACTGGCATAGCTTCACTGAATTCATGCAGGTGAATACGCTGCCGATCTCTGACTTCAGCAGAGCTATGCTGATTTATTCCAGCTGAGGATCTGGCCCGATATTACATGCACTGGACAAAGTAGTGGGGGAAATTTAGTAAATATCAGAGACCTAGCTAAGAAATACTGTTTATTCATCTCATTTACTATGACTACATATTTAATATCAAAACTACTGAATGTAAGGACGGGAACAGTATAAAACACAGACTAAATTGCTGTGTGTGGAACATGACACTTGGTAGCAAAATCCCCGGGGTGAGAACATCTCTCATGAAATATGGTGCTTGGAAACTGTTCTTCTGATGGAAAAGTCAGTGTATAGATAAAATATACAAACACTGGGCCAGGTGCCTAGCTGGCATATATCAGCTCTGTTGATACCACTTCTGGATCCGGACCCACACTATCTTGAGCATCACAGATGATTACGGGATATTTGCATTAGTCAGGCTTAGAGACTTCATACAGGACTGGGAGCAAGAAGCTCATGAATTCTAATTCCACCTTTAAGGCAAACTCCTGCTGTGAGCATGGGCATGTCATCTGATCCCCCTGCCACTGAATCATGGTTGGTAAAAGGGGGTAATGCTGACTCCCCACCACACAAACCTGCTGTGAGGATTGGTTAGCAAATGTCTGTAAGTGCTTTGGAGATTAAAAGCACTGAGTATTGTTATTACTGTTATAATTCTCCAAGGTCATGCGGCATCTGTGCATGCTAAGATTTCAAACTCTTCAGACTCAAACTCACGATCCTGTGAGGTGCTGAGCACCTTCAGCTTCCATTAAAGGTAATAGTTTGCCACAATTTTGACTGCAGATAAATCACGTTATAAAAGAGAAAAAGGGCACATATGACAAGCCCGAAGGATGAACACTTGCAGCCAGATCTTTAAAGGATCTCAGTAGTCATCCCTTTAATATGTGCTGGTGTATCCCACTGTATCTGCAAAATCTTGCACTTGTATGTGCAAACTGAATAGTCAGTAGTCAGGTGCACAAACACACAGTATGCTCAGGCAACAATTTTTCCATGCAAACAGGATGTTTCCAATGTGGGTTAAGAGGATGACAAAAAATACGACCTTCTGAAATTAATCTAGCCAAGCCCTAGAGGCTGCTGCTATTCCACATACATATAGCTGATGCTCACTCACATACAGCTGAAGGTATGTTTCTTTCTATGAACCAGAGGGGCAGTTTGAATTCAAGCATTTCCCCCTGACAAGTTGCAATGCTGAAAAATAGTCCTCGTGTATCCTAGTTGTTTTGGCATTAAAACTGAGAAATGCAAAAAATGAGATCTGTAGCCAACAATTACAAGTGAGATAGAATTCATCCAAAACAGAGAATTGGCAAGACTCTCTGCACTGTATTAGAAGCTAAGAAAGGAATTTAGCCCAGCTATTAATGGAGCATAATATCTACCAAAATGCTATAGTTGTTTTAAAATGCCTCCTATTTTTCCACGTCCTTAATATCAGAGGTTTCATACCACAGGCTGCTTATACATTATTATTTTTTGTTAAAAAGACAGTTCCAGCTGGAAAACCCATCAGTACATTTGCAACGCATTTCAGTTGCTCTTCCTTAAGCCGTTCTTATGAATCTGTCCATACAATTTTATGAGTCTGTTTTGTTTGGCTTTCAGAATAACATGGCATCACACACACAACTAGAAAACCCTGTCACTGAAGAGGAGATGGAAGAAATGGTTCAGAAACTGCCTCAAGATAATGAAAATCCCCAGGATATGTCATGCATTTGGGATACATATTTTATGAATGTGATGTGTCTAAAATGTTGCCTGTGATCGTGTGGATTGCTTCTTAAGAACTGACTGAAAATCTCCAGGTAACTGTTCAGCTGGCCACATGGCTATATGAGGGACTGGTAATAACTAATATCTAGGGCCAAATATTGCAGTTCTTCACTACTCACTCAAGACAACTCACCCTGACGCCAGTGCAGACTATGATTTCAGGATTAGATCTTGAACCTTCACCAAGTGATTCTAATCAGAGCAGAATGAAAGAACTGTCTTGGTCAATGTGATGAATCAGACATAGAATTATAGAATATTAGGGTTGGAAGAGACCTCAGGAGGTCATCTAGTCCAATCCCCTGCTCAAAGCAGGACCAACACCAACTAAATCATCCCAGCCAGGGCTTTTGTCAAGCCAGGCCTTAAAAACTTCAAAGGATGGAGATTCCACCATCTCCTTAGGTAACCCATTCCAGTGCTTCACCACCCTCCTAGTGAAGTAGTGTTTCCTAATATCCAGCCTAGACCTCCCTCACTGCAACTTGAGACAATTGCTTCTTGTTCTGTCATATACCAACACTTAAAACAGCCAAGCTCCGTCCTCTTTGGAACCCCCCTTCAGGTAGTTAAAGGCTGCTATCAAATCCCCCCTCACTCTTCTCTTCTGCAGACTAAATAACCCATGTTTCATAGAATCACTGAATTCTAAATAAACAATAACATGGGTTATTTAGTCTGCAGAAGAGAAGAGTGAGGGGGCATTTGATGTCAGCCTTCAACTACCTGAAGGGGGGGTTCCAAAGAGGATAGAGCTCGGCTGTTTTAAGTGTTGGTATATGACAGAACAAGAAGCAATTGTCTCAAGTTGCAGTGAGGGAGGTCTAGGTTGGATATTAGGAAGCACTACTTCACTAGGAGGGTTTCCTCAGCCTCTCCTTGTAAGTCATGTGCCCCAGTTCCCTAATCATTTTCATTGCCCTCCATTGGACTCTCTCCAATTTGTCCACATTCCTTCTGTAGTGGGGGGACCAAACTGGACGCAATACTCCAGGTGTGGCCTCATCAGTGCCGAATAGAAGGGAATAATCACTTCCCTCGATCTGCTGGCAATGCTCCTACTAATACAGCACAATACGCCATTGGCCTTCTTGGCAACGAGGGCACACTGCTGATTCATATCCAGCTTCCTGTCCACTGTAATCCCCAGGTCCTTTTCTGCAGAACTGCTGCTTAGCCTGTCAGTCCCCAGCCTGTATCAGTGCATGGGATTCTTCCTTCCTAAGTGCAGGACTCTGCACTTGTCCTTGTTGAACCTCATCAGATTTCTTTTGGCCCAATCCTCCAATTTGTCTAGGTCATTCTGGACTCTGTCCTTATTCTCCAGCATATCTACCTCTCCCCCCAGTTTAGTGTCAGCTGCAAATTTACTGAGGGTGCAATTAATCCCATCATCCAGATCATTGATAAAGATGTTGAACAAGTCCAGCCCCAGGACCGACATCTGGGGCACTCTGCTTGATACCGACTGCCAATTAGACATTGAGCTATTGATCACTACCCATTGAGTCCGACAAACTAGCCAGCTTTCTATCCACCTTACAGTCCATTCATCCAGTTCATACTTTTTTAACTTGCTCGCAAGAGTACTGTGGGAGACCATATCTAAAGCTTTGCTAAAGTCAAGATATAAAATGTACATGACATGGGATGTGGTCCAGTGCCCATTGAACACAAAATTAAGTTAGCTATTGACTTCAGAGGGTTTTGGATTAGGCCCTAAATGACTTATCAAAAGTAAGAATTTGTCCCACCTCCTTAGCTGGTATATAGCATAGTTTCATGTGGCTTCAGTGGTGCTGTGGTGATTTACACCAGTTGAGTATCTGGCCCTTCATCTCCACCTCTTCCCCAGTTCTTGAAACCCCCACCTCTCTGTAGTGAACTGTTTGACTGCTGGGATCATAAGTGTGGCTCCACAGTTATATCAGTTTAAATATACTACGCGCTATTTGTCTGGTTTGACTGTAAAAACAATTGCTACTGGTAATACTGGGGTATTCTTTTGCTGACTAGATATTAAAGAGGGTCTTCATGAAAAAACACAACCCCCAAAGCTTACAATGTAACCAAGCTGCTAGACAATCAGCTCTGCAGATATTTTGCTTACTACAATGACAGTTATTAATAAGGTGACATATATATATATATGTCACCTTATTAATATATATACACATTGACATAAAAAAGTCTTTCCAAATGAGTCCAAATTGATTAGTTTAATGATGTTCAAACATTTAAGATGTTATACATTATAATGGCTGCATGTAATTTCTGCACATCTGTAATATATACTTGTAGGTAAAATAGGTTTACACTACTCAGGGTCTTTACCAAGACAGCATCCCAATTAAAACAAACAAACAAAGAAACAAACAAAACCCCAAGACACCTGATAGCTTCAAATTAACATAAAACTGGACTGTTATTGCCAATATTTCTCACAACATTCTGGCAGCACAGGGAAGATAAAATCTACAACCAGTCATTTTAAAAGAATGACATTTCTAGGCTTTATCTTAGAACCACGACATGTAATGTTCTTCAAGGGCCCGGGTTATATGGGCCTAATCCAGCTCCCATTGAAATCAATGGCAAGACTCTCATTGACTTCCATGGGCTTTGGATCAGGCCCCTTAATGAATATTACATAGGGACAATCTTGCAACTTGTTTTATGCAAAACTCTCATTGGCTTAGGAGTGTCACATGCACACACACACACACACACACACACACACACACGCACACACACACACACACACACACACACACACACACACACACACACACACACACACACACACACACACACACAATAAAGGCAGGGTATCGTGCCTAATGGACAAATGCAAGGCAAAACTGCTCCAAGGTCAGAAACCATTGGTGTGAATATAGGAATCGTTACTCTCCAAGGTTCTGCCTGCCTCACTGAGTACTAGCAAATAGAATGTTATAAATATTCAAGTATAAGAGATGGAACTAAACTACACCTTTTCTGTATAAATTATTTTCTGGCATAAAAATTAAATACATGCAAAAAGACAACCTTCTATCTATATGAAACCCAATCCTATATACACCATTATAATTATTGTTAGAACTTTCATATAAATATTTATGCAGAAGTAGATAAATTGTGTGGTAAATAAGTTTAGCTGGCACTAAAATTGCAGAGGCAGAGGTATGATCTGGTGGTCTGAGTACAGAACTGGGAGCCAGGATTCCTCAGTTCCAGTCCTGGCTCTGACACAGATTCCCTTTATAGCCTTGGGCAAATCATACAGCCTCTCGGCTTTAAGCTATCCATCTGTGAAGTGAGGATGATAATACATACCCACATGTCTCACTGGAGTATTGATTAATATTTAATGTTTCCAAACATGACCTTTAAGGGACAGAAAATGGTGTCCAGGCCCAGCATATTTTCTGCTGATCTTAATTCCACCTTCTTGTTATTAGCACCATCAGCCCTGTCCTTTGTATCTAGAATCAAACACTGGTGTTAAGCCTATTCATTTTTTTGCATCAGTTGCTTGCCACAGAAGTTCCATTTGCTAATGACCCTGTTCAGTAAATATTCTGCCTAAATTCCACCACTCAAGTGAATTACCTTGTTTTTCACAATATTTCAAAAACAAAACAACAACAACGAGGAGACCTTGTGGCACCTTAGAGACTAACAAATTTATTTGGGCATAAATAAATTTGTTAGTCTCTAAGGTGCCACAAGGACTCGTCTTTGCTGATACAGACTAACACAGCTACCACCCTGAAACCTGTCACAATATTTCAAAGTTTCCCTTAGAGCTTTTTGAAATCTCCTCTTTCAAGGAAAATAATTTCCTTCATCTTAACTCATAATTTAGATGCTTGACATCTGCTGCCATCTTTGTAGTTCTTCCCTGCACACCCTACAAGATCTACTGTTTGAAGAGCTGCTCATAGTTTTTCTGAACACCATGGTTTTCATTACATAATTGCCTTCTTTCAAAAACAAAATATTTCATGAAGGGCTGTTGATTTTTTCCCAACATTTTTCAATGTTTTGTTTTTATTTTTTGCAAAAAATGATGTGACTTATTTTTATTGAAAATTGATCAAATACATTAGGAAAACTTACTGAAATAGTTATCAAAATTTAACATTTAGAATTTTGATCATATCTTGGATAAAAATTTCAATAAAAAACACACACAAAAATTGAAAAAGTGGAAAGTGGGTCAATTTTGAACCTTGGGAAACAACTTGGATATTTTTAAATAATTTCTCTTTAAAAATGTTCTACCAGCTTTAGTGCTGTGGTAGTCAGGACTGCATACAGTGCTCCAGATGGGACTAACATACGTCAGAAAGGGCATAGTAGAAAAGCCCTGTATTTTGAAGCATTTCACAACCTTTTGTTGAAAAGCTACAACCCACTGCCTTTCATTGCTTTGGTGGCACTATTAATTGGCATGACTTTGAATACCAGCTCAGAATATCAACATATATTTAAAACTTTGGCCAATCAATGTACATAGGTACAGATTTAAAAAATAACAAATGTACCTTGGTTATAAAGACAAGCAAAAACAATATTAGTCCATAAATGTAAACAGGAGAGATGCTAACAGATGACCGTATCCCATGATTATTCCAATATACTCCTCTTGTTGTGATTGCTTCTATCTTGAGTTCATTTATTTCACATGAAATGGAGTTTTTTAAAGGCTTTATAAAGACTCCTTCCTTTTATTTAAATATTTATTTTCCCCTCTTCCATGTCTTGACTCTTTGAATGTTACAAATGGGTATGGATAATGAAACCATCTGTGCATTTTCTTTAGACAAATGGAACCACTGTAGCTATCAAGGATTCTGACCACATATATATTTTTTCATATTGTCCAGTTCATCAAAAAGGAGGTTTTAACCTGAGTTCATATATGCTTGTTTTCTCTTGTATTAACTACCCCCAACAAAAGTGCTACAGATGTATAGCTTTCTTATTAAGTACATGAGCGTGAAATCAAAGAACTCTGTGTGCCTCAGTTGATATTTAACAGAGGTCGGAATCATGTTGGTTCCGTCACATCTATAGAGTTGGCCTTCTTATTTTTGT
This sequence comes from Gopherus flavomarginatus, assembly GCF_025201925.1. Classification (NCBI taxonomy): domain Eukaryota; kingdom Metazoa; phylum Chordata; order Testudines; family Testudinidae; genus Gopherus; species Gopherus flavomarginatus. Next base: position 289,585,794 of record NC_066618.1, read on the forward strand.
TCTCTGTTTCAGAAGCGGCTTTTGTCTTAGGTGAACAATCAAAAGAGAGCATGGAACTGAACATGAATATTTGTGTCTTCCAAAAGCACCAATATTTGGAAGTTGGAATATCTTAAAGCCACAGCACTTTATTCTCTGAAACATAAATGAAAATGGGAGGAGTGTTAGGGTCCCACCTCATCATGTGCATGTTACTCATTTCTAATACTGCGCTCTTTTGGCTAAGGGCTTCTATGCCATTGAACACTCTGCTTTTCCTTTGTAACCCAGTGTTTCGGGCGCTATTTGAAGTAGCTGAGTCCTGCCACAAGGAAAAACTTCTCCAGGAAAAGTTCAGAGTCCAACACGGCTATGTGGGCAGCCCGTCCGATCAGTGTGTTGGCAGTGTTGGGGAGCGCATGGAACACATTGTGTCTGATTAAAGTGCAGTCCTTTGCATCGACCAAAGGCTGGAGGAGGTTGTTTATCATCTCTGCGTAAATGGGACCTGAAAGAGATTTTAAGAGGCAGTCAAAGTGTTAGTGACTTGGTGATGGGTCTTCTCTACTGAGTGCAATTATACCCTGGCACCTATGGATTGTGAAACCTGAAAAGTGCTAGAACATTGGATTCTAGAGGACAGTCCATCAGCAAGATGGATCAAATGCCATATTACTGCTAATCTGAAGTGGATTCATGGCATACAGAGCAGCCTGATGGGTCTGCTAGGATTATTAGAACATAAGAACATAAGAACGGCCGTATCGGGTCAGACCAAAGGTCCATCTAGCCCAGTATCCTGTCTACCAACAGTGGCCAATGCCAGGTGCCCCAGAGGGAGTGAACCTAACAGGCAATGATCAAGTGATCTCTCCCCTGCCATCCATCTCCATCCTCTGACAAACAGTGGCTAGGGACACCATTCTTACCCATCCTGGCTAACAGCCATTTATGGAATTAACTATTTATGGACTTATTAGCTTGAAGTTCTGGGTGTTACGCTGTATAAAGTACCTCGGGACTCAGGCCTGATCCCATTGAAGTGAAGAGCAAAACTCCCATTATCTTCAGAGGTAACAGAATTGGACCCTTCCTTCTCTGTAAGGTAGAGTTCAGATGGGCTAGCAATGGGGCATGGGGCATACAGCTCCTTTGGGACTCGAATGGGAACCAGCTAAGGCCAGAACACCCTGCCTGTCTATTCCAGAACACTAAATTGAGGGGTTTTTAGGAGGCTGGTGAGGAAACCAGGTAATGCTCTGTACGGAATTGAATGATTTATATTGAATCTGGATCTGAGTCCTATTAGGCCTTGTGTTTTCCTGTGAGAGGAATGCCTGAGGAATGGGTGGGAAGATGTCCTTCCCTCCTCAACTTATGTCTGGGCTGGGGGAAAGCAGTGGGGGAAGCAGAGGGAAAGAACTACAGCTGAGAGACAGATAATACCAGGCATCATTTTTGACCTGTTGGTCATGGATGTCTCTTCTCACATACACCAGCGTAAATCAGGAATAACCCAATTCAAATCAATCATTCACATGAAACTGGTGGCAGAAGAATCAGACTGCTATGCATTTGCCATTATTTATGACAGGTCCATTAAAATGGAGCTGTGCGGTGTCCTCTAAATGAACAGTGTGTTTGTTGATAATAAAAGGGAATTCGCAGAGACAAAGGCAATCTTGGTAAAAGCAGAGGTGGTGTCTCCACTGACGTCAAGGGATTTGCTCCAACTCTATAAAATCCAGAAAGGATTTCAGATGGGACTGAGGTTTAAATCATAAGGGCTATGATCCAATGCCTATTGAAAATAAAGAAAAGATTCCCACTGACTTCAGTGGGCTTTGGACAAGGCTTGTGATAAGACACAAAGAAGAGAGAATACTGGTAATTCAGCAGGCTGGTGGATAGCAATACTGGCAACAAACTATCATAGAATTGGAAGGGACCTCAGGAGGTCATCTAGTCCAACCCCTTGACAGATTTTTGCCCAGATCCCTAAATGGCCCCCTCAAGGATTGAACTAACAACTCCAGGTTTGCAGGCCAATGCTCAAACCACTGAGCTATCCCTCCCCCTTGTACCAAACTAGCCCTCCCTCATTGTCATAATCATCACCACTTTTTAAACAAACATGGCAGAGGAAAGCCTTTGATTACAATCTTGAATGAAATTTGTTTTCATCACACAAAGAGCTTTATAAGTAGGTCCCTGTATTGATTTCAAGAGCTTCCTGTCCAGCTTAAGTTTTCGATTATTTTTTCAATGGTGAATGCAAAAAGTCATTCTGATGCAACATCCTCAGCTGTACAAAAGACCTAAACAAACAACCAATTAACTCAACGGTTTTGTGAACACAGGCAGGGTCTTATCATACCTGTGTGCCGGTCTTTAAGTGCGGTTTTGCACATTTCTATCCTTGCTGAATGGAATGGCACATATCGATCCTGGGGAGAGGCCACCAACACAACATTTTTAAAGTACTGAAGACCTGTAACAAAGAAATACATCAAAAATTGTATATCTCAGCAATCTATCAAAACAACAGATCTACACTCATCTTAACAGGAGTATTGGAGAGACAAGGGGAGTGAGGTAATATCTTTTATTGGACCAACTTCTGTTGGTGACGGAGACAAGCTTTCGAGATTACACAGACTCTTCTTCAGGAGTATGGCATGACTGCGTGTGTTTTAAAATGTACAACATAGTCAAGGAAGAATAATTATGTATGTAGCATACTTCTAAAGAACAGTATAGTAACAGCATAAACTACCGATGTCACTGTTGTAAGCTGTGATGTAATTAGCTCTTTCTAACATTCATGGGGACCAGACACGTAACAGGAAAAAGTAATGGCACTGCCCCTGCTCCAAAGAGCTTCCAGGCTAAGTCCCCGATCTTGCAAATTCCTATGCATATGAGCAACTTTACAAACATGAACTGCCCCATCGAGTTCAATGGGAATTCTTGGGCGAATGTTTGTAGGATCAGGGCCTAAACTGAGAAATGAAGCAAACAGATGAGGATCATAAATGAACACAAAAATGTGGTGGGAAAGAGACAAAGCTGCAGGCTCACAGTAATGATATCCCACGGTTACTGAGCCAGGGGGTTAAGCAGCGGGATAGTTCCATTACATTAGGGATTTTGTTCTTGGTTTTTGTTTTTTTTTAAACACTCCCAATTGTCAGAGGTGACGGCAGAAAAGAGATTTTTAAGGTGAATCTGAATGAGGGTTGATATTCTTACTGTAGACTCAGGAGTAGTTTTATTTGTAAATAAGGATCTGGACATTATTTTCTATTGAGTAATTAAAAGCCCATGGTGCTGAGAATGCATTGCTGTAATTTAAGATTTTTTTCTCTGCTAATGTATTATGAAGTCATCTGGACCAGCCAAGATGGATGAATTCAGTGTGTAGTATCAATCACTGCTTGTTCTAGTACATCAGCTGTGTATACAGCGCTGGTGATGGATCGATCAAAAGCCTGTGGACTGTTGAGCACACCCCCATTAAAGCAAGGGAAGTCTTCACACATAGCGCTCCACCCTACAAAATCCATGGAGTAGCACAGGGGTCGAGTGAGGGCCTGATCCACAACTCACTGAAGTCAGTGAGAGTCTTTCCTTTGATTTCAGTGGGTTTTGGACAAAGCTCACAGGATGCAGACTGGTGCTATTGAAGGGCTGTATTACAGGAAGCGACACAGTTGGGGGGAGGACAAAGGTATGCATGTGATCATGGCGGGGTAGGAGAGACAGTGATCTGCATGTTCAAACAGAAGCCTGGGAGTGGTGAGACCCACATTCACTTACTGCCACTGTCGCAGACTGAGTTGTGAGATATTGGGCATCTCCCTGAATATGAACAGGGCTGCACAGTCTAGAGGAGTGAGCACTGGCAAGAGACTTAGGAACTCCTGAGCTCTATTGTTAGCTCTGATTCGCTCTGTGATTTTGGCAAGTCACTTGGCTTCTCTGTGTCTTTATGTGTAAAATGAGACTACTACTACATAACTACCTATCTCTTAGGAGTGTTCTCAGGGTCAGTTAGCATCTGCACAGCATTGGAGGGTGGCAAGTACTAAGTGACGCAGTTACTGGGGAACCGCACCTCTGACTCCTCCTGGGCTCATCGATTGCATCCCTCTCTGAGGTCTCGGACCTCCAGCTATCACTGAACTCAGGGCTGAATCATGCAGTTCTTCCCTTAATATTGAGTTCTGGGTGGCAGTGACCCAGGTGCTAGCAGTGATTGCTTTAGCAGGTCTGACGTGGGCTCAGACCCTGCAGTTCTGTTCCCTGCAGGGCAATGACAGTGGTAACTAGTGACCCAACAGTTTCCTTAAAGCAAAGTATCATGTATCTAGCAGAACAGCATCTAAGAAAAAGCATGTCTTATAAACAACAGAGCGGCCTATACATGTCTGCTTACCAGCTGTCTAACCATCTCCTAACTCCCTGTAAACTCTTCTGCAGAGCCTCTTTGTCAGCTTGTCTTCCTGTCCAATGACACTCCCTGGACAGCCCTCGTAACGACTCATTTCCTTGGCGGGGATCAAGACTTTTTATAACTGTTTATAGCCCTTTTAATCTCTAGCCTCCCAGTCAGGCAAAATGGCTGTGTCTCTTTGGCCTACAACCTGAAAGGATGCCATCATCTTTCAAGTGTGTGTTTGGGTGTTCTTATCTAGGACTGCCTGTGTTGTCTGCCTCTCCAGAGCCAACTGAATTCACGCATTCTAGGTGTACGATAAATTTACCACTACCATCAATATAAACTAGATCAATACAGTCATACAGGAAATTCGAATCATCCCAACATACAACAACTTCCACTCATAAAACTATTACATAGCAATAGTCATAGCATTATGACATATCAGCTCCACATCTGTTATGCAAAGTATTACTAAAGAATAGCATTTGATTTTATAAATAGCCCTTTTCCTTCTGACAGCCTATACCAGTATTTCATAGGCGAAGAATTAAACATCAGGAGTGACAGTGTAGGCAAATATGTACAGCACTTGACCACTCATATACAGACTTCTGCATTAGTAAGAATGTTCTGCTGAGAGAGGGAATTCTGGATAGGACACTAGAATTTGGTCCAATTTTTTCTGAAAGAGCCTCAGTTCAGTTGATCATGGACAGACTGAGGGGGGCTAATATGGCCTCTCTTTAGCATTACAGTGGAATAATGATCATTCTCCCTCTGGCATTGAACTGTGGTGTCAGCAATGGGCTTAAATAAAAGCATCACTGGGAACCTAGATTCAAACATCCTGGGTCCTAGAGGCGACAATTAGGGCTGTGTGAACAATGAATTTTTTTGTCCATTGGCAATTCTTTTTTTTTTTTTTTTAAAGGAACAAATGCTTTGGGTTGAACCAAAAACTTTTTTTTTTAATTTGGCTAATCCCTCTCCCTCTCCCTCCTAAGAAATCATTTAGATGTTGAGCCTTTTTAACATTTTTGATTTAAAATAAGTTAGGGGAAGTTTTGAAGCAAAAAGTAATTTGGAACTAAACAATCAAAACGGTTTGTTTTTAAAATGTCTAGAGAAAATGTTTTGACTTTTTTGGAATTTTGTAAGGATTTTTTTGGATGAAATGATTCAGCAAAACCAACAAAAATTCTCAAACTGCTTCAGTATAACCAAATCTACATTTTCACCAAAAGGTCTATGTGTCAACTCTCACCCAGCTCTAGTGAATGTAGGGTGACCAGACAGCAAGTGTGAAAAATCGGAACAGGAGGTGGGGGGTAATAGGACCCTATATAAGAAAAAGACCCCAAAATTGGGGCTGTCCCTATAAAAATTGAGACATCTGGTCACACTAAGTGAATGGTTCAAACTAAGCCAAATGAAACAATCAAGTTTTTGCCCTTTAGTAATATAAATTAGGTTGTAGCAACCTAATGACACCACTAGTCTTTGCTTACAGAGTGTGCACATAGAGATAGGCCTGAACTACAGCATTTGTATTCAGTTGCAAATTGAGCAAAGTTTGGTGGGGAGCATTTGGCATCTCCATTCCATGGTGATGTCCAAAGTAGAAATTCACAGGTAAAATGGATTAGATTAGGCAGAGGAGTCCATTAAATAGTTTTGCTTCAGGCCCATCTCCCCTTGAGGCCAACGATGAGCAAAAATCACTGATCAAACGCCGATGACTTCCTTTATTTCCTGAAGAGCATCTCAGCACGGGACAACACTTTGGAGAATCTGCTCTCCACCCAGATATTTACTCACCTGTTTTTTGGCTGAGCTGGTACAGGAAACATTTGCGCAGATCTGCGTTGTCCCTGAAGGTCAGCTGCAAAAGTGACCCTGATTTTTTCAGCTTCTGCATGAGCCACAGGCCTGGAATGACAAACAACATGTGGGTTTACCGCATTGGGAATCATCAGACCAAACGCCCCAAAATTTAAGAATCTCTTCCACGGTTAAAAAATTGTGACTGAACATTCTCAGGCTAGAAGTGCCAAGGCAATTGGCCATCAGTACTCTACATTTCTTCTTGTGCTAGTGGCCAGTGGCTAGAAAACCTCAGGGCCATATTGTAGTCTCTGCTTCCATGAGCAGACAACAGAAGGATCCAAGACAGCCATGACATTATTGTCCCATGACATTATTTTACCCCCTTAGTTTTACAGGTACTATACTGCTGATTCCTGAGGCAGCTGTTGGTCAGGGAAATCCCTGACCTTGGGGCTCACGCAGCAACAATGTTATTCAGGCAGCAGAGTGGGGGTTGGGAGCTGAGATTCAGTGCACAGGTGGAAGCGCGTAGCCTCAACCCACATGTGCAGGCTTTCCTGATCTGGGAATTCTGAATGTAGCTAAACACAAACCCAAAGCTAAACTCAAGTGGTTGGAAATCTGGTGTGAATATTTCCTGCAGCGCTGGTTAGTGACACACACAAACACTAATCAGTACCACTGCCCCATTCACACAATGGTCTTTTACAGGTACTGCTACACACAAAAGCAACTCGTAGCCTTTTCCATTAACTCTTACCTGTACTAACCAAAGTACTGTTGTTGTACAAGGTCCCTAGGTGAGGCCCAGAGAGGGACAGGAAGGTGTGTAACTTGTTGAGGTAATAGCGAAACCTTGGCCGAGTTAATACTGATCGGATGATGACGTTACCAAGGGAATGACCAATGAAACTGCCGGGAGAGACAAAATGACATACAAAGAACAGTCTATAGAATCATAGAATCATAGAATATCAATGTTGGAAGGGACCTCAGACGGTCATCTAGTCCAACCTCCTGCTCAAAGCAGGACCAATTCCCAACTAAATCAATATATATATTCCTTAACTTCAAAATGTGTGTGGCATGCCTTGTTCTCTTTTGCTCTATGTGGATTGGCTCTGCCTCCAAACAGATTTTTCATTAGTGCCCTTTAGTCATGTTTTCCCATCTCCTTTATCCTCCATGACATTTCCAGCTCAGCAGCTGCTCTGTCAGGTCTGGACAAAACCAACGTCTTCAAACACATTGTGAAGCCCATTAAGTCTCTGGAAAAACTTCCATTGACATGAAGGCTTTGGATCAGGTCCCAAATAATAGAGATGATTCTATTGAACATTACTGTGCTCCATCACATCCAATTAACTGTCAGCGTGTTTTACCTTATCCGGGAGATGGAGAGGTTGTACAACTGGATATGTTGAATAATTTCATCCAGTAATCGGTCAGTCATTGAATCAAAATCAGCAAAAGTATCAGTCTGGTGAAGAGAGAATGTTGTCAGCTGATGACATAACTGTCAGTGTATTGCATTGCGATACAAAAACAACTAGACAAATGATATTTCTGAGGAAAAATACAAGCAATAAAATAAGAACATTTCAAGACTTCTTTATGCATCATAAAGAGGCAAGGGGGAAAAAAAGCATAGATCCAATTTTTCTCATTCGCTAGATCCCCTGGAAGTTGCATTTCTCCTCCAAAAAGTGACTATGTAAAAGCTTCAAGGTGTTCCATGTTTATTGTCTCTCAGTGATTCCATATTAAATATGCTCAGTTTGCAAGCAAACAGATTTGATATTTTCCCCCTTCAGGGCTAATGCTGCAAACTCACTCAGGCTGGTTCCTTCTTTCTTATACATCGTTAACAGTAATGAAGGATCTACAGGCCAAATACTGCCCATATTGACATTTGTGGAAGCCGACTGCATCGGGGGCTTACATGGGTGTAACAAGTTGTAACATAGTGAGTAAGTCTGTTGATGATGCAGAAGGAGGAATATATTCCAGCTCATGCTCTCCTAGCTGCATTGGCTCAGCAGGACTAACAGGAGTAAAGGCATACAAACTCATTTTAGTCTCTAAAATGGACATGACTCTGAACACACAAAGTGATCAGATTTGTTCAGTAAGACAACCCCCTTTTTACATAGTCATTTTATGTAGTAGAACCACACTGTAAGGATCACAGTAACGACACACAAGTCGCTTAGGCCAATATTATTAGACTAAGGTTCGTAAAGTGACCGGAGTTTCGCTCAGAGGGGACTGCAGATGCTCAACCTCTCTGACTATCAGCCCACTTCTGTAGGAGATGAAGCATATCTCTACAGGTGTCCTGCTGTAGCACTTCAGGCTATGTCTACACTAACGAGTGGTGGTAGCTATGTTGGCATGAGAGCATCTCCTGCTGACAGCGCTGTCCACACCAGTGCCTTTGTCAGTGAAACTTCTGTCAGTCAGAAGTGTGCCGACAATAGTGCTAGTGTAGACAAAACCTAAAGCGTAGACAGTACCTAACCAACGGGAGGGGTTCTCCAATCAGTATAGGTAATTCCCAAGAGGTGGTAGCTAGGAAGAGTTCTGTCTCCCTATCACTATCTACACCGGGGGTTAGGTCGGTGTAACTATGTTTCTCAGGGGTGTGGATTTTTCACAGCCCTGAGAGACGCAGCTATATTGATGGAAGTTCCTACTGTAGACCACTCCCAACTTTAGCGTTTTGGATTTAGTGGGTTATCATGCTAGACTAGTCTATAGTATTATAAACTGACCCTAACAAATTTATCAAAAAATGCTGCTATCACACAATACCATGTGGTGTTTGACACTTAATCAGTAGCATGATGAGTATCAGCGGGGTATTTAAGTTATTTATTAACCCTGGCAATACTGCCATTTGTGATACAACAAAACAAACAATAAATTTTCTAGTCTACAGAACTGCAGGAGAATATTCTTGTTTAGAACTGTGTCAGGACTCTAAATCAAATTGAAAACTAATGAGATGCCAGGGAAACAATCATCAAGTGTTGGAACAGATATTTAGGAAAAACATATCTAGTAATTAATGCTTCTGTGACAAAATTCATCTCACTAATTGCAGCTCTTGCAAAAAAGAACATGAGCGTCTCCTACTTCCAGTGCTGCCTTAAAATAAATGTTCTCATAAACTAAATACAGTCGACTAACCTCCTGCCTGTTTGTTTTGTCTGCATCGATAATTAATGATTTCCTCCTAAGCTCATTATCTTGAATCTTGTAGGTTATTTAGAAGTGGAAAAACACCACCCCAAGTGTAAGTCCTAGACACAACACACACAGAGTCCTCCTACTTCACTCGTCTGTGTTTCCATCCCTTCATATCACTTCAGTGCCTTTCCAAATGACATAGATTCACATTTTTCCCTGTAAGGCAAAAAGTGGCTAGACAGCTCGCACTGCAGGTCTGTTACACTCTCCATATGGCTCTCTGTTGCAGGGAGGAAAGAGGATATGGCTGCTAAAAGCACAGCAGGAGGAGTCAAGAGTTCAGTTCCTAGTTCTGCTGAGCACTTGCTCTGTGACCTGGGGCAAGCTGCTTGCTTTGCTGTGCTCTGGTTTCCCACACTATAAATTAAGGGTGATGCTGCCTCACCAGGCACGCTGAACAACAATAGACGGAGGTGCTGTAAGGCTGAACTCTTTCATGTTTGTAAAGTGCACTGAGAGCCTTTGGCAAACAAGCAAAATATTATCCTCATGAATATTACTTTCCATGCATTCTGTATTCTGAGAACGGCTACTGACATCAACAGGAACTTCAACAAGGTGAGAACACAGGTGGTTCAGTTGCAACCTGCCTTTGGGTAAGAGATCGGCACTGCAAACCAAATTGGAACATTTTGCCCTAAAGTTTCCAGGTAGAACAGCTGAATGCTTTTGACCGGACACTGAAATCCTTGCTCTGTTTATGAATGTGGCCCGTTATGTAACTAAATATGCTGCATCACATGCATGTAGGGCAGAGCACAGAGTTCATTTCTGCTGCTCTGCATTGCACAGGCAATGGATTAGCTTTCTGTGACGAACTGGGAATGTTCTCTCTGAATACTGTGTTGGTGCCTCAGTGTCCCCATGGCAGTTCTTAAGAATCTTGCAGAGCAAGGGCCAGTACACCTAAATGCCTGACACTCTGTCTCCTAGCAACTGATGGCCTGGGCCCCTCCCATGCAAAGGTGCCAGCTGAAGGTGTTGGAGACAAAGGGATCAGGTGACCTCCTGGCCCGGGAAAGGAGCCGAGCAGAGAGGAGGGGCTGGAAGGGGGAGTTAGTCTGGAGCTGGCTGAAGGCAGAGGTGGGGGTCTGGCTCACTGACCCCCACAATGGACCCAGCCGAGGGGTCCGGTTCGTGGTACCTACAAGCTCTGTTTTAGACCCTGTTCTTGTCATCGAATAAACCTCTGTTTCACTGGCTGGCTGAGAGTCACGTCTGACTGCAAAGTGGGGGTGCAGGACCCTGTGGCTTCCCCAGGACCCCGCCTGGGTGGGCTCGCTGTGGGAAGTGCACGGAGGGGCAGAGGATGCTGAATGCTCCAAGGAGAGACCCAGGAGGTGAAGACGTGTGAGCTTCTTGCCCTGAACAAGTCTGCTCCAAGGGAGAGGAGGCTCCCCAAAGTCCTGACTGGCTTGGTGGGGAGCAGTTCCAGAGCATCGCCCGGTGACTCTGTGACAACTGGTGGCAGAGGTGGGATGTACGGCACCCCGTGAATGGCGCTTCTTGCAATAAGTGACTGGGGAGCAGTAAAACAAAGGAGGGATAATGAGGACCAGGCGTGCTGAAGGCTCAGAGAGGGATGGTTTCAGGGGGTGGTTAACCTCTGGGAGTGTGTGACCATCGAGAAGGACTGTTGGAGTAACAGGGTCCCCCTGAGGACTGCAGCAAGCAGTCTCAGGGGCAGAGGAGCTTACCGCTCGACTCTGGGAGAGAGAAGGATTTTGCAGTAGCAGGGTTCCCCTGGGGATTGCAGGAGCAGTCCCAGGGGCGGAGAAGTCTGCAACTCGACCCTGGCAAAGACGTGGTGATCACGAGAAGGGCTGGCACACCAGGGGGAGCCAAGAACACACAGGCCTGTGAGTCCTGAGCCACTTGGGAATGGTGAATTGATGGCCTATCACCATCTCCTTAAGAAGAACATTGTGATCCTGTGGACAAAGAGAGGGTTACGCATGGGGAAGTTCACCAAGGCCCAGTTAATCGTGCAGCTGGAGGAGGAGGACTGCTCTGAGGAGCAGATTCCTGACCCAGATGGGGCTATAAGAGGAACTGGGAGCAGCTGGAGCAGCAGCCAGGCATCCCCAAAAGTCTGGTCCCCAATCAGACGAGGGTCTTCACGATCGGGTTCCCCATCAGGGGATCGGAGATGGATGGGATTGGAGCAGAGCCCAAGAGAGTGAGAGGATCGTGAGAGAGAGAAAGAGGCTGAGGAAAAGCTGCAGGAGAAGCAGCAGCAGCATGTACTGGCAATGGTGGAGCGGAGAGACATAGGGGGCTGCCCAGGGGTCAGTGGGGAAACACTCCTGCGGGGGCGAGACCCTGAGACAGAGAGAACTGTGGTGGTGCAGCTGCAGATGCTGAGGGAGTGTGGGACCTGGTCGAAGGTCCCTGGGGTGAAGCCTCTCACCCTGCCTATGTCCCGGATCCCTGTGCACACCCAAGAGGGGTCGGGCTGGCTGGTAGTTGGGGTTCTCCAGGATATCGGCTGGGAGGCCCTGTTGGGGAGTGACTGTGTCTCTTTGGGACAGGATTCAGGCCCTGCTCTTGTAACGGCCGAGGGTTTGAATTCAAATCCAGGGAACCAATTGGCTAGGATGGAAATGGTCAGTGAAAATGCAAATGACCTGGTTGGGAGCGAGGAGGGGCTGCAGGGCTCAGGATACCTGCCTACCTGTAGCCAGCCCCCTGGGGCTGAGTGGGAGGGAGAGATGCTCTCTGCCCCCCTGCACACCGGAGAGGGGGCTCACGCTGGCTCTGATGCTGTGACCAGAGCAAAGAGCTCATTGCCTGCCCCCACTGGGACAGCAAGGGCAGCACTGAGCACGAGGGGAGCTGAGATCCCACTGAGTGGGGGGACACCCAGGCAGGGTAGGTCGGCTGCCAACCAGGTTTGCCTAGTCCAGACGTGCTGCTGGGAAGTGATTACACAGCAGGGAGGGAGCTACCAGGGACAAGTCTCAGTGGGGCTGTGACCACAGGCCCAGCCAGCGAGAGGGAGTAGGTCCCACTCCCTGCCCCAGCAGCTGAAGCCCAGACCGAGCTGCAGAGGGATCCCTCCTTGGAGAAGCTGAGGGAACTTGCTGGCCACAGCGCTGCAAACCCCCTTGGGGAAGGATGCAGGGACAGAGTCCTGCAGGAGAAGGGATTCCTGTACCGGGAATGGGCTCCCCAGGGGGAAGTAGAACTGGGGGGAATTGGGAGGCAGCTGGTGGTGCCCCAGGAATCCATAGGGTTCTTCCCATTCGAGCCACTGTATGGGAGGAGAGTGAGGGGACCCCTGGACCTGAAAGGGGAGGATTGGGAGGAGAAGGGGGAAGACCCCCTGGGGGATCTCTTCCATGAGGCGGAAGCCAATCTCCCCATCAGGTGTTCCCCACTCAGAGTCATTGGGAAAGCAGCCCAGAACCTAGAGAGAGAGATCAAGGACATGCTGGCTTTAGATGTGATCCAGCCATTTTACAGCCCATGGGCCTCACCCGTGGGGCTGATCACCAAGCGAGACAGGATGATCTGGTTTTGTGGGGGCTATCAGAAGCTTAAAGCCATCACAGTGTCCGATGCCGACCCCATGCCTAGGCCTGGGGAGACTCTAGAGAAGCAAAGGGCGATGGAGAACTTGGCCCTGGCAGACACTGATAACATGTGCATCTTTAGCCAGACCTGGGAGGAACAGGTGTCCCAGGTGAAGAGGGGGCTGGGCTGCCTCAAGGAGGTGGGACTGACGGTAAAAGCTGGAAAGCGTAAGGGGCACGGCAGAGGCGTTGTGTCTGGGCCACAAAGTGGGAAGTGGCTGCCCAAGCCCAGAGCTGGCAAAGGCCAAGATTAACCAAGAGAGCCCGAATCGCAGCCCAGAGTGCTGGGAGAAGACCCTGTCCCAGTCTGAACCCCAGGGGTATTGGGGATAGCAAAAGGGTTCAAGCCGCATAAACCTTCTCACCTGTGGCCTGCAAGTGCCATCAAGCACACAAAACCTAAAGGAGGGCGTGAGACTAGACTGTCCTGGTGTAACTCAGACCATGGAATGGGAGAGATGCTGGGGCATCCATGGGAACGTTGGTGGGTTCGAACTTCCCCAGGTCACTGGCTGGAGTGACCTCGCTCAGTTCGGTCTCAAAGGGGGGAGAGATGTGACGAACTGGGAATGTTCTTAATGTTTTCTCTGAATACTGTGTTGGTGACTCAGTGTCCCCATGGCAGTTCTTAAGTATCTTGCAGAGCAAGGGCCAGTGCACCTAAATGCCTGACACTCTGTCTCCTAGCAACTGATGGCCTGGGCCCCTCCCCTGCAAAGGTGCCAGCTGAAGGTGTTGGAGACAAAGGGATCAGGTGACCTCCTGGCCTGGGAAAGGAGCCGAGCAGAGAGGAGGGGCTGGAAGGGGGAGTTAGTCTGGAGCTGGCTGCGGGCAGACGTGGGGGTCTGGCTCACTGACCCCTAGAATGGAACCGGCCGAGGGGTCCGGTTCGTGGTACCTACAAGCTCTGTTTTAGACCCTGTTCTTGTCATCGAATAAACCTCTGTTTTACTGGCTGGCTGAGAGTCACATCTGACTGCAAAGTGGGGGTGCAGAACCCTGTGGCTTCCCCAGGACCCCGCCTGGGTGGGCTCGCTGTGGGAAGCGCACGGAGGGGCAGAGGATGCTGAATGCTCCAAGGAGAGACCCAGGAGGTGAAGACGTGTGAGCTTCTTGCCCTGAACAAGTCTGCTCCAAGGGAGAGGAGGCTTCCCAAAGTCCTGACTGGCCTGGTGGGGAGCAGTTCCAGAGCATCGCCTGGTGACTCTGTGACACTTTCCTGGAGGGCATTTCTTTATCATACAAGCAAATAAATCACAACATACTACACAAAGGAAACAACTGTTTGATGCCTTAGCTGAAACCAGCAGTACCAACTCCCCCAAGCAGACCATAGCATCCTCCTGAGCACTTAGAATTAACATCACCAGGCTGGCTGTTTTCTTTTCGTTCTGCATAATTTTGCACATCATACAATAGATGGATGTATCAGACTGTTGTACTTGCCATTTAACATGATGTTTTTAATTATCTCCTTTCCGAGGGTCTGATCCTTGGACCACTGATGCCAATGGTCAGTTCACTACTAACTTCAGTGGCAATAGGATCAGGCCAGCAACAGCTGCCTTCCAATGGGGAAAAGTAGCATTAATTTGAATGGGATCTGATGCAGGATACCCAGGCTAAATCCTGCACCCCTCACAAAACTCCCAATGGGCCTTTTCCCAAAGATGTGTAGGTGTTGGCCCTAAGCCTTTGAAATGTACAATTCCTGATATCTGCTTTGCAAGGGCTAAGTTTCAGTGACTTCAATGGGACTGCGGGGCATGCAAAGAGGCATGGGGGAGAAACTGGCCCTATATTACCTGGTTTCTTTCAGACATTAGGAAGTCCAGCTTTCCACCAGGGAGTCCCAGTTCTATAAAAGTCTTTACCAGTCGCAGGTCTGCACTGTTCCCTATAAAGAAACAGCACTTAATAAGAGATTTCATTTCACAGTAGGATAAAGACGACAGATTCTGTTCACTATGTTCTTTTCAGATCTCAACACTGTCCCTGGAGTTGTCGCGGTAAGTGCGGCTGTGCCTGACGGCTCACTACGTTATGGTTAGCCCCGACACAGCCATGCAGGGGAGCAGCAGAGGGACAGGAATCCCCACAAACTTTGCAGCTGCCTGAGGGCTCTATAGATCTTAGCTGCAGGTGCTTCAGATGTTCCCCGGGAAGTGAAGGGATGGGAACTGGCAGGAGAAGGAATCCCGATACCTCTGCCACTTCACCCCCTATTAGCTAGCCAGCAGAGATGGGGGAATAAGCTGCCCTTTTAAGAGCGATGGCAAATAACTCCCTTTCATTTCCAAGCAGAACAGGGAAGACCGAGGACACATTGTGACCCCAAGGGGTGAGTCTGAGCCACAGTGTGTCCCCTGTGGCGCTGTGCCCAAACACTGTGATGTGCACACAATCCAGCCTTCCTGTGTCTTTGCTTGCTGAATATACAGTGAACAATACTCACCTTCCCCAGAGCTAGCCACCTTCTCTCCTTCAGTGACAGCATTTAAACCAAGTTTTTTTTCCCGCTGGATGATATTTTGCTAAACGATCGGACGGTTGTGAAATGCCAAGGAAGGGGCTGACAATTTTACTGGGTTTAGGGAGCACAAATCTGTCAAAATTCTCCATTTTGTAACAAAAAGCGTTTGTGGAGTAAATGTTAGAATTTCTGCTCAGATCCTTTCCAGCAACGTTAGACAAACCAACATACTATGGGACAGATCCTTGGCTGATGTAAGTGACACCCATGGACTATGCTGAGTTATACCAGCTGAGGATCTCAACTTCTGTATTTTTTAATATGAATACACTCCATGAGGCAATTCCACACAGCATCTCTCTTGGGCCTTACCATCCAGTCCATGGACACAGACAACCAGATGAATTCCATCTTCCAAATTTTCTTCCTCTTCCTCTGGTGGAAAATATGGGATATCAGAAGCTAGTACAGATAAGTCACTGTACAGAAATCCTTCAATCTTCAGTTCTTTTTTAAACTTTTCTTTGGCCTGATAAAAACTGGAGAATACACTAATTAATCACACAGAGAACTGGATGTTCAACAGTAAAACCTTTAAACTAGGAATGAGCACTTACAATACATTCCCTTTGCAACTTTGCAGGTGAAGGCCTGTATACTCTGTCCTATGGGTTAGGGTGACTAAGGGAGGTCAGGTGGGCGGGTAGATAGCCTGTGATTCAAAAGGGAGTGAGCTACCTCTCATGGGAAAGACCTCACCTGCTAGAGTCCAAAGCGGGTTTGCTGCTAAGAACCTTCTGGTCACCCTAACACGGCGAATCACAGCTGGCAAGGCTACTTAGCTGTACTGCAGAAAATGTGGTGTCCAGATCTACCCAGCAGGGCTAATAGACAGACATTAACAAACAAATCTAAGCTAAACAGACAAGGAGTCGATCTCCTTCTCCTACCCTCTCAGTTGCACAAATGGATGCAAATTTGTATCCCATGAAAAGGGATAGTAGCTTTGACTCAGACACGAACCAGCTAAGAGCAGATAAGTGCCCCTCCAGCTAGACTAACATTTCCTAGATGTGAGGCCTACGGTTTGGCCCCTAACTCCACACTGAACAGCCACTGGACTCAGCGGGAGAGGCTCAGCATCTCTGAAAATCAAGCCACACATGGAAGCACCTAAGGTGATGTCCCACAGCCAAGTTGGGACACATCCGCTTCAGTCTTGGGGCAAGACTGTGATCATCCTATTCACTGGGGAGCACTAACTCACACAAGTAATCCCAATGAAGTCAGTGGGGATGCTCAGAAACTTTTGCTTGCCAAAAAGTTAGGAAGGGGGTCACAATCTAAGGGAATGGCTACACGTGCAGCCGTACAGCGCTGCTGTGGGAGCGCTCCCGCAGCAGCGCATTGAAGTGCAAGTGTGGTCACAGCACCAGCGCTGAGAGAGAGCTCTTCCACGACAGCCGCTGGGAGAGTACTCCACCTCCCCGTGGGGATTAGCTTGCAGTGCTGGGAGCTGCGCTCCCAGCGCTGGGGCACTGTTTACCCTGGCGCTTTGCAGTGCTGTAACTTGCTGCTCTCAGGGGTGTTTTTTTTCACACCCCTGAGCGAGAAAGTTGCAGCGCTGTAAAGCGCCAGTGTAGCCAAGACCTAAGTCTTATGCTGTGGGATTTAAGGCCCTAGATGCAGCAAAGCACTTAAGCACTGCTTGGCTGACCAGAGAAGGAATTAGGCATGTGCTTAACTTTAAGCACAAACTTAAGGGCTTTATCGAATCTGGGCCTAAAAACCTGACAACCATGGTTCACTTGAAGAAGGAGATGACAGAAGAGACAGCTATAAAGCCAGAGAGTACAGTATAATACATAACAGTAAATCCTGCCACTATGTGGCTCCAAAATTAAACAGAGGGTTAGAGAGTTTGATGAACGACCTAAACAAAGTCAGGAATCAGAGCACACCCCCTTTAAGAGTCTAGCCCTTATCCATCTCAATGTTTTAAGATAACTGCCTGTGCGCCCATATTCTTCCAGCACAGCACAGGACACAAAACGTAACGGAAACCTCTGTGATGTGCTGCGTATTGTGGTGTCAGCTGTGTAATCAACGCAAAATATCCTGAAGTAAGGGGACAGGAAAGATGGGCTAAGGCAGGAGATTGTGATTCAGGGATCTGAGTTCCCAGCAATGCTACAGAGTCCCTGCAAGACCCTGGGGAAGTCGCTCAGTCTCTCTGTGCCTCAGTTCCTCATCTGTACAATGGGGGTTATGTTACAGCCCATTTCCCATCCTTTGTCTGTCTGGAATAGTTATACTGTAAACTCATCAAGGTGGAGATTGGCTCTTAATGTGCGTTGGCACAGCGACTAGCACGAGGGGGACCTGACCTCAGCTGGGGTCTCTAGGTGTGATTGGAGCACTAATAAAGAAAGCCATTAGACAGTCTTACCTAAGCATCCTTTCATTGGCCTCTTCCTCCACATCATCTGAACTGCAGGGGACAACGCTGAAGGAGCCTAATGGCTGCCGTGTGATAGGGAAAGCAGCCTGCTTTGAAGAAAAGCCAACCACGGCAGGAGTCTCTTTGAGCACCGAAGAAAAGGGAAGACATGTGGCTGTGCAAGAAACAGACAGGTTAACCACCTCAACGGTCTTTCGACTCTCCAGTGCCAGCCCCTCTGTGGCAACAGAGTGAAAGCCAGTGCTGCCATTAGCCACAAGCCGAAGCTCCACCCTGTCTGGTTCTTGAGGATATTCGGCACAATAAGGTCCGGGAGCAGAATCCACCAGTGCAGATGCGTCGTTGAGTTCAATTTCTTGTAAGCCCTGCATTTCTTCACATGACATCATGGTTTCACTGGCAACAGGGCTACCACATTCTCCTCTTGTTGAACCAAATTCAGTCGATGTCTCTGATGAGGCTGGAACAGTGTAACAAAAATCTGGTACCTGGCTCAGGCCACGTGAAAAATCCTCGACGTCTGGTGTGCTAACACTGGAATAAAAGTCTTGACCTATTTTCAACCTTTCAGGTACAGGTTTAAGTGCATCTTTCAGATCCTCACTATATGCACCGCACTGCATGCTACTATGGTCCGAGTATGTGGTGACACTCAGTGTTTCCAAGCTGCACTCTTCATTTCTCTGCACTGCCTGGCATGCAGAGGTATCCCATCTGTGCTGCTTTAGATTGACAGGTTGTCCTGCATATTCCAAATTGCAATCTCTTTCTGCCAAACCTTCCTTATCTTCCACTTCTTCTGATAGCTCAGCGCTGCTGTTATCTCGTTTGACAGCAGCGCTAGGATGCTCTCCTGTGGCAATGTCTGGTTCTGACCGCTCACTTTCCCTGGCAGTCCGGTAGTCAGAAAAGTTTCCTGCTATTTCTATGCTTTTGCACGTCACTTCCATGTAGCTTTTCAAGGGCCCTTCTGCAACTTCCAAGATTGCTTTTTCGCATTTGGAAACATCTACAGTGTCTGTGGGCTCCTCTGGGCTGCTGATCTGTGGCGCAGAAATGGATTTGGTCAGCTTTGTAAGTTCTACTTCTCGCTCTTCTTCCTCAAATGGCAATGAGCTAATTGATGTCAGCGATGCTTGGATCCCACTGGGCAAGCTTGTATTGCTGTCTGTTTGTCCACCCTCTAGGGAGTTTCTGTGTATGGTGTGCCTCCGGATTAGCTGCTGCAGCATCTCACGGTCACTGGGCAGCTCCAAAGCCCGGCTACGTGCATCGGACCAAGCCACCGAACTAGGTTCACTTTCAATGCCCGAGTCGGATATTAATGACGAAGATCTCTTTATGACCCCTGACGTCAGGGTAAACTCTTCACATTCCTCGACTCCTTGCTCCTTCCCAAATGACTTCACCTCCAGGGCATCTTTTGTTGTCTGGGTTAATAAATCCAAAGTACTGATTGGTAATGCTTTCAAAACTGGTAACAGAGCCTTGTCGTCTTGATCCACTGGTTTTTCAGGACTGTTTAGTTCATTTAATGCCAGTTCATCTGAAGTGAGACTATTTTCACAATGATCAGTTTTAGCTGCTTTACTTAACTCAGTGCTGTGTAAGAGGCCACTAGTTCTGCTGTCACCCAGAGCACTAATGATTAATGTGGGTTCACTTTCATGGGAATCCTTATTGCTAGGTTTCATACTCACGCATGTAACACCTATAGCAAGTCTATTGTCTTTTGAAGTTTGGAAGTCTTCGGCTTTGTGTTTTAAAAGGCCTGGCCCTAAGCCAGAAACAATTTCCTTACTTGAAACTGATGTATTTTCATGGAATACATCCGTTTTCCTCTGGACTTCCTTTTTGACTGTACAAGCCTGAGATGCGGAGTGCTGAGTCAAAGCTTTAGCCATATAAGGATCAAGTGAAATATCGCTGTAGATACAAGAGGCATTCCCATTTATTTTATCTGTATGTATTAACAGAGTATCTTTCCTGAAATCTCCCTTTGCTAATGCAATGTCATCATTTGATGCAAGAGTCTCCTTGTTGTTTATTAAGTCAATTTGTGTACCGTTCATCTCAGGAACCTCAAAAACTGGGAAAACATCCACACTTTGACCTGAAAGGGAAAAAAAGTTCATGGCCTATACAAGGAATCAAAATATTTGTAGGTGATTATACACACACACACCCTCTCACGTATACACCGTACATATACATGCCTGATCAACATTCTTTAAGCTGCATTCACTGTTAACTGTTATGGTCACTACATGGTTAAACTAAAATCACTTAGAGCTGTGAGTGCTAAGTACCTCCCCATATCAGGTAACTCGGATGTCCTAAAACTAGTGACTGCTCTTGGAAATTCAGCCCTATATTATTACAGTGTGACCAATTGCAACACGGATAGTTTTTTTAAAAAGAATATTCCTGTTAAACACTTTGTAAAAGGTAGAGGAAAACTGAGAATTACAGATACCTTTTTGTAAAATAAAACCACAGATCTTAGTACCTTACAAAAAAAAGTATTAATGCCAATAAATAGCTTCCTTTATAACCTCTCTAGATTTCATGTTCCAGTAAGCTAAAGATGAAATATTTTATATAGGATTTTCCTACCACTAGATGTCAGTCTAATAATGAAAACCACCACCTTATTTTCCCTTAATGGCAGAAATGAAAGCTCCAGGGGTGTTGTTTCAGATTTTAACTCCAGTTCTTGGAATTAAACTGTTAATCTTAAAAAACAACAGAAACACCTCATAGAAAGAAACTGTCTAAGTAACAGGGAGTGTATATATTGTAATCTACTAGGGTGACCATATGTCCCGATTTTATAGGGACAGTCATTGGGTCTTTTTCTTATATAGGTCCCCCCACCCCCATCCCGATTTTTCACATTTGCTGTCCAGCCACCCTATAATCTACTGAAGCAACAGGGGACATTAGGTACCATAAACAGAATCATTCACACCACGTCGAAACCTGACCAGAAAACATGCCCCAACTCTAGTGAGAAGTTCCATAGGATCGTTAGTGACCAAAAGTAATAGGGAAAACCTTGGTTTTATGCCTCATTTTAAAGATGGGACCTGGAACAACCATAGAGCCCTCTAATACCACACTGTCTAAGGGTATGTGAACCCTACCGACCCACTCCTTGCAATCTCCTGGGAGCAGCCCTGCCCTTGCATTGCCTGTGAGATGAGGGCATTACTCACTTTTGTAAGGGAAGTCCACATATCTGTCTTCAAAAATCACAGGGACTGTGTTCCCATCCCCATCAATGTCCAGGCATTCAGCCGGCAGAGGGGGCATGCTGGTGAGGTACTCGGAATTCCGAACTTCTGTAGAAATCTGGCTATGACTTTGGATCCTGAGAGCAAGACACAGAGGGAATCAATGAGTTACTGTTCAGCCTCGCCATCATTCACCTCATCTAGTCATCAAAACAGACTGAGTATGACCAAAGCACTGGGCAATGCTTTGAAATACAGGTGCCTAAAATTAGGTGCCTATGTCCATATTTAGGCACTAAGCAAATGGGCTAGTATTCAGAAGTGCTGAGCAACCACATCCACAAGAGGGGAGAGTGCTGTGGAGAAAACAGGAGGGAGGTGTTTGGCACCTGGCAGGACTGGACCCAGCTGTGCTGAACAAGATAAAACGTTAGTACTGTACACGGCATTACTTATATTGAACCTGTCTGCTGAGCTGAGTGGATTTGCAAGGAGCCTTTTCTTGTGGTGCCTCCACAACCTTGCAGCCCTTTGTGCTCTTCTTACTGCTGCAGTGTCTCCTCCTTTCTAGAAACTCCTGGGGAGCAAGCCACCCCAAAAGGGACAGAGGGGACTGGGGAAAAGGCAGGGTCGTGCTCCCTCTTGGATATACAGAGAGAGGGGTGCACACTGTGACATCACAAGGGATGCTTCCCGTGTATGCCCCATAACAGCAGAGAGGGTTATGCATCACTCCCTTGTAGAGCTTCCCCTGGGTGGTGTGGCCCTGTACCAGTTCCTGGCAGGGCTGTAGCTAAGTGACACAACTGAGCCCATTATGGGCCTGGTTTACTGAGGTTCTTATTATCCATAAATCTCATTGACCTCAGTTGGAATTATGGACACTCAACGCTCCGGAAAATCAGTTCCAAATATCTCCATGTGATGGAATCAGAGTCCCCGCATAGCTTCTCACAGGAATCACTAGAGAAATTGACCCGACTCCATTTGTTCAGAACTTGGTGCCTACTCAGGTTCTCCTAGAAACGATGGCTTCGAGAAAGGCACTCTGTCTCCAAAGAGCTCACGACCCAGCAGCTAGAAGGCTGGCATCTTCTTTTCAAGGTGTGCAGTCTGCCTTCCTATGTATTATGTCACTGACCGGGCTATGTGAGATGCGATGCCATGTGTTGCCTTCCAATAGTTGTGATATTCAGGATACAGGCGTTCTGACAGCTGTAACCAAATTGCCTTGCTCCTCTCAGTATCATCCCTATATCTGTTTTAATGTTAATTTAACCTATTTTTAAAATTTAACTTTAAAAAACTCTCAGTGAAAAAACATGAGATAAAATAGACTTATTACAAAGAGTAGTGAAATTTTAAACTGTGAGTGTAGGCAAACAATGGCAAAGGCTTCCATATGCTCTCTGAGGAGCCGGTCCTCATGGGAGGTTTGCCTCTAAGGACTGCAGGCGCAGGCCCGTGGATTGCATTGCACTGTGGTGAGGGATGCAATGAAAAGGAGAGAATCTGCACCCCATCTCCTGAGAGATGCAGCACAGGGGAAAGAAGGCTTTATGCCATCTCTGCACTGCCTGGGTTCCAGCGTTACCGTAAGTACTGGTAAAAGGGACATAACTATAAGCGCCAACCACTCCGTTACGGAAGTATTATACGCATGGAAATGGTGCAGATGGTACTGATGCATTTACAAGTACAAGTGCAAGTACTTTCAACTCCTTTATTCCCTGCAAGACACTACCCTGCCCCCCACAGAGGCTCCCAGCTGTCCATTGCAGTGACCAGTCAGAAGAGAAAGGCGTGGAGCTGTCACTCTCCCTGGCTAGTGCAACAGCAGGGTCAATGTGAAAAAGCTCTGGCAGCCGGAATGCAGATCTGAAGCTCCCAAGCCAGAACTGTGGGTTCTGGGAGCCAGCCAGAATCTGTGACAGTTGGGAGGAATTTGACTGTTTCGCAAAATGAGTTTGAAAAAGTATTTGCAGATCAAAAAAAAAAAAAAAAAGTAACATGCTTTAAGAACCTTTAAACTGTATTTAAATACAAATGCTAAGTACAGAAGATTTAAAGTGCTTACCTACAAGTATGTGGAATACTTTAAAATATATACTTAAGTACAAACTTACTTAAGTACTCGGGGGACACTGCAGGATTCTGCCTGCAGCAGAGACTGGTGTGGCCCATGGAGTCAGTCTGCAAAGCTCCAAGGGCCATTCCAGTTTGTGGCAATCTTACTCAGCTGCCCATTGCCTGCTCTGCAGCCCAGAATCCACTATAGTGCAGAGTGCTATGTGCATACCCCCTTCCACCCAAGATCTGCACCCTCCTGCTCTAAGCACCACCCTGGCACAACTCTTCCACCAGGGGGCAGTGCAAGACCATGTATTGCTCTTATATCAGAAGAATTTCTCCCCATCCTGCAGAGGCCCTTGTCAGTCCTCTCTTGAAACTCTGGGGTGAAGAACTGGCCCAGAAATGACTAGTGACTATTATACTCTTCCTGCTACAGAGCTGAATGACATAACAACTGCCAGGGGAAGTGGAGAACAGGCAAAATACAACCAATTTATTTTCCATGTACTGGTTTTATTCCTGGCTTGTCTCATATGGCAACTACCAGAGAGCTGTGGTGGAGGATTAGAAGCAACTAAGACAAAATGACTCAGGGGTTTTCTGTATAAAGCTTTGGGGCGTGGCAAGCCAGGGTGTTAATCTAGAGCACATTAACCTGCTACCCACCGAGTGGCACTAGGAAGACCCTTCTGCTCAGCACTCTCTCCCTTCCCCACATAACTTAATGATTGCTTCATGCACAGAATCATGGAAATGGATCTCCCTGCTATTCTCTCTAATATAACTGTGAATGCTCTCATTATACATATAAATACCTAATTCTTGTTGGAATCATATAAAATTTTGAGCCTCGGTTAGATCTTGTGGCAATGAGTTCCACAAATTGGTGATGCATTGTGAACAAAAGTATTTCATTTTGTCACTTATACATGTGGTGGCTTTTCAGTTTTGCTGAATGTCCCCTTGCCAAAATTCTTCCCAGTCAAGTGGGAAAGCATGTTTCAAATGTGAGATTATTTTATTTGGATCTTTCTTTAGCTAGTCTATGTATTCTAACAAATAGAGATGAAAACAACACAAGCTTTCAAGAGATGGCATTAGCTGGCAGCAATATGGGACAGGTTCCACAGAACAGAGCTGGTGCAGAAGTGCAGACATTTCAGATTTCCATCAGGGAAACACAGTTCATCACCATGTAATAAGTGGAAAAGACAAACTTTGTACATGGCACGGAGAAGAAATGGATCATGCTAACTCAAACAACAGACTTGTAAACATATTATTCAATTCTCATGCTAATGCAGGATATCTCTGTATCCCAGACAAGTGCCCTCTCATGCCTGACATTTCCCCTTCAACTTTACTTTGGCTGTTTCACAATTATTTGGGTCCAACTGTTCAACCATAAATCCTGTCAAGTATCAGAGGGGTAGTCATGTTAGTCTGGATCTGTAAAAAGCGACAAAGAGTCCTGTGGCACCTTATAGACTAACCAATGTATTGGAGCATGCGTCTAACGAAGTGGGTATTCACCCACGAAAGCTCATGCTCCAATACGTCTGTTAGTCTATAAGGTGCCAGAGGACTCTGTGTCTCTTTTTTCATAAATCCTGGTTTGTCAGAAGCTGGGAATGGGCGACAGGGATTGGATCACTTGGTGATTACCTGTTCCGTTCATTCCCTCTGAAGCACCTGACATTAGTCACAGTTAGAAGACAGGATACTGGGCTACATGGACCTTTGTTCTGACCCAGTATGGCCATTCTTATGTTTTGGTAGAATAATTAAATAAAAGGGCCCACAAACTTGACGGCCATCCAGACTTAAGCAGAGCATGTGCAGTAACTACCTGGTTCCCCTTACTAGCACACACAGCCATGTCCTTGATTTTTAGAGTGAATTCCTGGCCCCATTCAATTTAGTGACAAAACTCCCATTGACTTCAATGGGGCCAAGACTTTACCCTCAGTGTTTGAAAGTAACATGCGTATGCATTCCTTTTCAGCACTGAAATCTGTGCCACATGCAGCAGTAAGAGAAACAATGAAGTCAGTAGCAGAATTCCATGCAATAGTCTGTATTTAATTAGGAATCATCACGTCCATGCTAATATCAGAAATAGTATACTTAAGACTTAAATCCTGACAGACGAAGCACTGTCTAGTTGCTGGGAATCAGGAGACTAGGGTTCTTTCCCCTGCTCTGCCACTGACCTGCTGTGCGACCTTGAGGAAGTCACTTTGCCCCTCTGAGCCTCAGTTTCCCCATCCACCCTTTGTCTGTTCGTCTATTTAGAGCATAAGTTCTTTGGGGTAGAGGCAGTCTCTTCTTATATGTTTGTAGGGCATCTAGCACAAGGGGGATCTGATCTCAATTGTGGCATGTAAGTGCTACCATAATTGCCACTATGACTATCAGGCCTTATTCATCATCATGTATATAGTGCCAGAGACATGCTGGATGCTTCACAGACAGAGGGAAACAGGACCCTGCCCTGAGGAGCTTACAGACTAAAGATACTGTGAGTGTTTACAGTCTAACTCTTGTTCTACTCAGCTTTCATGGCAGTTAAGGAGGAAGTTAGCTCTATTTCATAGAAAATGGGGCTAGTTTCACTGGTGCCAGTCCAATAAGTGTAACTGAAACATCTTTGTGCCAGCACGGCTCCCCTTCTGTTCTAGGACTGTTTGCCCAGATGGAGCAGAGTTACTGCTGATACCTCCTTCAGTGTTGATTAATGCAAAGTAATGCACACTGGAAAACATAATCCCAATTATACATATACAATGATGAGGTCTAAATGAGCTGTTACCACTAAAGAAAGAGACCTTGGAGTCATTGTAGATAGTTCTCTGAAAACATCCACTCGTTGTGCAGCGGCAGTCAAAAAGGCAAACAGAATGTTGGGAATCATTAAGAAAGAGATAGATAATACAACAGAAAATATCATATTGCCGCTACATAAATCCATGGTAAATCCATATCTTGAATACTGCGTGCGGATGTGGTTGCCCCATCTCAAAAAGATATATTAGAATTGGAAAAGGTTCAGAAAAGGGCAACATAAATGACTGGGGTATAGCACGGCTTCTGTATGAGGAGAGATTGGTAAGACTTGGACTTTTCAGCCTGGAAAAGAGCTGACTAAGGGGGGATATGAAAGAGGTCTATAAAATCATTAGTGGTGTGGAGAAGTTTTATTTACTCCTTCTCATAATACAAAGTACCAGGGGCCACCAAATGAAATTAATAGGCAGCAGGTATAAAACAAACAAAAGGAAGTATCTTTTTTTACACAATGCACAGTCGATCTGTGGAACTCCTTGCCAGAGGATGTTGTGAAGGCCAAGAATATAACAGGTTTCAAGAAATAACTAGATAAATTCATGGATGATAGGTACATTGATGGCTATTAGCCAGGATGGGCAGGGATGATGTCCCTAGTCTCTGTTTCCCAGAAGCTGGGAATGGGAGACGGGATGGATCACTTGATGATTACCTGTTCTGTTCATTTCCTTTGGGGCACCTGGCATTGGCCACTGTTGGAAGACAGGACACTGGGCTAGATGGACCTCTGGTCAGAGCCAGTATGGCTGTTCTTATGTTCTTATGTTCTCCCTCAAGGGTGCTGATATAGCAGGAAGCTATAGTCTATATTTGGGGTGCCATATGAGAGAATGAGCTGAACGGTCACGTCTGGGGCCCCTCTGGCCATGTCTCCTTCACAGATGAGCACTACCCACTTTCGTAGGCTGGGCTGGCCCTATACAACCATCCACCCAAGCACTACTGAGGTTGTGGCTGCCTTGAGCTGTTCCCCTTTACACTGTGGTAGATTGTGCACTGCATCTGTCCCCATGTCTCTAGTTGCAGCTTTGAAGAGGGCACCATTATATGGACTCCTCCTCTATGGCCCTGCATGGTGGCACAATCTGTGGCACTATCCCTAAACCATTTCTGAAGGACATGTCTCCAATCTGATACATTCCAGCAATGGGGGCTTCACAGTCCTCCTGGCCAATCTGTCTCACTGCAGAACTCTTCTAAAACCACAACATTTTCACTAACCTTTAATCTAAGTCGTTCCTGCTGTACAAGAGCATCAGCCAGAGTGTCTGCTTTTTGACTCACTTGATTCATGAAAATAACTGCCCCCTGCTCCATCGCTAACATCCCTGATCATGTTTGCAAGCAGATATTTCCTCCTCTCAGCTTGGTTTTCTGCAGAATGAGCCTGGCCCTCCCTTAACATTTCCCCAGACAGTGCCTAGTTTCCTCATCTTTTATTACTTTTGTTGCTTTCCTCTCAGCTCTCCTCTAAATGAGATAAGGAGTGGAATCCTGCCTGCAGTCAACTTCAGGTAAACCAGATGAAGGCAGCAGGGTTGTTCAGGTGTAACCAAGGGCAGAATTTGTCTCTAAGTATTTTAAAAATCATGGCGGGGTCCCAATTCTGTTCCCTCGTTGGGGCTTAAGCTGAAACGTCAAGCAGAGGGAAATAATTACCTTATTATGCATAACACACTCCTTTGAATACAGCCCAGTACCAGATTTATTTTCTCTGACAACTTTCCATTGTTAATTCTCCTGCAATTTATCATCCACTCTGAGTCCCATTATTACCAGCACCAACCCAGCATTCTGTCCGTTCTGAGCCGTCAGTTTCTGAACTGCGTCATCCAGCTCCAGCACTTATGTTCAAGGCTTTGTGTTAACCACTGATGAATGTTTCATGGCTTTGTCCTGTCTGCCTTCCCCAGATCCTCCCAGCGCTACCACGGCTGCACCCAAGAGAGTTTCACCCATCTGGGGACAGTGAGGAGGAGAAAAGAGTTTTTATGACCTTTTGGCACTTGCTGCTGCCTCAGTGCAGGATTTCAGCCTCTATCATGCTTTAGACCACAACCTTTAAAAAACCCACCTGCAAATCACAGGTGTCTGAAGATTACAACTCTCTGAGGCCTGATCTGGATCTTGCATTGTGTAATTTTTTACCTTGACTTCAGTGGATTTACACTGTAGTGAGATTAAAATAGACCTGATGCCTTCTGTACGGAGTACAAATGCCCACTGAAGATTAAGGAGGAAGGGCATGGATTTGCATCAGAAAGGATAAAGCGGTGGCATGGCGTCTGGTTTTAAGAGACCATATGCTTGCAGGACCCAAGTGCCAGGGATGGAAGATGTAAGGAATTACTTACAGGCTTTCCTGAAAGGTCAGCACAGCTAGCTTTTGGTGCTCAGCATAAAAGAATGCTTCTGAGAATCTTCTTACCTGGGTATGAAACACAAAGGTTACACGTTAAAGCCTTTTAAAGACACTGAGTGCATGCAAGCCTGCTCCAGTTGCTCTGCACCACTCTGGTGACACAAGGAAGCCAGGAACCCAGGTTGCTCAGCCAATTCAGATGGTTTTCTGCTTTGTTTTGCTGGAAGCAGCCAGTGTATCTGGGTGAATATGGCCTGAGATGTTCAAAGCCTCTTAGGATTGAAGACACAGCCCTTGGAAATATTTCGGAATCTATTCCAATGTACCTGCTGTTTCTTTGTTTAGAAGCAGCACATTTGTTGAATTTAAGAGTTCTCTCTGCAGCTTTAAAACGAGGGTTGCTAATTCCCTTCCCCGGCAGCTGACATGGCAGTAGCCAAGTTACTAAATGAGGGAAGTCAATAATCAATGGTATCTTTTGCACAAAGATACACAGTAACTCTCATTCTTACACATGAACACAGAGGGGAAGAAACCCAACATTATCAGAAACACATACATGTGTGGTATGAAATCTGCAAATTCAAGTTTTCCAAAGTTTTGCATGGACATTAGAGAGAACAATTCAGCAATGGGCAATCGATTGCCAAATAGTTGCAGGTTTGAAATGATTTGGAAAGCACTTAGCATGAAAACATACACTCCTAAAAAAACTCGGTACTGCTATTTTCTCAGAAATAAGCTTTGACTTTCTATGCACTCCAACAAGATATGTAATCAAATCAATTAAGACTCTAGCCCTTATGTTACTGCTGTTATTTGTAAAATACAGCATCATAGAATGGCAGCAGAAAGCATGCAAACAAAATTACATCTCCCTAAACCTCCAAGCTATGTTCTGACAAATGGCCTTTCTAAAATAATAGATTAGCATCACTTGAAAAAGTCTGTTTAATAATAATAATACCTTACGTCTGAGGCACTCAAACTGCTTCATGCAGCCAGGTAAGCAAAACCACACATATTTTAAAGAAAACTAGGCATGTAAAGGTCAAGTAACTTGCCAAAGAACCCCAGTTCCCTTTTCTAGCCATTAGACATGCTGCTTCTTTAGCTTAGATGCTATGTTGAAGGTACCTCCTGCTTCCTATACATTTCCCTCTGAAGGAGTTAGATAATAAAGGAGAGTCCTGATCTGAAGCACTGCATTTGAGCACGTGCTTCCTTAAGCAGGCAAGTAGTCCCACTGACGTCAATGAAGCACATGCTTAAGAGGGGCTTTAGTGCATTCAGCATAATCAGACAGGCAGCAGCCAAACGGTAATATGTGCGTGTGTGCATGTCTGTGAGAATGTGTGTGTGATACTAAGGAGCGGGAATGTACTGGCTGCTTATGTATAAAGAGGTAATAAAAGAAACCGAGCTATATTTCCAGTGGCAGCTGTGTTAAAGGAGTTATGAAGGATAGATTTTTTAATTATTTGACTCTGTGATGATTCTGTTTTTTCAGATGAATTTCCACATTTTGTGACAATCCAGGCACCATGGGAAATCAAACCTTTACCACAACTGAGTAATTTGGTATTTTGATATTTAAAATGTGCTCAGTTTTCTGTATAGTACCAGTGTTCTATAAAGGCCAGGTCTTCTTTTCCATTGTGGTTGAGGGTTTTCCAAACTTTAGGCCCACAATATCCGGGATCTACCCAAAAGCCAGGACACTGATAAGGCGGCAAGGGATGGTCAGAGGTACAGTCCTGAAATGCAGCTCTTGTACAGGACAGTAGTCTGTTTGTAATCCATGTCACTAAGGCCTTAGATTTAAATCCACATCAAGGCCCTGAGCCAGCGAGCTAAATGGGAGAACCTCTGTACTGTTGAAGTTTAAGAGACATGGATCTGCTCAGGCAGAACAATTTATAATCTTGGGGCTAAAATACATAGCTAACTCAGTTTGCAAACTGCTTAAAGAAAAGACCTTCCCTTTATACTTGTCTGAGAAGCACCTAGCACAATTCTGGTGCTATTGTAACAATAAGTTATTAATGATTATTGTTAGCAGGCCCCACCAAGGAATGTAGTTTGTACCAAGAATCTATGAAGTTGCTGAAATAAAATTATGAAAGCAGACCCTGGTTTCCCTGTTTCATCATCTCTTGCAGATTGTGAAGCTCTTCCTGGATCTCTCAGAGCTATGCATTCCAGGCTCCAACATGCCTCCTCTTGGCATGATGCTATCCAGCAGGAAAACTGGCTGCCATTGCCAGGTGAAGACAAGACAGGTTACAAGGTCACTACTTGCTCCTATTTGTTGAACTGACAGCTAGGATTTGATAGTTGAAGGAATTATTTTAAACCCGCTATTTGCTAGACATAAAATTCCCCCCTGTGCAAAGAGCCAGTAGAGTGACTTAGGCATCACTTAAGTGGTAGATAGGCTTTGGACTGGTTTTCTGCCTGGGGGTGAATTTCACACAGTAACTCTAATAAAGGCACACTCTGGATGCATCTTTGATCTCTTCCTATCAGGTTGTTATCGCCATTGCTGAATGAATTGTTTAGCATTACCCTTAGCGTATGATGCTCCTGAGTAAGATAGGCTGTTACTTCTGGATGGAGTGTCACTGTCTCCAGGAACTGGGTCCATAGTGCCAAAAGGTGGGAGCAAAGCCAGGCTAGGTCCTTGCTTATCTGCTCTGCTATCTTCTCTGGACTATTCAACATCTAGAGGGGGAGAAGGATATTTGGAGGTTAGGTCAGTGGCAATAATTAGGACATTAGATTAAGTCCCCTTAAAAAAAAAAAAAGCATGATCCTTGACTCAGAACTGGGCTGACGCTGTTTTCTTATCAATTATTTTATCCCAGATCAGGGAGTTACTATAGAATTAGTTCAACACGTGTATTTTAGCACAAATTAAGATAAAGACATAAGAGAAGTGTGAGGAGTGGGCACAATCCAGCTGTAGCCAATATTTTTCATTGCAGGTAAAAAGTAAATGAATGCAGCCAATTGGTTGTTGGTTCCAGAATATCCACTAGATGGTGCTGCTTACTCTGGAAAACAAAATGCTGCTCCCTTTTCTGTAGACTTGGCGATGCCTTTAGATTAGAGCAACATCTCTTTCACACAGGTCACACCACAGCACTAGCTAGGTGAGTTTTTTTATAAAGTATAATGCCCAGAACAGTATGAAAAAAATTCCAAAATTCCTTCACCCAACATAAAAACTAGCGGTCACCTAATGAAATTCATAGGCAGCAGGTTAAAAAAACAAACAAAAGGAAGGACTTCACACAATGCACTGTCAACCTGTGGAACTCATTGCCGGGGATATTGTGAAAACCAAAAGTTTAACTGAGTTCAAAAAAGAATTAGATAAGTTGATGGAGGATAGGTCCATTAATGGCTATTAGCCAAGATGGTCAGGGAAGGAGCCCCATGCTTGAGGTGTCCCTAAATCTCCAACTGCCAGAAGCATCCGGCACTGGCCACCGTCAGAAACAGGATACTGAGCTAGCTGGACCTTGGTGGTCTGAGCCAATATGGCCATTCTTATGTTCTCAAGTGTATTTTCTCCTTTCTCTACTGCACTTGAACAAGAGTGAGGAACAGATACAAGGCTACAGAGTTCTCTTAGAATTTTACTGATATTTATGCACTCCAACCTCTATAGCATACAGTAGCAGTAGACTCCACAGACAGTAATTCTGTTTTATGGTAAATGTGTTAGTAAAGCCCTACAACAATGGGGCACTGATCTACGGCTCTGGTCCCTAGGTAATACAAATTATTAACAATAATAATAATAATAGAAGTTATCCCTTAAAAAACTAAACAAAACAAACCAACAAAGTCTCTTTGCCAATCACAATCCCTTTTCACCATAGCGCCACAACGAATCCTGAGTTCCTGCTTGATTTTTACCCAGTTCCTACCAGGCAATCTCCCAAGGCTAGTGGCACTGAAATCTAAATCACGATTAAAAGGAAATCCTTGGGTGCTATGTGCGCGTGCATGTGTGTGTGTGTGTGTGTAACTGTGGGTATCCTGCTTGTACTTACACTGCCCTCACTGCTCTGCTGTATTCCTGATTCTGCAATCTGTTCGGTGTGGGCAACCTCCTGTACCAATTCAAATAGTGAAATCAAAGGGGTCTATGGGGTGGAGGCATCTGCCCTCCCCCAGTTGCTCTTTGGAGGATCAGGGCCTTATTTTGTATAACTAGTCCCCCTTGTTTAGAAGAAGAAATAACTTGCACTGTCAGCAATGCTGTTTACTTTTAATTTTAAACATTAGCAACTAAGTTATTGCATCGATTGTCAAGGAAGGCCTGGAGAGCAAGTTTCAAAGGAGAAGCTACATTAAAACCCAGGATTATTAAATAGCATGATGGTTATTTTTCCAGCTCATTTGCTCTTAAACTTTTCAGCAGGCTTGAGATAACTGAAAGGTCAGTGTCAAGCTCTAATTGTGATGTTCCTGCTGTATAACAACAGTGGGTCACACAAACCGAGAGCTAGGCAGGTGTCAGAGAAATCCTGAGAGGTAGCCATTCCAGTTTGTTGTAGGTACTCAGCACTTCTCAGGATTCAGCCCATGGGTAGGGCTGAGAAGGACCTATTCCAATTCCAAGTTCCTCCCAATTAATCTGAATTCTGCAATATTCATCCATGAATTTGAGACTTCCAGAGGAGCCCAGGGAAGTCTGGAATCCACTGTATTATTGCCTGACAGTCACAAAATCATGAGTCTTTGCCGAAATCATACCGTTGCCTTAAAAATCAGATTTTGTAAAATAACAGTGAACGTTGTGGTTCTTTTATTTGCTTTCTAGTTTCTGAACCTTCAGGGTACACTTGGGTCATATTTTCAAACTTTTCTCTGCAACCAGGAGGGTTAGACTCACATCACAGACTGTGACATCTCACTCAGTTACCCCTTCCTTGACCCAATAACTTGTGTTTAGCTAAAGCACAGCTTCCGGAAATACATCCAGTCTTGATCTGACATCAAGAGATAGATAATCTGTTACTTCCCTTGATAACTTGTTCCAAAGGCTAATTACCCTCACTGTTAAAAAATAAAATCGTATGTCTTATTGTGAATTGGAATTTGTCTGGTTTTGGCTTCCACCCATTGGTTCCTGTTTTGCCTTTCTCCACAACATTAAATAGCCCTTTAGTTCCCAACATTTTCTCCCCAGGAAGGAATTTATACACTGCAATCAAAGTCAGGTCTCAATCTTCTTGTTGATAAACTAAACAGATTGAGAGTTATGTCTCTCACTAAAAGGCATTTTTTCCAGCCCTCAAATAATGTTTGTGGCTCTTTCCTGCACCATCTCTCATTTTTCAACATTCTTTCCAAAATGTGGACACCGGAACTGCATGCAGTAGTCCAGTATTGGTATCACCAATGCTGTATTCAGAGAGGTAAAATCACCTCCTTACACCAATTCACTACTTCCCTATTTATATGCCTGTTTAACTTTAGGCACCCATGCTTAACCATTTGGTCCCATATACCTGGCACTCAATCAGCAGCAGACCATATATTATAACCCAGGAGTTGGCAGCTCCCAGTCCCATTTAACTAAGCTGATCTCTGGGGCTATTCCTAAGGATGGAGGTGTCAGGCCTTGTTAAAACAGTCCAGCCAGTGATTTGATGAAAATGAAGGCGGCCCCATATGCATTTGCAGTCATAGTGCAAGAAACGTTTGTTTGACTGGTTGCCGACACTGAACTTGCTTCTCCCGAGTGAGTTGTCTCTGTGAGTTTGAAAACTGTGTGAACATATTGATTCTGCTAAAGAAAATACCTGCAGCTCTGTACAAAGTTGAGATAGCGTATCTTCCACAGCTAGCTCCGCTGGAGGCACAAAAAGAAAAACCAAGTTTGAGAAGAGCAGAAGTGACACATTAACTCATAACTGTCATTCAACACTCGACGCTCCACCCTCGACTGGCAAGAGTCTCCTTGGCTCTGCACCCAAGATCTCTGCTCAAGAGCCCCTCTCTTTCCTTAATGGTCAAATCCTGCTCATTTTACTCCAGCAGCTACCCTCAGTGAAGTTCAATGGGACACTTGCCTCAAAAAAGCGTGCAGGATTTGGCACTTCTTATATGGGACTCCCAGTGGTGTAAGCAGCAGCTTGACCAGAAAGGGACCATGCACATTACAAAATGCCCTGCCCCTTTTCCAGCAAGCAACTGTGTTAGGGCTAGTGCTGGAGCATCCCCAGCTTCCATGGGGGTCAGTAGTATTGGCAGTGCTCAGAGCTGCACCAGAGGCACCCAGCACTGTGCAGGATTATGCCCTTTACTTCCTTTATAATGCCAAGGTAACACAGTAACAAAGTGCAAGCTGCTAAGTGCCCTGGCAAAAGCCTTCCAGGGCAGCAAATGCTTCAGCCAATTGCCCTATACCTTGTTTCATCCCCAATATCTGAGCAATGAGGCAAACCAGGCTTGTAAAGCTTTATGCAGCTCTGGGTCTGAAGTCTGTCAGCTCTCTGGGGCAGGAACTGTACCTTCCTCTGTGTTTGGAAAGCCCCTGGGACCCGTTGGGCCCTGCCACAGTATCAGTAATAAATCCGACACTTGGAACATGCGCATTTGTTTCCTTTTCTGCATCTATGCTTGGTGGTCTCAACCAAAATGTTTGCTTTGGGGCCTTAGTGCAGACCTAACTTTTATAGCTTGCAGCTGTCAAGTGAGATGTTCCCAGGGAAAATCCCATGCTGCAGTTATGCCTCACCAAGAGTGGATCATAGAGACATTCTGCAAAAGGTCATAAAAACAGGAGATCTGAAACAAAACCTCAGGCACTTTGGCTTGTGGAATTTGCAGGGAGGAGCCCTCACTAATAATAACAAGTATATAGCACATGGCTACAAGGGAAGACCATACCAAAATGCCTCCTATTTAAATGTTCAGAGTAACCATGAAGGGACAAATTGACACAAGGGTGTCTAACTGCAATTGTGCATATTCATAGGTGCAACCACTGGGGGCATGAACACAAATACCCACACCCCATCTTTTAATGTGCTAGTTCATGCTTCAATCCGGACT
Organism: Gopherus flavomarginatus; assembly: GCF_025201925.1. Taxonomy (NCBI): domain Eukaryota; kingdom Metazoa; phylum Chordata; order Testudines; family Testudinidae; genus Gopherus; species Gopherus flavomarginatus. The sequence goes on from NC_066618.1 coordinate 289,621,400, forward strand.
CATGCATTTGCATTCTTGGTTTCTCAGGCCTGCTCCAGATCTAAAATTCAGGCTGACATAGCTACGTGGGTCTGGAGTGTGAAAAATCCACCCCCTTGACCAACGTTGCTAAGCTGACCTAACTTTCAGTGTAGATGCAGCCAAATCAATGGAAGAACGCTTCTGTTGACAGAGCTACCGTCAGCTGGAGAAGTATTGTTCCTACACCAATAGAAAAAACCCTTCCTTCAGTGGTGGCTGTGTCTACACTAGGGGGCTGTGCTAACAGAGCTATAGCAATGTAGCTGGTATAGTCCCTGTAATATAGACATACCCTTAACGTGGAAACTGGATTGTTACATTTTTTATGTACAGCCCATGGGCCTAATCAATGCCCACTGAAGTTAATGAAAAGACTCTCAGTGACTGTAACAGGCTTTTGATCAGGCCTCAAAGTCCTGAACCTGCAATCAGATATTTTAGACTTGTAAATGCGAACGGAGAATTTCATTGATAAGTGGCTAAACAGTTAGATTTGCATTTAGTGAATCTGCATGTATAGCAAGTATATGTGCAAATGAAATGCATATTTATGCATCATAAACTGTCTGAAAATCTAGCAGAAATGTAACCTGTATGTGTTTTGGGTCTTTTTATATTTGTAATAGATGAAACACACAAGAGGCAATACCACCTTGTCCCTTTCAACTTCCAAACCTGCCAGTGTGTGATAGAAATAATCTCTACATGTAACCAATAACCAAAATGCATGACACCTGTGTTTTGTTGTCATGCGGGAGTTGACAGGTTATAATAACTTTTAAGTACCGGATCTGTTTTTAAGGATATTTTCTCACTGTGTGAAAGAAATAAATCAGTTTTCTTAACTGAATGCAGGTTATTTGAGAGAGGGAAACGTGGCCCTTAAGAGTGAATGCAGCAGGACGAGGAGGTGGAGCCAGCCCGAATGTGGGATGTGCAGCACAATGCTTTACAGCTGATTGCTCTGATAGTACCTACAGAATCGATATGGAAGGCATTATCTCTCTCTTTTTTTAAGCTATTGGTCAATGGAATGGGGCATGTCTCTCTCATGGCCTCTGCAATCCTAATATTGCCAGCTAATGCCTTTTTAAAATATATACCTCTGAAAGTGCCAGCCATGCTTCCTAAATCCAAAGAAACAGGTTGGAAAACAGGCTGGCTTGGGGAGTTCTTCATTTCTAATGAACTACTCAGTACCACTGCAAGCATGAGAGAGCACAAATTAATGAATGCAGGCCTGCAACCCTACAACAGTGCTAGGCCTTGAAGCTTTGAACCCAATATCCTTACTAGTGCCGTGAAAGGTCTACAAAGCCATAGGGGCTTCTGCTTCAGGGGGAGAATCTGTTAAACAGCTAAATTAGGGAGAAAAGCAGAAACCACTTATAAGAGCATGTAGTAATTCTGCTACTATCAAGGTGTCTGTGGTAAAAAAGCAATACATTCTAAAGCAGAAATTGGAGACTATGTTCTAATAAAATTTACTCTATATTAAGTTTCCCCCACTAATTTGAAAAATATTTGCTCATGGGGCTGTTGGTTCCTAAAGTTCTCCCATGCCTGATAGGGAGCACGAGGCTTTGAAAGGCAGCCAGTTCCAGACATCATTCAAAGAAACTATTTTTGGACACTTATAATAACTTGTTCCTTTTAAACACTAATGTGATCTTCAGCTAGTATAAACCCATTGCAGTAGAGCGATGTCGATTTACATCAGCCCTGGCGCATGATCTGGCCCTGGCTCATGATTACCCTAAAATAAACACCAAAAATAAAATCAGGGGAAAAAATCCCCTAAAATCCCAAAAGAAACTGGAAAACTTAGTTACTAAAAGGTCTGTTTAAAATGAGATCAGTCAACACTAAGAGATGTAAAATGTCTGTTCTCTTACCTAACTTCAGCTGTGGCAAATCTGGAATCTCTTTCATTATGACTGTGTAGTACAGATGAAGCCCTCTGTATGCATTCAAGAGCAGCAGACACAGGTCCTTATGCCATTTGTATGCATGCTGCATACAGTTTCCAGAAGGGACATAAAAGCTACCCTGGATAAGGAAACAGAAGAAAATAATGCAAATTAAAATGTACGCTTCTCTTTTGTGCTGGAGGTTTTAAAAATGTGAGTGTGAGATGCCCCATAATCTTGCATCCTTTAGATCACATGTAGATCTTTACTTCACTCGTTGTCAGTGTACAAAGAACCACACATTGGTGTCACGTAAGAGGATGTTCAGAGCATGATTCCCACTGGTCCTTCCCTCAGGCATTAGCTTCTGGAAGCAGTAAGCCTGAGCTTGGGTCTATCAGATGAGGAAGCAATCGAGCAGAAGAAAGTCTGTTTAAACACAGAAGTCTCCAAAAACTGTTGCGAAAAAGGAATAGTATTTTACACCTACCTATAGGTGTAGATAGTAGAGCTTGAGCAGGTGTTTGCAATATTGTAACAAAGTCAAAGGGATACCCTCCATTGAAAATCAGAACTTGACTACAGATTTGCTGCCTGCAATAGTTATGAGCACAGCCTAAGATGACTAGAAGTGAAAGACAGAAGATAAAAATGTTTCCCTGATTTTTTCAGTATGTTTACTTTGTGTATTTGACAGCACTTTGTAGATAGTCAGTTTCACAGTTTGCTCTGTGTAGTGAGCTAAGCCCTGATCCTGCTGTTAGCTCTGAATTTGATTGTTGAATTGAGGCCTGAAGAACTTTCCCCTGTTGTTTGTGTGGGTTTTTTACCCAGAACCACATGAGAGAAACAACACTTGAAGGAGGAATTGAGGAGCAGGTGCCCATTATTCAGATCAGCATTGTCCCTTTAAGTTAGAAGGGCAGAGAGTCCCAAACCAAATCGCTGTACTCAAATGCTAGCAAAGTTCATATACTGATTTGCACAGTGCAGCTGGGCCTTCCTCCTACAGTAAAGTGACTGAACTTTACCACCATATCATATCTCTCCTGCACCAAATATGGGTAAGTAGAATGGCCCAGTGGTACATTTTCAACTCCGGTGCTTGATACCGACACAGTGAGGGATTCAGGTGTCAAGAAGCATGCCAGTCCTGGCTCTGTTTGCACATGTCACACACTGAATGTCCACACTGTGCAGATTACTATTCACGTGCTATATTCTCGGCTGACTGCAGAACGCAGTGGACACCAGAGACCTATGTAGTGCAAACAATGGATGGGGGAGGAGAAGCTATTTATAAAAATGTTGCTTGCTGCACAATATATTGGGCAGCATCTAGAGGTTTCAGTACAGAGCAAGAGCCAGGAGACCTAGTGTGACACCAAACCGAAAGGATTAAGCAATTAACAGGCTAAATGACACAAATTCAACCTTTAAAAACATACTAGAAAAGTATATAAATTGTAATTAGGGCCATTCCTTATAAATAGCTAACAAAGCCATGTTAGCTAGACCAGGCCTTTGAAATGTAGACTTGTACTGTTAGAGAATTAGAAGAAGATGGTTACTGTATTTGTCTGTGTTTACCTATATCTCGTCAGAGGTTAGCAATGTTACTATATTCTACTGATTCAGAGATCAAAAGGGAATATTAACACTTAGATGAAACGTGGGTGTAATAATATCATTGTCTAAATTTCTCTTTTATCTTTTAGTAGTAAACGATCTATGAACTGCTGAAATGGTTAATTGCCTTATGCTGATCAATGCAACTAATTACCTATGTATAAACAGGAAATAGAAGTGACTTCTAAGTCATAACGTATATTACCCATTCTTTATCCAATTAATGCCTGCTGTGTTAACTACTGTTGAGAGGCTAATGCAGCCTGCCAGAGATCTATAAAAGAATGCTAGGGCCCCAACCCTGTATCTCAGATCCTAGAATCAATATCAGGGTTGGAAGGGATCTCAGAAGCTCATCTAGTCCAAACCCCCTGCTCAAAGCAGGACCCATCCCCAGGAAGATTTTTGCCCCAGATCCCTAAATGACCCCCTCAAGGATTGAACTCAGAACCCTAAGTTTAGCAGGCCAATGCTCAAACCACTGAGCTATTCCTCCCCACCCACTGCTTAAATTTGGTCAAGGAAAGTTTGAGTCGCAAGACTGAAGTCTCCAGCTCCAAGTCTGGATTACCCTGGTATTTCTCATGGAAGAATTTATACAAACTCTGCACGTGAACTGTCTATTTGGATTATAACCTATGGAATTGACTCTGAAAGAACTTTTTAAAACTCAGCAGCTCATCATCTCTGCTATGAACATCCTATCTGTACGTATAATGATCTTTAATCACAGCCTCTTTTCTTTTAAAATAGATCTTAGTTTATTAATAAGAATTAGGTATAAGCATGGATTTGAGTAAGATTTGAAATATTCATTGACCTGATGGGTAATGTGTCTGATCCCTTGGGCAGGGGTTGAACTTTATATACGATAAACAAGATTTTCAGTAATTCTCATCATATTTGACTAGGCTGTTTGGGTGAGAGACCAAGTCTGGATTGCTTTAATGGAGCTTATGTTTTGGTAATCAGTAAGGTATTGTAGAAGCTGTTTGGTGGCTGGGTTGGTCAATCTAATTATTAGAATAACCACCAGTTTGGGGGATCGTTTGTCCCATTCTTTGCAGTTTTCCCTGACTGAACAATCTCAAGTGGTTGGAGAAAAACTTAGTTCTCACTTTCTGGTTGAGTACAGCAAATTCAGCTACTTTATTTCTCAAGCAATTGCATAGAGAGAGAGAGTGCACTAGGACACAGGGTTTCCCCCTCCTAGGCAGGTCTCTCTCCAGGTAAACAATTACAGCAAGCATTTATACCTTTTGTTACATACAATAATAAGCAACAGCTGCATTTTGTTTGTACAGAGGTCATCTTGATATCTTATATTTCTCATTTCTATTTAGATGCTAGTCTACATTCCTCATTATTGACACAAGGTTGCAACAACTTCTCACACAGTTCTTTCCTACTCACCTCACCCAAGCCTCGCTTCTACAAATCTCATGTTATTAGGGTTACAGCTAGCCTGACTCTTGCTCACAGAGGTGACTATTTGCACTGAAATCTCTGTCAGTTCTTGCTCTACTTCCACAAGTGTGTCCCGTCCCCCCGCCCAGCAACTATGATCATACAGATTTTAGTCCCAACTCTGCATTAGATTAGCTGTGTGACACTGGATCCCCATTTTCAAAAGTTATGCTAATTTTCAATCCTTCCATTCTTGTGTGCCCAGCTAGAATCACTCATAGGAACCTGGTTTTCAAAGCTCCCGACCCAGAGCCAACTCCAATATTTGGCAGTGCCGATCATTCAGAGCTCCTCCGGCTTCCTATGGACTTGTGGCTGCTTTTGAAAACATGGGTCTTCATGATACCTCCCCCTCTGCAAAATGAGGATGAAAAGAACACCCCTCTCCCATCCCCCATGTGCAGGTTGCTTTTAGTTCTTCAGGTGAACAGCATTAAGGATAGTTTGGTAATCGCACAGAATATTTCGGATGGGTAAGAATACAAAAATCCAATTAAAAATATCATAGGCTCAACAAGCCACTCTCTGACATTTAATCCAAGTTGATTCTAGACCAATTGTATAGTGTGGTTGGAGTGCAAAGGCAGCAGACAGCTGGAGTCAAAGCCCTACTGAACTGCAACATGAGAGGAGTTTAATGTGATCCTCATAAAAGAAGAAAATAGTGACATGCAGCGTTTGGCCATTTTAAAAAGAATTCCCTGTGATTTCAGGCTCTGGGAATATTTACACTGTATATTCACTACATGTATGAGTAGTCTACATGGCTGAGCAATCATGGCCCCAATACATCCCCTTGGCACCACCAAACCTGCTCCCACACTCTTGACCTTCCCTTCAGAAAAGGGAATACGCTGGAATGAAGGGAATGTGGCCACCATGTGATAATTTCTGTGACCCAATGTTGGCATAATTTCATCCCCAATACCAGGAGCTGTATGTCAGATGCAAGTTAGAGCAGTCCTAAGACTGCTCTAACTTGCACCAAGGGTAAAACTGGTCCTGGCTGTCCCCAGGATCAGGATAGGTTGGAAGTAGCTTCCAGTCATCATTGTCCCCACCTTGGGTGCTGTGTCAAGCACAGCTCTGGCTCTAACCCAGACTGTAAGGCCATTGAGTTAAAAATCTGATTAGTCATTAAGAAAAGAGATGTTTGTATGTTAATAAACGTAAGGACTCAAACCTCAAACACAGACACACACACCCTCAACATGTTTGTGTGCACACAGAGTGCCCAAAAGTCTACGTGTCAGTCAAAGCTGAGCTCACACAATAGCGCACGTCTGAGAAAACCCCCAAATTGTGCACAAGCATCTGCTGTGGGCCTCAAAATTGACCTGCTCCCTCATGCCCCTTCCTTAATGGGTCACAACATTTCCTGCTCTTAGTAGGTGCTGAGGTAACAGTGCTCTGCTCGGGACATTACCTATGGTAAAAGGCTGCAGGCAGGGGTAGTCAATAGGAGGACCGTGGGCCAAATCTGGACTCCCAGATGCTTTCCAACAGACCCCCAAATCTTTTTATTTACTTATTATCATTATTGTTTCTATTATTTTCTCTGGAGTCTGGACCTTGGCAAAAAATAATTGACCACCCAACCCCCTGGCTGCAGGGCTACAACTTCACAGCAGTCAGCAGAAGAGGAACTTGAACTGGGAGAGAGAAAACATCTCATCAAACACCAGTGTCTTAAATAAGAACCACGAAAGTACAAAAAAAGAGTCAGTTCAGTTTTTCCTTTGCATTAATTCATGGGGCAGCATGCAAGGAGCCTTCCCTGTGCTCCTTGCACCCGGTGGGGGAAATCCCAGCTTCTGCACTCTGGGTGCCTCAAGGCTGCGTATTGCCCCAAAGTGTGGGGGAGGGGTGGGGTAAGAGCGGGAGCAGCAGAAGCACCCTCAAGTGGGGGAGCATGGCCCTCTGGCCCCTCTCTGTTCCAACGCCCCTGGTAAGAGGTGAAGCCCTCTCCCCTATCCACAGTAAGTTGATAGGTATCACTGTAAGGAACACCACTGTGTGGACACTCCCAGCACTGCCAACTCATGATTTTATCCCCAGTGATGGGATTTCTGAGGCATTTATCTGGTGATGACGCAGGAAGCTCCAGCTCCCTCATGCAGTTCAGCCCTGTCAGAAGCCAGTAGAGTCACTCCCAACTGCTCCCTCCATCCCCTCCAGTCCTGAGAGGTTGTCATAAACAGATAGCTAAGGGTTAATGTTCTTTTACCTGTAAAGGGGTAACAACAGTAACCTGAAACACCTGACCAGAGGACCAATCAGGAAACAAGACTTTTTCAAATCTAGGTGGAGGGAAGTTTTGGGTGTGAGTTCTTTGTCTTGGGTCTGACCCTCTCGGCTCTGAGAGTGATTTTTCTATCTCCTAGCTTTTTACTCTTCTGTTTCCAAGTTGTAAGTACAAGGATAGTAAGACAATAGGTTTATATTGTTTTTTTTTTTGTATTTACATGTGTGTAGTTGCTGGAATGTGTTAAATTGTATTCTTTTGGAATAAGGCTGTTTATTCACTTTTTTTCTTAAGCAATTGACCCTGTATATTGTCACCTTATACAGAGACTATTTTTAATGTATTTTTCTTTCTTTTTATAAAGCTTTTTTTTTAAGACCTGTTGGAGTTTTTCTTTAGTGAGGACTCCAGGGAATTGAGTCCGCAGCTCACCAGGGAATTGGTGGGAGGAAGAAGTCAGGGGAAAAAGCTCTTTGTGTTAGATTTACTAAGCCTGACTTTGCATACCCTCTGGGTAAGGGAGAAGAGAGATTAGCTCTCTCGGTACTTGTGTTTCCAGGACTGGAAGCAGGGAATCTCCTAGGGTCGTCCAGGGAGGGGAGCCTGGGAGGAAGTAACCAGGAAAAAATGGGAGGGGGTTATTTTCCTTTGTTGTAGGACTCAAGGCATCTGAGTCTTGGGATCACCCAGGGAAGGTTTTGGGGAGACCACAGTGAGCTAGGCACTGTATAATTCTTAGCTGGTGGCAGCAAATACCAGGTCCAAGCTGGTACCTAAGCTTGGAGGTTTTCATGCTAACACCCATATTTTGGAGCTAAGGTCCAGATCTGGGAAAAAATGTTATGACAGAGGTACATGGGTAGGATGGAGCCTCTGCCCTCGCCCCCGCAGCACCCAATGAAGAACACCTGTAGCTACCCCGCCAAGCCTGGGAGAGGGGAGTAATGAACTCTAGAAGCATGGGGGGGTATGATTGGCTAGGGGATGGCTAAGCCTGCCCTAACTCAGGCTCTGACCTCACCCACACTCCACCCCAAGGCCCTGCCCTCGCTCCCCCTCTCCTCCAAAGCCAGCAAGGCTCAGCTCAGACTGGCGGCCTAGATATCGGGGCTCAGCTGGCTGGCAGCCGGTGGGTTGGACTGGTGCTCAGGCCGGCCGGCAGCCCTGGGAGTCGGGCCAGTGCTTGGACCAGCCAGCAGCCTGGGACTCGAGGCTCAGCTGGCTGATGGCTTGAGGGTCAGACTGGTGCTCAGGCCGGCTGGCAGCCCTGGGAGTCAGGCCAGTGCCTGGACCAGCCCGTGGCTCAGGGAAGCTGGCGTGGGTGTGTTGGATCGAGGGGGTTTGGCATGGGCTCCTCTGGCTGTAGTGGTGGGGGGCCTCCAGCAGGTGAGGGGAGCAGAAGGGGCGGAGCCTTGGGCTGAAGAGGTGGGGCCGGGGGCTAGCCTCCGAGAAATGGGTATTCACGGGCCACCTGTGCCTAGGAGGAGCAGAGATGAGACTGAACTGATGGAGGCTGAAGTGGCTGAACTGAGTGGAGGGCGGGGACAAGACTGATTGCAGGGCAAGGGTCAAGCAGATGTGGGGGTGAGAGCTCCCATAGCAGGTACCAAAGTCACCTTATCCAATACATTTGGGAGAGGGGACACTGCTAATTGTCACATATGCAGAGGGGGAGTTCCAAAACTTGAAAGGCAGATCTAAAAACCTAACTTTTTTTTTTTAAATTTCATGATTTTTTTTTTGGCCAATCCAATTATTTGGTGGGTTTGACTTATGAATTTGATCTCTTGAGGACGGCACTGCCTCTACTCCATGCAGCGCCTCAGAGGTACAATCCCACCTTGACTATCTGTAGCTATTAGGCCATATCCTCAGCTGGAGTGAGTCAGTCCTGCTCCATTGAGTGGTCCATTGTCTTTGGAACCATTTGAGTTTGTGGGAACAACCCTCCTGCTCTAAGTGAAAGCTGAAATAACACAGACAGAAAATCCACCCTATTAACCAGCCAGGCCAAAGGGTCCCCAGGCATGTCTCTCATCAAAGCCCGTACTGCAACTGGCCCTTCAGACTAAACACTCTATAAATCAATGGCAGCAATGCTAGCATGAGTGTGGGAAAACCCCAGATTCCTCTGCCTGGCCCACACAGAAAGTTACGTCGCTTTAACAAAAGGTGTGATTTTAAACTGATTTAGTGATACCGGTGCACATCTGTGCATGAAGACTTTCAGGAAACTTCAGGTGCAACCTCACCTGCTACAAGCCAAGCGTAAATGTATATGGTGTGTTCACTAGTTTGCTAGTTGGACTGGATTGATTTTTAAGCTCAAATCACTTAAACCAGCACGACGTCTGTGTAGACACAAGCCCTACAGCAATGGAAGTGATGTGGTTCTGCTGTGCTACTGAAGTAGCTTCATATAGGGAGATCAAAGCTCCTCTGCATTCCCGGGAGCCCTGTAGAGCTCTGCTTGCCACTGAGGAGCACGAGGAATGGGCATGTCAGAGATGTGGCCAGAGGGATCCACAAAGCTCACAGTATGTTGGGAAGCATCCTCTGCACACGCTGCAGTAGTGGACACAGCCCCGCTGTGTGCAGCTGGCCAAGGATTGCAGCCCCTGGTTTGAATGCATTCTCCTCAGTGCATTTATCTGGGACATGTGCTGTTTTCCAGGCTATGGCCCTTAAGGGGGGGACCACGTGAAGATGTTAATGATAAAGTCCCAGAGCAAACACAGTATGAATGGAGCTAAGGGAAAAGAACAAACATCACAAGCACTAGCAATCAAGAGCCATAGTGTCTTCAGCAGTTTAGCAGTTGCAAAGCATGAGGTTCTTTGGCTAGCCTGGATCAAAGAGCTCAATGTTTTATATTCCAAAGGGCTCATTGCCGTTTAAGATGCAACTCCTGTGCAAATGAAATGCTCAGAGAGACTCAGTCTGTCCCCATTTGTTCAAAGTGTAATGGATGCTCTAGAATTACGAATATATCCAATGTAAAATTATACCTTAGTCTCCTGGGGAAGGAACCTCTCAACCTTTTCAATTAATTGCTTTGCTTTACTAGTTGTTTTAATCCCCTTGTTTTGTAGGCACAAGAAGCTTTTACTGTACCTGTTCCAAATGCACCCGTATTTGCAGCTCGTGATAGCTTTAGAAACAGAAACCATCTCAGCCCTTTTAGAATCATGGAAACGTAGGGCTGGCAGAGACCATGACATGAGAGGTCATCATGTCCAGCCGCCTGTGCTGAGGCAGGACCAAGTAAACTTAGACCATTCCTGATAGTTCTTTGTCTAACTTGTTCTTACAAAACCTCCAGTGTCAGGGATTTTACAATCTCCCCGGTAATTCCAATCTCCCTTGGAAAACTATTCCAATGCTGAAGTATATGTACAGTCAGAAAGTTTTTCTAATTTCTAACCTAAATCTTCCTTGTTGCAGATTAAGCCCATTCAGTGGACATAGAGAACAATTGATCACAGACCCCTTTATAGCAACCTTTAACATATTTAAAGATGTATCAAATCCCCACTCACTCTTCTTTTCCCAAGACTAAACAAGCCCAATTATTTTAACCTTTCCACAGAGGTCAGGTTTTCTAAATCTTTTATCATTTTTGATGCTCTCCTCTGGACTGCTCAATATGTCCACATATTTTCCAAAATGCGGTGTCCAGAACTGGACACAATACTCTAGTTGAGGCCTCAATAGCGTGGAATAGAAAGGGACAAATACAGCCCATGTCTTACATACAACACTCCTGTTAATACAGTACACTCAGATTAATTGTAACTTTTTTTGCAACTGCATCACATTATTGCCTCATATTTGATTTTTGATCCACTATAACCCCCAGATCCTTTTCAGCAGTACTACTGCCTACCCAGTTATTCCCCATGTTGTAGTTGTGTACTTGGTTTTATCTTCCTAAGCATGGTACTTTGCACTTGTCTTATTGAATTCCATCTTGTTGATTTCAGACCAAATAAAAGGGGAAAGTAGATGGGAAGCAAATGGTTGGAGAGATGTTTTGGAGAGATGAGAGAAAATGGAGACTCTGCTATTATTATTTTTTAATTATCTTTCATTATCTATACTATTTGGGAGAGCTAAATTTCTTCTGGAGGAATGAATCCAGCTCATCCTATTAGTTACCAAATGTTGTTACTTTTTAATGGCTGTTTGATGGGTTACATGGAATGAACATAAGAATGGCCATACTCAGTCAGACCAAAGATCCATCTAGTGCAGTATCCTGTCTACCAAGAGTGCCCAATGCCAGGTGCCCCAGAGGGAGTGAACCCAACAGGCAATGATCAAGTGATTTATTGCCACTCATCTCCACCCTCTGACAAACAGAGGCTAGGGACACCATTCCTTACCCATCCTGGCTAATAGCCATTAATGGACTTAACCTCCATGAATTTATCCAGTTCTGTTTTAAATCCTGTTATAGTCCTAGTCTTCACAACCTCCTCAGGCAAGGAGTTCTACCAGTTGACTGTGCGCTGTGTGAAAAAGAACTTCCTTTTATTTGTTTTAAACCTGCTGCCCATTAATTTCATTTGGTGACCCCTAGTTCTTGTATTATGGGAACAAGTAAATAATTTTTCCTTATTTACTTTTTCTACATCACTCATGATTTTATATACCTCTATCATATCCCCCCTTAGTCTCCTCTTTTCCAAGCTGTAAAGTCCTAGCCTCTTTAATCTCTCCTCATATGGAATCCGTTCCAAACCTCTAATCATGTTAATTGCCCTTCTGTGAACCTTTTCTAGTACCAGTTTATCTTTTTTGAGATGAAGAGACCACATCTGTATGCAGTATTCAAGATGTGGGCGTACCATGGATTTATATAAGGCAATAAGATACTCTCCATCTTATTTTCTATCCCCTTTTTAATGATTCCTAACATCCCGTTTGCTTTTTTGATCGTCGCTGCAAAATGCGTGGAGGTCTTCAGAGAACTATCCACGATGACTCCAAGATCTTTTTTTTCTGATTTGCTGTAGCTAAATTAGCCCCCATCTTATTGTATGTATATTATTATTTCTTCCAATGTGCACTACTTTACAATTATCCACATTTAATTTCATTTGCCATTTTGTTGCTCAATCACCTAGTTTTGTGAGATCTTTTTTAAGTTCTTCACAGTTTGCTTTGGTCTTAACTATCTTGAGCAGTTTAGTATCATCTGCAAACTTTGCCATCTCACTGTTTACCCCTTTCTCCAGATCATTTATGAATAAGTTGAATAGGATTGGTCTGAGGACTGACCCTTGGGGAACACCACTAGTTACTCCATTCTGAGAATTTACCATTTATTCCTACCCTTTGTTCCCTGTCTTTTAACCAGTTCTCAATCCATGAAAGGAGCTCCTCTCTTATCCCATGACAACTTAATTTACATAAGAGCCTTTGGTGAGGGACCTTGTCAAAGGCTTTCTGGAAATCTAAGTGCACTGTGTTCACTGGATCTCCTTTGTCCACATTTGTTGACCCCTTCAAAGTACTCTCGTAGATTAGTAAGACACGATTTCCCTTTACAGAAACCATGTTCACTTTTGCCCAACAATTTATGTTCTTCTATGTGTCTGACAATTTTATTTTTTACTAGTGTTTCAACTAATTTGCCCGGTACTGACATTAGACTTACTGGTCTGTAATTGCCGGGATCACCTCTAGAGCCCTTTTTAAATACTGACGTTACATTAGCTATCTTCCAGTCATTGAGTACAGAAGCCGATTTAAAGGACAGGTTACAAACCTTAGTTAATAGTTCTGCAACTTCACATTCGTGTTCTTTCAGAACTCTCGGGTGAATGCCATCTGGTCCCGGTGACTTGTCACTGTTAAGTTTATCAATTAATTCCAAAATTTCCTCTAGTAACTCCTCAATCTGTGACAATTCCTCCTATTTGTCACCTACAAAAGCTGGCTCAGGTTTGGGAATCTCCCTAACATCCTCAGCTGTGAAGACTGAAGCAAAGAATCCATTTAGTTTCTCCACAATGACTTTATCATCTTTAAGTGCACCTTTTGTACTTCGATCATCAAGGGGCCCCACTGGTTGTTTAGCAGGCTTCCTGCTTCTGATGTACTTAAAAAACATTTTGTTATTACCTTTGGAGTTTTTGGCTAGCCGTTCTTCAAACTCCTCTTTGGCTTTTCTTATTACACTCTTGCACTTAATTTGGCAGTGTTTATGTTCCTTTCTATTTACCTCACTAGGATTTGACTTCCACTTATTAAAAGATGCCTTTTTATCTCTCACTGTTTCTTTTACATGGTTGTTAAGCCACAGTGGCTCATCTTTAGTTCTTTTACTGTGTTTTTTAATTTGGGGTATACATTTAAGTTGGGCCTCTATTATGGTGTCTTTGAAAAGCATCCATGCAGCTTGCAGGAATTTCACTTTAGTCACTGTACCTTTTAATTTCTGTTTAACTAACCCCCTCATTTTTGCATAGTTTCCTTTTCTGATGCTCATTGTCAGTCAAGTTACCAGCGGATTGGATGTGCACATCACCAAATCCCGCTACCACAACTGGTGCTAATTAGCATCCTCAGGCAGGCCAAAATTTGAATGAATTTGGACACTGAAATGTCAGCACAAGATTAATAGAATTATGGCCAGAAGGGACCATAAAATCATCTTGTCTGAAATCCTGTATAATACTGGCCATGTGTGATGTGCTCCCAAGGTTAGAAATGAGACATGCTGGATTAGGAGCAACTGGAGGAATCTTCCTATTTCCTAGATGTTCAGTGGCTAAGGAGAGACATTCATTTTCCAGAAAGGACAGTCCAGCCCCTCTGTTTACACAATGTATTTAATAGGAAAGTCATTTAATCTCTCTGTTCCTCAGTTTACTGACATAAATAGACCTGGCCAAACACTAGGCAAAAAACAACTCATGAATATTTCAAAAGTACTGCGGCTTTGGAACCATTTTACCTCAGTTTGTCAATGCAGACTCCTATTTTGGCTCATCACTGTGACATCTGACTGCTTCCAAAACCTGAGCATTTGTGATTCAATGCCCAATCTGTAAAATGGGGATAATATCTGAGCTCTGTGGTGTTCACAAATTCACGGAGATTCAAAACTGGTTTGTATGACTGGTCGAATAGCTGCATGCAGGTGACTCTATTGAAATCAATGGGACCTTTGCCACTGACATTCATTGGGTAGGATTCCACCCCCTATGTCTAATATGTATATGCAATTCACCAGTGATTTAGGGTGGCCAAATTAGAAACAGGGATACTGAATACCAACGTCAGATACATTACAAATAATCCACAGTCTGCCTTTATTAATACAGGCAGATTTCTTTTTAGCACTGTAATTACATAGTTGCTATGGATGAGAGATCAAATTTAAACTGACCCATCAAAGAAACATACATAATGTTCTGCTTCTTGACTTCACCCAGAAAACCAAACTAGGCAGCACAAAAAACAAGCTCTACAAAGCCCTGCTGAATACATTTAAATAAATGATCCATTTAAATGAACAGACCTTCTGTATGCTGCTGTTTTCAGCCAACCGATTTCCCCTATAATTGACTCTATTACTTTATAAATGGACTTTTCTTTTACAAAAAGGGAAAGTAAAATAATTTAAAAAAACAAACACTAATTAAATAAGGTTTGTGCCAGTTCACTATTCTAACACAGAGGACAATTTGTAACTATTCACTTCCAATGTAACAAATCCATCTAATATCAAAATACCACATGGATTTGATGCTTTGCAATATATTGTACTGTGCTTTTATTTGTTTTGTATTAAAGCAATTTCCCAAACCATGTTAACTGTATGCAATGTTCAACAACTGAACGAACAGTTGGTAAACTGGACCCTTAACATTTAATCTAATTAGGACAGCATTACACAACTCATATTCAACTGTTAACAAATTAGTTGTCAAGAGTTTTAACATACTTAAAAGCCATTTTAGATTGAAATCACCATGTTGGCAGCTTTGTTAATTAACTTAGGTTAGGACAGTCAGAACTAATTGGCATTGCTCATTCCACATCAAGCTATGGAAATGACCATCCAGCCACATATGCATGGAGCAGAGGAACAAAAATCACATCATCCAGGTATGGAAGAAACCTCTTAAGTCATTGGGTTCATCTCCCTGCCAATGCATATTGCACCCTGCTGGACAGTTACTAACTTAGTTCCAAATACTCCAAGCAATGAGAGTCCATGATTCCCCTTGGGGCCTATTTCACAGTTTCAGTCTCACTGTTGGGAGAGGCCCTGACTTAACAAAGCTTAAATTTAAGCACATTAATGTTATTTTATTACAGTAGTACCCAAAGACCCCAATTAAGATTAGGGGTCCATTATGCTAGATGTTTTACAAACACACAATAAGAGACAGTCTTTGTCCCGATGATCTTACAATCTAAACAGACAAAACTGACCATGGTGGGAGGGGAAAACACAGATACAGAGAGGTGAAGTGACTTGACAAAGGTCACAGAGTCGATTAGTGGCAAAATGGAATAACTTCAGGGGTTTCTAGGATGATTTACACCAAGCAGGCCCAGGCCTCCTGAGTCTCATTGCAGTGGCCTAGTCCACTGGATCATGCAAAGGATCAATGGGACCTCTCAGATTCTTACAGTTAAGTGCATGCTTAAATGCGTCACTGGTTTGGGCTTCAAATATGCAGGTAGTCCCACTGAAATTAATAGAACTGCTCATGAAGTCAGTGTAAATAAGGATGGAAAAACTGGAACATAAATTTAAAATATATATATAAATGAGAGTAATACTTACAAAAGCATCTAAGTCCCATTTTCAAAGTCTCTTAGGCACTAAGGTGATAAAAATCCATGGGATTTAGGCTCCTGTATTGCTTTGAAAGTTTTATCCATCCTTACCACCTCTTCAACCAGAGAGCTATAATGTACTGGGAGTGCAAAGTATACATATAGGATGGTCTGCTTGTTCCCAGACAGGAGCAATTATTAATGAGCCTCAACTGTGACAAGTCCTCCTGCCAAAAATAATTCTATATTTGGAAAACAGGAAACATTACCTAAGTTCTTGTGTCAGACAATGAAGAGTTGTTGGCAAATATAAGAGCCTCACATAGTTCACAGATCTGAGAAGTCTACACAGAACAGTTCTCATACCTATTTAGTAGCATGCCAAAGTTCCTCGTGTATCAATTCCATCACTCAGCTCTTTCTCCTAAGACTATGTAACTAGCATGAAACATGAGATCTTACCCTGCTTAGAAAAAAAGCACACATGTATTACCAAGTTGTTATCTGTAAAGAAGCGACTTGTGCGAGCAGGATCAGAGTCTCCTCCAGAGCTGGGCCTAGATCAGGGGTGGGCAAACTTTTTTGCCTGAGGGCCATATTGCGGTATGGAGATTGCATGGTGGGCCATGAATGCTCACAAAATTGGGTCTAGAGGTGCAGGAGGGGGTGAGAGCTCCGGCTGGGGGTGTGGACTCTGGGCTGGGGCCAGAAATGAGTTCAGGATGTGGGAAGGAGCTCCAGATTGGGGTGGGAGGTGGGGGTGAAGGCTCTGGAGTGGGGCTGGGGATGAGGGGTTTGGGGTGTAGGAGGGCACTCCAGGCTGGGACCGAAGGGTTTGGAGGGTGGGAGGGCAATCAGGGCTGGGGCAGGAGGTTGGGGTTTGGGGAAAGGGCGTGAGGGCTCCGACTACGAGGGCAGGCTCTGGGGTGGGGCCAGGGATAAAGGGTTTGGTGTGTAGGCGGGGACTCCTGGCTTGGACCAAGAGGTTCAGAGGGTGAGAGGGGGATCAGGGCTGTGGCAAGGGATTGGTGCGCAGGGGATTGGGGCACAGGGTGGGCTCAGGGGTGCAGGCTCTGGACGGCGTTTACCGCAAGCAGCTCCCAGAAGCACGTCCCCCCTCCGGCTGTGAGGCGTGGCCAGATGGCTCTGCGCACAGCCACGTCCGCAGGCACCACCCCTGCAGCTCCCATTGGCTGGGAACTGCGGCCAATGGGAGCTGCGAGGGCAGCACCTGCGTACAGGGGAGTGTGCAGAGCTGCCTGTCCAAGCCTCCGCATACTACATAGGAGTCAGAGGTGGGGTCATGCTGGCTGCTTCCTGGGAGCTGTGCGGAGCGGGGCAAGCCCCCAAACTCACTCCCCGGCTGGAGCTGATGGCCAGATTAAATGGTCTGAAGGGCCGGATGTGGCCCTTGGGCCGTAGTTTGCCCACCCCTGGCCTAGACTTTGAACATTGATCCCTTGAGCCATCATGTTCCCCAGAAATGTGAAAACAAAGTGTTTGCAACAGAAATGACTTTACAGAATTTCCTGATGGTGTGGTGTAGCTGAACTGGTCCCAGCATATACGACAGACATGCTGAGTGAGGTAACATCTTTTCATTGGAGCACCTTCTGCTAGTGAAAGAGACAAACTTTCGAGCTTACACAGAGCTAAGAGCTATGGGTAAGATAAGAGCTCCACTGAAGCTCGAAAGCTTGTCTCTCTCGCCAACAGAAGCTGGTCTGATAAACGATACGACCTCACCCACCTTGTTTTTACAAAACGTGGAAGGTAAAGGGTTTTTTATCCTGTACTATAAAACATAAAGCCAAACGCTTTTGCTAAATAGTTTTATAGGACCAGAAACTGCCTTTTAAATGTGCGTATTATATCAATTTAATTAGCAAATTACCTTGCTTATACTGATTTACTAATCTTCTATAAAATATAAGGTGCTTTGTTACCTGAAGCTGTAAAATTAGTGACAGAAATAAAATTGCTATCCTGTGTTTATACGGCTGAGTACTCTGCTCTTGACAGAAGCAAATCCAAAGGCATCAATAAATAAAATAATTAGGAAGGGATCATTAACAATATATTTTTTGTTCACTCTTGGTCTTCTGCAAAATTTGATCTGTGAGAAAACGTACTTATGTGTTTACAAAACACAGAGCCTGATTATGACCATATGAGCAAAGCAGTAACAACAATATACCAAAAGCCCTGAGGTAAGTGGGGAAGTGGGATACCAAGAGGAAGCATGCGCAGGAGAGTGCAAGGGGGGAGGATTGCCTCACAGTGAGAAAGCAGGATGATCAGTGAGTTATCTTAAGTGCCTATACACAAATGCAAGAAGCTTGGGAAACAAGCAGGGAGAACTTGAAGTCCTGGAACTATGACGTGATTGGAACAACAGAGACTTGGTGGGATAACTCACATGACAGGAGTACTTTCATGGATGGATATAAATTGTTCAGGAAGGACGGGCAGGGCAGAAAAGGTGGAGGAGTTGCGTTGTATGTAAGGCCACGTCCAGACTACCCGCCGTATCGGCGGGTTAAAATCGATTGCTCGGGGATCGATATATCGCGTCTAATCTAGACGCGATATATCGATCCCCGAGCGTGCTTATATCGATTCCGGAACTCCATCAACCCCAACGGAGTTCCGGAATCGACAGGGAGAGCCACGAACATCGATCCCGCGCCGTGTGGACGGGTGAGTAATCCGATCTTAGATATTCGACTTCTGCTACGTTATTCACGTAGCTGAAGTTGCGTATCTAAGATCAATTTCTCCCCCGTAGTGTGGACCAGCCCTAAGAGAGCAGTATGACTGCTCAGAGCTCCGGTATGAAACTGCAGAAAAACCTGAGAGTCTCTGGATTAAGTTTAGAAGTGTGAGCAATAAGGGTGATGTCGTGGTGGGAGTCTGCTATAGACCACCAGACCAGGGGGATGAAGTGGATCAAGCTTCCTTCAGACAACTAACAAAAATTACTAGATCACAGGCCCTGGTTCCCACGGGAGACTTCAATCACCCTGATATTTACTAGCAGAGCAATACAGCAATGCACTGAAAATCCAGGATGTTTTTCGAAAGTGGAGGGAACAATTTCCTGGTGCAAATGCTGGAGGAACCAACTAGGGGCAGAGCTCTTCTTGACTTGCTGCTCACAAACAGGGAAGAACTAGTAAGGGAAGAAAAAGTGGATGGGAACCTGGGAGGCAGTGACCATGAGATGGTCGAGTTCAGGATCCTGACATAAGGAAGAAAGGAGAGCAGCAGAATACAGACCCTGGACTTTAGAAAAGCAGACTTTGACTCCCTCAGGGAACTGATGGGCAGGATCCCCTGGGAGAATAACATAAGCGGGAGAGGAGTCCAGGAGAGTTGGCTGTATTTTAAAGAATCCTTACTGAGGTTGCAGGAAAAAACCATCTCGATGTGTAGAAAGAATAGTAAATATGGCAAGTGATCAGTGAAATCAGTTAACAGTGAAATCCTTGCAAATGACGAGGAAGGAGTATAAAAATATTGCTCAGGCATGCAGGAGTGAAATCAGGTAGGTCAAATCACACTTGGAGTTGCAGCTAGCAGGGGATATTGAGAGTAACAAGAAGAGTTTCTACAGGTATGTTAGCAACAAGAAGAAATTCAAGGAAAGTGTGGGCTCCTTACTGAATGGGGGAGGCAACCTAGTTACAGAGGATGTGTAAAAAGCTAATGTACTCAATGCTTTTTTTGCTTCTGTCTTCACGAACAAGGTCAGCTCTCAGACTACTGCACTGGGCAGCACAGTATGGGGAGAAGGTGACCAGCCCTCTGTGGAGAAAGAAGTGGTTCAGGACTATTTAGAAAAGCTGGACGAGCACAAGTCCATGGGGCCGGATGCACTGAATCTGAGGGTGCTAAAGGAGTTGGCGGATGTGATTGCACAGCCATTGGCCATTACCTCTGAAAACTCATGGTGACTGGAAGAGGTCTCGGATGACTGGAAAAAGGCTAATGTAGTGCCCGTCTTTAAAAAAGGGAAGGAGGAGGATCCAGGGAACTACAGACCAGTTAGTCTGACCTCAGTCCCTGGGAAAATCATGGAGCAGGTCCTTAAGGAATCAATTTTGAAGCACTTAGAGGAGAGGAAAGTGATCAGGAACAGTCAGCATGGATTCACCAAGGGCAAGTCATACCTGACTAAGCTAACTGTCTTGTACGATGAGATAACTGGCTCTGTGGATAAGGGGAAAGCAGTGGACGTGTTATTCCTTGACTTTAGCAAAGCTTTTGATATGGTCTCTTACAGTATTCTTGCTAGAAAGTTAAGAAGTCTGGGCTGGATGAATGGACTATAAAGTGGACAGAAAGCTGGCTAGATCATTGAGCTCAATGGGTAGTGATCAATGGCTCCATGTCTGGTTGGCAGCTGGTATCAAGCAGAGTGCCCCAGGAGTCAGTTCTGGGGCCAGTTTTATTCAATATCTTCATTAATGATCAGGAGGATGGCATGGATTGCATCCTCAGCAAGTTTGCAGAGGACAGTAAACTGGGAGGAATGGTAGATATGCTGCAGGATAGGGATAGGATACAGAGGGACCTAGATAAATTAGAAGATTGGGCCAAAAGAGATCTGATGAGGTTCAACAAGAACAAGTGCAGAGTCCTGCACTTAGGATGGAACAATTCCATGCACTGCTACAGACTAGGGACCAAGTGGCTAGGCAGCAGTTCTGCAGACAAGGACCTAGGAGTTACAGTGGACGAGAAGCTGGATATGAGTCAACAGTGTGCCCTTGTTGCCAAGAGGGCTAACGGCATTTTGGACTGTATAAGTAGGAGCATTGCCAGCAGATCGAAGGACATGATCATTCCCCTCTATTTAGCATTGGTGAGGCCTCATCTGGTGTACTGTGTCCAGTTTTGGGCCCCACACTACAAGAAGGATGTGGAAAAATTGGAAAAAGCCAGCGGAGGGCAACAAAAATGATTAGGGGGCTGGAGCACATGACTTATGAGGAGAGGCTGAGGGAACTGGGATTGTTTAGTCTGCAGAAGGGAAGACTGAGGGGGGATTTGATAGCAGCCTTCAACTACCTGACAGGGGGTTCCAAAGAGGATGGATCTAGACTGCTCTCAGTGGTAGCAGATGACAGAACAAGGAGCAATGATCTCAAGTTGCAGTGGAGGGAGGTTTGGGTTGGATGTTAGCAAAAAAAATTTCACGAGGAGGGTAGTGAAGCACTGGAATGGGTTACCTGGGGAGGTGGTGGAATTTCCTTCCTTGGAGGTTTTTAAGGTCAGGCTTGACAAAGCCCTGGCTGGGATGATTTTGTTGAGGACCCCCTGCTTGGACTAGATGACCTCCTGAGGTCCCTTCCAACTCTGATATTCTATGATAAAAGTGATCCGAGATCCAGAGTAGGCCTCATATTGCTTAACAATTTGCACAAGACTAATAGGAACAGTTGAGCTATAGTAATCAATTACATTATCATCCTTTGAATGAAAAGCTGGGGATACAAGACCCTCTACTTAAACATGCAGCTGTAACCTGAAGAATGCCTGTAGAGATGGCCTGGTGAACTTCCATTTTTGAGTATGAATTATTTTATATCAAAAGTGCTCTCTTTATGACTTACAATGTGGTTTTCCGAACTACCAGCCCTGCAAGCTCACTGCAATCTTGAATAAACTCACACAGAAATAATATAAAAGACAAAAACACCATGTCACCCCGGGTGAATACTTTTCACAAAGCAATCGCTCCATATCTGTCCTGCTGGTCCTCAGAGGAAGCCTGTGAAACACCTTCAAAAGACAATTCTGGGTGCTTAAATTCATAACTTTGCTTAACACTGAAAAATCATGGTCTTATTCATACGTGCCAACTTCTAATAGCATAGGTGGGTTCTTGACCCCCCCCTTTTCCCCTGGCCTCACCCCAACTCCACCCCCAACTCCCCACATGAGTGCTGTCGAAGGAAAGAGATGTATGTGTACACTGAGGTTCCAGCCCACAACCTTTCAGTACAGAGTTATGTAAGTTGTGTGAGTCCAGGGCTCTGAGGTCTTCTCGCCATGGGGACTGTCAGTAGTGAGGTGGGACACAAACGCAGCCTGTGCATTTAATGAGGGCAAGGGAAAATATAGGAAAGGGACAGATAATAAGACAGAAAATATCATATTGCCTCTATATAAATCCATGGTACACCCACATCATGAATATTGCATGACGATGTGGTCGCTCCATCTCAAAAAAGACGTATTGGAATTGGAAAGGGTGACAAAAATGATTAGGGGTCTGGAACAGCTTCCATATGAGAAGAGATTAATAAGACTGGGACTTTTCAGTTTGGAAAAGAGATGACTAAGGGGGGATAGGATAGAGGTCTATAAAATCATGAATGGTGTGGGCAAAGTAAATAAGGAAGTGTTACTTACTTCTTTTCATAAAACAAGAACTAGGGGTTATCAAATGAAATTAATAGGCAGCAGGTTTAAAACAAACAAAAACCTACTCATAAATTAGAAAATGTCTAGAAAGCCACAATTAGGTTTATTTCTGTCTATTTCTTATTGGCTTGTGGACTCCTCTGTGCTAACCCCAAATGCTTTTATTTTGCTTGTAACCTTCAAGCTGGACCTCAAGAAGGTTATTCTTGCTGTTTAATTTTTGGTGAGTGTTTTTTTTTAAATCTAGCAAAAGCCTTCCAGATGTATTTTCTTTCTTTTTATTTTTAATAAAATTTACCTTTTTTAAGAACAGAGTTGGGTTTCTGTGTCCTAAGAGGTTTGTGCATATGTTGTTTAATTAGCTGATTTCCTTTGTTTTCTTTCTCAGCTCTTCCCCGGAGGGGGTGTGCGAGAGGGCTTGAGGGTACCCCACAGGAAGGAATTCACAAGTGCACCTTCCTGGGTTCTAATGGGTTTTGCATTTGGGTTTTAACAGCATCTACCCATCCAACGTCAGAGAGAAGCTATAACCTTGGGAGTTTAATACAAGCCAGTATTAATTGTTAGAATCCTTGCGGGCCCCCACCTTCTGCACTCTGAGATGTGTGAAGGTTTCTTTTCAGCCAGTAAGTGTTCCTTCCCTACCCCTCAGGTCAAGCGTACTCGTTCTCAGCTCCTCACCCCAGGCTCAGCAGCATGCTCTTAGTGCATGTTCTGAGCATGCCTTGTCTCAGTTTCCCATGCAGACAGGCAGAGCGCCCTCAGATCCTGGCTTACATGGGGGGCAGTAGGCAGACGGATTCAGACACCCAAAAAAAGTCTCACATAAGGAGGGATATAGAATGGGTCTCAAGGACTGCCAGGGGCCACTGACCCCCAGATAAAATGATGGGGTTAGAGAGTGGGGCTCAGACACCCCCAAAAAGGCAAGGTCCCCCAGATCCTGGCACACACAAGGAACCAGAGCTAAGACATCCTTGGGGGCAGGACACCCAGATCCCAGCTCATATAGGGGAGGTAGGGAGACTGGCTCAGACCACTCCAGACGGGCAAGTCCCCTCCAGACCCTGACTGACATGGGGAGGAGGCAAAGGAGTTAACACCCCTGTAGATGGGTTGGGGCCTCACAGATCATGGCATACACATAGGAGGGGAATGTGGTGTTGCCAGGTGCCCCGCCCCTATTCTCCCCCAGTTGCCCTGTCACTCACCTCCATTTCGCCCTTCCCACTCCTCCATTCCTACCCCTCAGTCCCTATCCACTCCCCAATACCAGATCCCCTAACCCTCTCCCCCATTCCCACCTACCCCGTTCACCCCCAACCGCCCTCCCCTCTGAGTGAGCATTTGATTGTGTGGTTTATTTTCTTTGCAAAACAGACACTTGAGGGTTACCCCAACAGAGTGTTTGGCACTCACCAGGAAAAGCAAATTAAAACATTATCTGAAAAAGGGATTGCATCTCCAGTTAGGCACAATAAGGATTATGCTGGACCTGGGCAGACAGAAAGGCTAACTATCAAAAAAGCTACCAGTAGAGCTGGATGACTCTGCGGTATGTGACAGTCATTGAAGCAGAGCACCACATCAGGAATTGTAAATTCAAATCCAATCCATGTCAAACGTCTGAAGGAAAAAAGCAGGTATATTGCTTCAGTCTTCCTCTATGAAGTGAGGACTAATGAATGGCTACCAGAAAAGGGGGAACAAAGAGAACTTCAGTAACCCTGGTCTACAATTTTTGAGAAGTCGTCTGCTTCAGAGATAAAATGTGCTATTTATTATGTATTTTGATGTGCTGAATTCAAATATGACAATTAAAACAACTGATTGGCTACTGTTTCTAAGATATTTAAGTTTTTACATTATATGTCTATGTATATTGTGTAGATAGTAGAGTTTTAATCATAAATTGTAAACCTAGGTCTTTTCATATGTTTAGGGTTGCGTTACATGATAATATTTCAACTGTCCTGTTTATGTAACACTTTAAAAATCAGCAAAAGGGTTCTATAAATAAAATTTATTATGAAACACAAGGCAAAAAACTATTATGTCCATACTTTAGTCCTATTCAGTGTCTACTCGGCGCTTCTTGGCTTGTCTCTTGTATTCATTAAATGGAGCATCTCTTGTCACTGTCCAGCAATAGTCTGCAAGCATTGATGGGCTCCATTTGCCCTGATAGCCTGCCAGGAGATTCCACTGCTGTAGTCTGGAGCCCAACAGCTCTGCCTTACTCTTGGGTAGTTTCAAATCCCTGACAAGGTCATTCAGTTCACCTTGTGTTATGAGGTGTGGTTCAGAGGAGGAGGATGGGAGAAAATGTGGGTCCTGTGACATTGATGGTTCAGGACCAGAAGTTTCATCCTCTTCCTCTTCCTCGTCTGACTCAAGTGAGAATGATTCTGGTGCTTCAGGAACCGGCAGTCCTTCTCCGTGGGGTACTGGGCATATAGCTGATGGAATGTTTGGATAATGCACAGTCCACTTTTTCTTCTTTGACACACCTTTCCCAACTGGAGGCACCATGCAGAAGTAACAATTGCTGGTATGATCTGTTGGCTCTCTCCAAATCATTGGCACTGCAAAAGGCATAGATTTCCTTTTCCTGTTCAACCACTGGCGAAGATTTGTTGCACAAGTGTTGCAGCATATGTGTGGGGCTCACCTCTTGTTCTGATCTCCAATTTTGCAGCCAAAATAAAGGTGATAGGCTTTCTTAACGATAGTGGTTATACTGCGCTTTTGTGATGCAAAAGTCACTTCACCACAAACATAGCAGAAGTTATCTGCACTGTTCACACAAGTACGAGGCATCTCGGCTCACTTTGGCTAAACAGAAATGTGTCTCTTTGCAAAATCAAACACTGACAAATAAGAGAGCACGACACTGCATGATTTCTAGAGCTGATATAGGGCAATTTGTTCAGCAGAGTGATGTAAGCTTCGTTATGATTGCATCATCCATAACTTCTAGGAATATCATGGTGCAATTCATATCATGTATGATGCAATACCAGCTTCAGATTGCATCATTCATTGTTTTGCCTAAAGAGCAAGTACTGTCCAAACCCAGTCATAGATTTATTCATAGATCCAGTCAAAGATGTATTTTAGTCATTTCTGGTTTAAATTGAGATCCCTTCCCTTTATAATTCACTTATCCTCCGCCATTCCCAAGTCAAGGGTCGTATATACTGACCCCACAGCATATCTTGAAAACTAGAGCCAATCAACAATTTTAAGCATAATTTTCGTTCTCAGTGACCCAGAATTAGTAAAGTTGGACTACATTTATTTCAGAAGCATTTTGGCTGTAGAGCAGTGTAATCATAGATCTGTCAGCTGAACTTCAACAGCTGGACAAATACTGACAAATTATTAAACAATCATGTTGTAAGCATCTGGAGTTATAAGGAATAGGCAGCATGGATTTGTTGAGATCCCCTCCCACCCTCCAAACCCCTCGGTTCCAATGATCTGAGCACTAGTTTGATTGCCACATTGTTATGAAAGGTGATTTTGGTTTTTTGCCATGGGGGCTGTATCTCAGTCAAATGGCCCCAGCTTTGGATCACTAAGCTTACCATGTGTACCATGAGGTACATCAGATTGCAAGACAGTCCAATTTACCATACATTAGAGCACTTAGAACAGTTTGAGCTTTAAGCAGAAAGCTGGTCTTATCCTTCACTATAGCAGAGCTGTCATTGCTAGAATTAAATCAGTCAGAACTTATCCATAGCACTAATATAGAATATCAGGGTTGGAAGAGACCTCAGGAGGTCATCTAGTCCAACTCCCCCCCCGCTCAAAGCAGGACCAGTCTCAGGCAGGTTTTTGCCCCAGATCCCTAAATGGTTCCTTGAAGGATTGAACTCACAACCTGGGGTTTAGCAGGCCAAGGCGCAAACCACTGAGCTATCCCTCCCCCCGTAAGTAAGGGGTGGAACAGATCTATTGTGAGTTAGTGCAGCAGACTGGAGAGAGGTGGGTCTACACGCAGGTTTTGTCATGGCTCATGTCACCAAAGGCACATCACAAGTCTCCATCGCTTTATTTATAACAACAGAACATACTGATCCCCTACCTTCATCTTATGGGTATTGCAAGCCTGCCTTAAGTAACATTTGTAAAGTGTGTTGGGATCCTCTGGACCAAAGGTGATGTAGAGGTGCCAAATATTTATCTTATAAAACAAGCAAGGAGGTTGAGGGCTTTAAAAAGGAGTGGGGTAAATATGCAAAAAATCCAGTTAATTCAAAAGGGAATTAAAACCCCACAAAACAAGACATCTAATCAAGGCTATCAGGACATTGCACAAGAACATAATATTTCCGGCTTAATTATAGTCCAGAATGTTCACCCACTGGTAAGAAAAGGCAAACTCACACCCATTACTGTGATCAAACAAGGACCCCTGAGCAGAAGAGCTGCCATGTTATTAGACATCACCCCAGGCAGCAGACATAACCAGACAGGAAACTCTCATTATAGTTGCTAGCACCTCTGTCTTGGCAAAAAGAGAAAGTGTTTGCGTTGCAGAACAATGAGCTCTACATCGCTTTAAGGGCAATTGGATGCAAGTAAAATGTTATGTTACACTTTAAAATACATCAACAGAGAAAGATGTTTCAAACTTTTGCTCTAGTGTGCTGAAATTTACCAGCTGCTGGTGCATATCCACTCTTTGTATCTTTGCCATTAGCTGATTGATGCAAAAAATTGCTACATAAATTATGTTATCTTAACACTTTTGTTAAAACAGTGTGATCAGTTATTTAGGTGGCAATATCAAACTGGTATCAGTTTCATCAATTCTGTCACAAAGCAAGTATGTGTTACATAGTAAAAAACAAAAAAGAAACACACCAGTTCCTAGCTGTCCCTTTCCACAATGCACGTTATATTTTATAGCTTAGAATTAACAAGGCTTCTTTCAAACTTCTAAACAGTGTCCAGTTTAGTGTGACAGTGTGACCCTAAGATCCCTTCAATGACAATTAGTAAAGGAGTCATTGTCTTGTGACAGCGAATCCTACAGGCGTGACAAACTCACTACACCAAACACACGGCTGTCATAGTATTTGTCTGTAAAGAAGGTTGTGTGAGGTATCAAATGAAAGTTTATATTATACTGTCATCATAAGCATTGTGTGATGTACATACGGGTGATACTTATGAAGCTGTATGTCTGTACTATATATATGGGTAAGCCATGTAACCAGGCGGGATTGATCAACAAGTTTGTTCTAGATCTGTGGTTCACAAACTTGCTTTGCAGCTTGTTCAAGGTCAGCCCCTGGCAGGCTGCAAGACACTTTGTTTACCTGAGCGTCCGCAGGTATGGCTGCTTGCGGCTCACAGCGGCTGCGGTTCACCGTTCCTGGCCAATGGGAGCTGCGTGAAGTGGTGGCCTGGCCTGCACCGCTTCCTGCAGCTCCCATTGGCTGGGACCCAATGTGATATATGCTATCATGTGACAGCAATGCCCCTCTGCCATGTACACTGGTCAGACTGGACAATCTCTATGCAAAAGTATAAATGGATACAAACCTGACATCAGGAATTATAACATTCAAAAACCAATAGGAGAACACTTCAGTCTCCCTGATCACTCAAAAAAAGACCTAAAAGTGGCAATTTTTCAACAAAAAAACCCTTCAGAAACAGACTTCAATGTGAAACTGCAGAACTGGAATTAATTTGCAAACTGGACACCATCAAATTAGGCCTGAATAAAGGTTGGGAGTGGATGAGTCATTATAAAACCTAATTTCCTCCATACTAATTTCTCTCTATTGTTACTCATACCTTCTCGTCAACTGTTTGAAACGGGCCACTTTCATTACTACTACAAAAGTGATTTTTTCTCTCTTGATAGTCTACTGTTAATGGAACTGTCTTGTTAGACTGACCTCCCACTTAATATGGCAACTCCCATCTTTTCGTGTGCTGTGTATTTATATCTGCCTACTGTATTTTCCACTCCATGCATATAATGAAGTGAGACGTAGCCCATGAAAGCTTATGCCCAAATAAATGTGTTAGTCTCTAAGGTGACACAAGGACTCCTCATTGTCTTTGGAGACAGCAAACTTGGCAATTTCTGTGAGTGTCCAGCAGTAGGGGCTGGATACTATAGGGGAAGGCTTAGGGTGCACCTAAAGTTAACCTGCAAGATGAAGTAAAGGCTGATAGAGGAGATTGTTTGTGTGGTTCATAGACTGAGGTGACAAGAGCTGATACCCAAATGAGCACAGGTAACTCTCTTGGAGGGGGGAGGAGTTGACAAGGTGCCCTGAGAAAGCATCACTGCAAGCTCTTTGAGGAACCTTTTTTTATGTTGGGAAGGGGCCTAGTACAACCTATGGGCTACCAGAAACATATAACAATCGGTGACAGAACATGCACGCATATGCAGAATAATAACACCCAGCTGTTCTGTAGCACCATTCATCAGCAGATTCCAAAGCACCTTATAAAGGAGGGCAGTATCATGGTCCCATTTCAGAGATGGGGAAACTGAGACACAAGGGGGTGAAGTGACTTAGTCCAGGTCACCCAGCAGACCAATGGCACAGCCAAGAAAAGAAGCCAGATCTCTGAGTTACACTTTCATTTCACAGATACTGGTTTCTCATCGACAGAACACAAAAACACATTCATATTTTTAAAGAGCTATTGAGTTAATCCTTCCCTCCATCACAGGATGGAGTAGGGATGGGCATCAGGAAACTGGTGACAGCTCCCTGATCATAAGCCAGCCTTGCTGTAGTGTGAGTTAGACCAGCCTCAGAGCTGCCAGAAGAGACTTTATATCACAGTGAAGGGTCAGCAGACTGGGGTAAAGCTCTTCCATGTCCCCTCTGCCTGCATTGCACCCTCTGTGCCAGGGTGTAGAGTGGCTGGCATAAGAGCTGATGGAGTAAATTCCCCTCTGCCAGAGGATTTCTCTGCTGGAGATTTGCAGCCATAATCTACCCCTTTGCATTGTCTGAACAGCAAAAAGGAGCTGGGAACATAACAAAATTCTGGCTAACTGGACCTTTAACACTGGGACTAAAAAAGTTGTGACATTCTGTCTAAAGCTTAGGAGCAGGCCAACAAACAGCCCCAGGGAAGAGAACTACCTGCATGGAAATATGCTGTATTCTAACCAAGTTATATGCAAGCCAAGAAGAATACGGACCAGATTCTCTGTCCTTCTCTGGCCCCTTTGTGCCATGCTGGTAATGCAAAGGGACCAGGAGGCTGCCAAATGTCTCAGCTCGGGGGCGTTTCTGGTGAGCGTTGGTATGCCCCACCCCTCAGCAGTCCTGACATGGGGAGGGTGGGTATGCCCGGCATGGGAGTGGTCAGATCACACCACCCTCCAGCAAGCCCCAGGTGACCGGCAGCCCCGTGGAGGCCGTAGACATCAGACACAGACTACAGCAGTCCTGAAGCTGTTCTGAACTACGCCATGGCAAGGATCCATATAGACCCGACCAAAGAATTAGGGGAGTTGCAGCCAGCTCCTTCTCTCCCCATCCCTCTCCTGGCACCATGTCCAGGGGATACTGGACAGAGCAGGAACCTAAGCAGGAACACAGGAACCCTTGGAAGTGCCATCTGTTACATGAGAGGAATTGGGCAAGGCGGGGCTGCCTGCCTAGGAACACAGGCTTTCATTACACACTGCCAAACGATGCCAGAGAGGAACCAACTTCAGGCACTGACTCACACTTCTGGTGTAACCCCATTGACCTCAGCGGAGTAAATCCCAGTTTACACTGCAGTAGCTAAGGGGAGGGTCAGGCCCTTGATGTCTAAAAGTAGCACTGAGTCCTGTGGAATCACTGCCATGGGGACTCCACTTGCCTCCAGGCTCTGGACAGGGTCTGCACTCCAGAGCTCTTGGATATACAGAGTGTGGAGTCCTTCCCTATGCTCACTCTGCTCCCAGTTTCTCCAGCTAGAGGAGACATTGCCCTGGAAACTGTGCAAGGAAGGAGTGACCTGGATCCAAAGGATCACCTGCAATGCTGTGTGCATCCCAGGTGAGCCTAACGAATTTCCTCTGAGGTGGAGGAGTCATTTCCTTGAAGTAGTCTCATCCACTAGGGAGCACGGGGCTCACCCCTGACTTATTTTCCTGAACGTGATCCCTGAAGGGGCGTCAGGACTGTGCTTCACTGTTGTGCTCAAGCCACCTTGTGGCTTTGACATATACGGTTAGAAGCAGAAGCAACAGTCACACTGATGATCAGAACAAAGCTACCTCCACCCTGCATCTTTCACAGGGACTGGCCGATTTGGCTGATGAAGCCCAGAGGAAAAACAGGCATGTCATCTCATTGTCTGATTGATACAGAATCTGCATGTGACATGGTGACCCTATGAGACTTAGCAGGTTTGCATCTGGCGGAAGCTGCAGGAAGCGTCTCCAGGACAGTTTCAGCTTTTTATAATCCCTGCAGAATAATCTACCAGGAGAGCAGGCAGCGATCACTAGTTTAGAGCTGCAAAGGCAAATCTGCCTGCCTCATGTAACTCCTTTGACTCCACTGGAGCTACATTCAGGATGAATGAGGCCCATGGACACCTCCTTTTGGATCAGTAATTTTTCAACAATTGTTACCTCTGTGTGCTGCGGTTAGCTATACTGAGTACAATGTATCACCATAACGATGACGCGAACTCAGACCCAGTGAAACTTTGCATGAACTACGGTATAGTCATGATAAAGCCTAGAATATAAACTATGCACAAGGCTGTGTTTTAGACCTAGAGAACACAGTGTCCTCATTTACTGCTGGATACACAGTCTCCTGCTCATACTCAGCTCTTAAATTAAAGCCAAACATGGCAAGGCTCAGAAGAGAAGCCATCCAGCCTTTGGAAGCAGAATCCACTGCAAACAGGTGCATATGCAGGAAACATTCTTTGCAGGGAAGACTGAGCACAAAATAATGGAAATAACAAGTTTTTTTCCTCCTTTTTTTATATGTAGTTACAACATGCAAAGCCTGATGGACTTCATTTTAGAGAATTCCTATGGGCCAAATGGTATATGCTACACATCAGTAACTCAGTGTAAACTGGTGTGATTTATATGCTGGTGGAGGCAGGGCTGTAGCCAGAAAAGCAACTCACGGGAAGATGCAGAGTGAAACAGGCTCCTCTTATTTAATCTAGCTCTTCCTAGCATCCTCCTGCTAGCTGCTTTAGCAGCTATCAACCCACCTTTCCACTGATACAATACACTCATCTAGACACGTCCATCTTTAGAAATTTACACTGAGGCAGAACTGGGGGACTGGGATGCGGCACAATTTCAGCTGCCCCCATCCCAGACCGACTTGCCCCCTCCTGTCTCCTGTCCACTCACCCTCCACCTGAAATAGCCCTTGAGTATTTGCTCAAACATTTCCACTGCTTCAGAGCGAGGCACATTCCAAAGATACTTTGTGTATTTTAATGTTGATGTGTAGGTTATATGGCAGCGAAACATGGTTGCTGACAAAGACTGAAGAACATCAACTGTCTGTCACATAGAGGGCAATGGAACAAACATTTCTGGGCATTTTGCTCTGCAATCACATCCCAATGAAATAATTAGGCAGCAGTCTGGAGTGCGAGATGTTGTTGTTGAAAGCAAGCTCAGCAAAACACGGTGGGCCGGACATTTGGCCCGACTCAGTGACAACAGATGAACTGCAGTTGTATCTGAGTGGTATCCGCGAGAACTGAAATGGCCACACGATTGGCCTCAATTGAGGTGGGATGATTTTCTAACAAGGAGATATGGACAAGCATGGTGAAGGATGGCCAGAGTGAGAGAAGATTGGAAGACATGTTGTGATCGGCTCAGTCTTAACTGATGAAGGGCCGACAGTCTATGCAGTGTAGGCCAAAAGCCTAATGGGAAGAAATCGTCTCAAGTGTACTCCATTTTTCTTATTTTGCCTTACACTCCATTTTACTAGCCTTGAATTAGTAAGAAGAAATTGTTGAGTTTATTTTTTGCTGATTGTGTTAACATTTGTTCTTAGAAGGACAGAAGTTTTATGGGTGTAATTGCCTTATTTACTGTTTGGTGTGAGTGAAGAATGTATGGTAATTATCTGAGAAAGGACAACTAGGCCAGATGGTCAAGAAGGGAGTGGAAGAGTCAAGAGGCACCAACTTTATTATCAATCATCCAGATGGCAGATTGAGACCCTAAAGCAAAGGCGTACACCCCAAGGATGAGGTAAGGAGTTGACCCAAAGGGACAAGATAAGATGAGCTGGGGAATGCTTATTGGACCACCGGAGCCACTGAGACTGTCTGGGAACTCCCTCTGAGGGTGCATGGCAACTGCAATCATGCCCTGATCTGAATTGAGAGCCGAGTGGTAGCAAGCGGCCTCGGGAAGGCTGGTCAGGTGCACCATGAAGAGGGGACCAAGATACTGCATACCTCTCTCCTTTGGGCACTGGGCTGGGACCCAGTGGAGACGGAAGGCCTGGGTCCCCCTACCTCCTTTCCCCCAACCTCCCCTCTCCCTGATCCATAATTTGACCAGTGGGCCCACTGCCCATCAGGCAAGCCCATCCCAGGACTTTGGGTGTGGGAAGAACTGCCAAGCCCACAGCTTACCCAGTAGGCCTGATGCCTTCTAAGTGAAACCTGCTACACCTCAACATTATGATTATGAGAATGACTTAGGCCCTCCAAATTATCTGAAGGATGCATGCCCAACTGCTCTAATTTAGGATTCCGCAAGGTAGCCAAGGCTCCAATTGTTACAAAAAAAAAACTGTGGTGCAGCACAGGGTGGAAACCAACCATGGCAGACAACTGAAAATATAGTTACAAACATCTCAGTCCCTCCTGAGTTGATTGATAAGATGGTGAGACATGTGGCCCAGAATGGGGGATGGTTCTATTGCAGACCATACTGTGAAGCTAGGTCAATGGGGTCAGACATTTGCTTTAACCGAGGATGCTGAAAAGAAAGCACTATTGGCATCCCTACCCCTAGAGATATGGAGAACTCTAGATGAAGGGATCAGAATGGGAACATTGCATCCTATAGGACATGCAACAATTGATTCAATGGGGGAAGTTCAAAAGGAGCATTTGAGGCTTTAGTCAAAACTAAGCAATGCCCCAATGAACATTCTCATTTGAGGCAAGGTTGTGGTATGTAGATCAGTGCATGGTACAAGCCAATCCTGCGCATAATGGCGGGGCATATAAAGGCTTGATAATAGCAAACAGATCATATTAAACACCAAAAAAACTTCAGCATTTCACTGAGACCAGCACTCTACCACAACTTTTAATATTCATGACCAGCATCTGGGAAGGAGACCGAGACAAGGCTTAGGAATGGCTGCAGGCTAAGAGAGTGGCAGCCTGTCAGAGACAAGTGATTCCACAGAAAGAATATACTTTTAAGACAGAGGGTGGCTGGCTGTCAGATGGAAGAGATGGATGCTCTCCGAGTGATAGGGGAAAAGGCTGTTGGAGAGGAGGTTGAAGATATCGGTGAACAAGACAGAGTTATAGGGAACCATTATAACAACTGGAAGAATATAAAGGAGAGAAAAGGTCATCTCTCCTTACCACAGAATAATTCTGTGATAGCTATTGTAAGCAGAGTCAGGATAAGCTCTACCCTGACATCTGGTGGAAAGAATTTCAGAGAGTGTATTTGCATAGGCACGCCTACCCTATCCCAGACTGCTGAGCGGTGGGACTGCTTGGTGACAAATGACTCACCCTCAGTTGGGTGGTACTTGCTAGACAAGGGACATGGGTTCCAAAACCCAGTGAATTGACAGAGGTTGGGGACAGGTATTTGTGCCTGGTGGTGCAGTTGCCTTGTGGAGCCAGAAGCACCAGTTTCTCCTCCTCTCTCCACTGTGGAATGTCAGAGTTGATTTTTTTTTATTCCCTCAAGAATTTAAATACAGGTTACTGAGCTGAACGCACTTTGGGCTGATGGAGCACTAGCACTGGGGCTCCCCCACTAAGACCTGAGATCACTAAGTGCTGAAATCACAAAAGAGCTGAAATGACTGAGCTGAGAGCTCTGAGTACTGTGCTAACTAGTGGGGGAGCCTGAAGATATACTGTGGAACAGAGCAGCTGGCGGAGTGGAGCAGTTGTGGGGACGGCTGGAGCGGATCACGGGACAGCTGGTGGCAGCAGAGCGGCTGGCAGAGCGGAGTAGTTGTGGGACGGGTGGAGCGGCCCACAGAGCGAGCGGAGCCGAGCAGTTTTGCAGAGCAGCTCATGGAGCAGAGCAGCTGGTGGAGCGGAGCAGTTCCTGAGGACGGCTGGAGGAGCAGAGTGGAGCAGCTGGTAAAGCGGAGCAGTTTGTGGAGAAGGCGGAAGCAGAACCCACGGAGAGGCAGGGCAGTTGGCCCCGGACCACGTAAGGTGCCCCTTTCTACCCAGGCTGGGGGGAGGGTCCTCTACAGATAAACTCTCGAACTCGGGTGGCATTGACCAGAGACTTTTGGGTTGTTGGACTTTGGGGTGATTGGACTTAAAACCCTAAGGGGAAAAAGGACAGTACCAAACGTACTTGAGGGTGGGTTTTTGTTTATGGTTTGTGTTATAACCCTGTTTGTGGTGTTTCTCCAATAGCATGCCGCATTGATTCCTTCCTTTATTAAAAAGATTTTGCTACACTCAGACTCTGTGCTTGCGAGAGGGGAAGTATTGCCTCCTAGAGGCGCTCAGGGGGGTGTGGTATGTGAGTGTCCCAGGTCACTGGGTGGGGGCTCGAGCCGGTTATGCATGGTATTACTGAAACGGAACCCCTGGATACTGAACCCGGCCCTTGTTGCTGCCAACTCAGAGGGGCAGAAGGGTTACACTATAACCACAGATACTGCTGCTAGAGGATATTCATGTTAGGAGAACCAAGCCTTCAGTTTCTCAGGGCCATTTCTCTTCGGCTTAATGAAGATGGGATCCCCCACCAGAGGCTTGGATTGGAGGTAATCGATAAACAGTTCTAGTTCATACAAGGGCATCCCTTTGTATCTGTTATGAGAAACAGCCACAGTCTTCTCTTCAAGGAGCTCTAAAACATGATGCTGCAAGCATGTGAAGGCAGCAATTTCACTATGTACGTTTTGGTACCAGTTTCTATTGAGATTGGATCCTGGAAGGCAGGTGTATCATTTGCATTGCCATGCCTGCCCACAAAACAATCTATTATGGGATCAAACGTAATGGTCCAACGCAGGATTGTGATGGATCTGGCTAATATGTGCCTCTGGATAATCCCTGCTGCAAAGCATCAGCAGTGGGTTATACCAGACTCACATGCCACGTTAACTGTGAAGGGATGTGTGCCTTTGTGCATACAAGACCTGGCTTTAGGAGAGAAGCAGAAGGATGTAAAGCAAATTTGTCCAAGGGAACCGCAGGTATTAGACTTCTTAGCATGCTTGTGGTCTAATGAATGCAGGAGTGGTGATAGAAGGAAGGGACCCTCCGTCCCCCGAAAAGTATCCGTATCCCAGAGAAGCAGTGGAGGATACAGGAAAAGCAATCTCATCATTTTTGAGACAAGGAGTAATTAGAAAATGGGCCTCAGTAGCAAGCAGTCCAATCTGGCCAATGCAGAAACCAGACAGCAGCTTCTCTCTGAATACTGACTGCAGAAAACTAAATCTAATTCCATGCACCAGTAGTGGTTGGTTTACCAGAGGTAGCAAATGCTGTAGATAGTAACGGTCAATGGTTTCTTTTCAATTTTTGTCCACCCTGACTCGCAGCACAAATTTTCTTTTCAATATGAAGGAATTCACTATACTTTCACCTGTCTTCCCCAAGGATACCGTGACTCCCCTGCGATTTCCTATGCACACATGAAAGCTGTGTTGGCTGAGTTCCAATATTGGTAAAATGTGGTTCATGTATATGGATGGCCTATTATTTTTCACCCTAACTTGGGAGAAAAATCTGATTCTTTTGGAAGCTCTGCTGCACACACTATCTGCAGCAGGCCTAAAGGTCAATCCCCAAAAAGCAGGTAGTCAGACAGACAATGCATTTTCTTGGATTGACACTTCAGCCAGGAGGAAAATTCCCAGATCAGCCAAAGGTAGAAATGATTCACTCTTTATCGTTTGTTACTTCTGAAGCTGCCTTGAGACAAATTTTAGGAGTGACAGGATTTCTTCCCAGGAGTTTATACCTGACTATGCAGAAATAGCTGCTTCTTTACATGCTTTACTCAAAGAAGGTAGCAATTGGTAATGGAATTGACTGACACCATCACTAAATTGAAACAGGCATTAGCCCCAGCTCCTGTGTTGGCTCAACCTGACTATTGACAACCATTTTTTTTGGAGCTAGCTGCTACTGACCCAGCACCAGCAGCTGCTTTGGGTCAGCACAGGGCCTCACAACCCAGACCAAGTGCTTATGTGTCTCAGGTACTGACTCCTAAACAGAGAAATATTCTTGGTGAGAGACACATATGCAGGCCACATTTGGGGCTGTTAGGCACTTTATTGATGTTGTGGGATTGTTACCTTTGATGGTCAGTACTCCACACACTCCAATGCAATTCCTGTTATCAGGACAAGTAAAGAGGGAAAGTGTATCAAATGCAAGATTAAGCCAGTGGGAACTGTTGTTACAGGATACAGAGATTACAGGAAACCAGATCTCTAGACCCTTGCTTTGGCACATAGCCTATTGACTGCGGGAGACCCATATGAATGTCTTTTAGCTGATACGCTATATGGCATATCTCCGATTCGAGCTGTGAGCTGGCAACAGACAGAAACAAAGCCAGGCACCAAAGTATTCACAGATGGACCCGCATATTATCAGGAGGGCAGTCCTAACGCAGGGTTTGTTACTGTGATTCCTGACTTGGAACAGACAGTGATGGAATACTGCACGGGCCAATGGGGCAGCGCAGTGCTGGACTGGGACCCCCTCCTTCCCTCCCACGCATGCCATGGAGCTCACACATGAGCCCCTATCCCTTACCCCCTCCTCCAGCCAGCTGGCCATCTCCCCTACCCTGTGCAGGGCTGGCCCAAGCCACTTGCCGAATGCCCTCCCCACCCCCCGAGCCCCACTGCTCAGCTGCCCCAGCCTCTTTTTGGAAAAACTGGGCTTTCTACTGATGATCAGTTGGCAAGTGCAAATGGGATTAAAGCCCAGTTTTGCCAAAAAGGTCAGGACATCTGGGGTCAAAATAGGATGTATGGTCACCCTAAGCCAAACAGTTTTGCTTGCGCATCTCCCACCCTTACCCAGTCTCCCCTGCCCCTCCGTTCCCTCGGGAGCTGGGGCCAGGAACAAGGCTGGGACCCATAGTCAGGGGCTGTGAGTGGGGGGTGCAGCCAGGAGCAGAGCCACAGCTGGGGTTGGGGGCAGGGCTAGGGTGGGGCTGAAGCGGAGAAGGGGGCAGGGCAGGGCCCTGCCACTCCCCTCTCCCCCCCCAACATTCCTCTGTGTCCCCCTAGGGGAGATGTACCGCACAGTTTGGGGACCACTGCTCTAGGCTATGGTAAGAGCTGCCCAGGGACCCCAGGCAGCTTTGGGAAGCCCTGGACCCTGCACCTGCCTTGGATGGGGGTGCCGGAAAGCAGCCCCTGGTCCATGTCCCTGACCCCAAGGGCACACTGCCCAGGGTAGGTGGAGGGTCCAGGGCTCCCCATAGTGGCCTGGGCTCCCTGGGCAACTCTTAGCATGGCCCAGCCTTTGGCCAGGCCAGGGGATGGGGCCTTGGGGGAAGCAGAAGAGCAGCAGGTGGGGCCCAACGGCAGGGGCCTCCATGTTCTTTGTGCCCAGGGCCCCAATATTTCTTAATCTGCCTCTGAGTACAACACATTGTGGAAACCAAGTCAGCCCAGTTTCCTGAACTGGCCAGAGTAGCCCACATGCTAGAAGTTTTTCCTGATTTCCCATTAATCATTTATTTGGATTCACAATGGGTGCATGAAACGTTACCTGAGTTATACCAGATCTATCACAGATTTCGCTCTGGGGATGGTAAACCTTTAGCATATGCTCACCTATGACAGAATAGTTATGATCTTGCAATTAAAAGAGTCAAGGACACCCTGCTGGCCATAGTAATGGTAAAGGCACATGGGAGTAACTCCCCTGGAGCAGCCTAGAACGGAGAGGCTGATTTAGCAGCCAAGGCAGCAGCTATCGGTGCTCCACTGTGGAAACTGTCACAATCTGGCACTCCCTTTGCAGCTATAACTCCTAAATGGGAAAATACTGATTTTGCTACTTTGCAAAGGTCTTACAGGAGCTAAGCTGAGCCCAGAGAGAGATTCAAGAGAATATAAAGGAGTTCCCTTAACATTTATACAACCCCCGATGGAAAATCCATCAAGGTAGCCAAATCCAGTCATCAATGGGCTTGCGTTGTACCACAGCAATATAAAACTGATTTTATTTATGTGTCATGATTTACCCACTGGAGGGCACTGAGGTGTTAAAAATGCACTAGCAAGAATACAGCAGATTTTTTGATGGGCACAGATGAATCAGAATGTTAGGTGATATACAGAAAAGTGTCTAGTGTCTGCACAGGTAAATTCTGAACCCGTCAAGAAGAAAGCAATATTGAGACACAACCAAACTGAAAGCTCACAGATTTGACTCCATATTGATTATACTGGACCATTGCCTAAAACAGCCCAAGAAAATCTGTCTGTGTTGGTGTGATAAATGAAGGGGGGTTGAGGGGAAGCTCCCTTTTTTGGACACCCAGCCAGCCAGTTAGCTATAAAATTCCTCTTAGTAGTTTTTCTCTATTTGCTATACTCGTAGAGTGTTAAAAAGTCTCACTGCTATGCATAGTTAAAAGGAAGTGAGTGGACACCTGGCCAAAACAGCCAATGGGAAGGCTAGAACTTTTTAAAATTGAGGAAAACACTTCCCCTTTGTCTGTCTGTTTGTTCTCCTGGGGAGAGGGGCACAGCGCAGCAGTTATAATGTAAAACATTTGGGCCAAGTATGAACAGTCTTCAGTATCATACCTAGAAACTACTCATTTGAAACCCCAGGTATGTAAGCAGATCAGGAATGTCTAGGAAGATGCAATTAGGTTTACTTCTTTTTATTTCTTTATGGTTTGTGGATTCTCTGTGCTAACCCCAGTTACTTTTGTTTTGCTTGTACCCTTTAAGCGGGACCTCAAGAAAGCTATTCTTGGTGCTTAATCTTTGTAGTTAGTCTTTGAAAATCTAGCAATAGCCTGAGTTTCGAGATGTATTTTCTTTCTTTTTTTTAAATAAAATTTACCATTAGTTAAGAACAGAACTGGAGTTCTGTGTTTTAAGAGGTTTGTTCATGTATGTGTGTTTTTTTTAATTAGCTAGTGGCAACAGCTGATTTCTTCTTTTTTTTTTCTCAGCTCTTTCCAGGAGAGGGGGGTGAAAGGACTTGAGAGTACCCCATAGGAAGGAATAGGTTTGTTCATGTAGGTGTGGTTTTTTTTAATTAGCTAGTGGCAACAGCTGATTTCTTCTTTTTTTTTCTCAGCTCTTTCCAGGAGAGGGGGGTGAAAGGACTTGAGGGTACCCGATAGGAAGGAATTCCCAAGTGCGCCTTCCTGGTCTTTCAAAGGGGTTCTGCAGTTGGGTGGTGGCAGCATCTACCTATCCAAGGTCAGAGAAAAGCTGTAACCTTGGGAGTTTAACACAAGCCTGGAGTAGCCAGTATTAATTTTTAGAGTCCTTATGGGCCCCCATCTTCTGCACTCGAAGTGCCAGAGTGGGGAATCAGCCTTGACAGTTGGTCATTGTGAAAGTTTTCTCCAACTAGGTAGAAGTAATCCCTATGAAAAACAACAAGGCAGCTGCTACTGCTAAGATTCTGCTTGAGCACATCTTTACCGCGTAATTGATTCAGAGAACCCGTTACTAATGAGACAACACTTACACCATGAAAATGCTAGGAATATAGCAGAAATATCATCTCACCTTATCCTCCACAGTCATCAAGACTGCTAGAAAGATGTAATTGAACTTTAAAGGTTATGTTTACTAAATATCTAATGACAACAAAAAAAAAGGTTGGGATACAAAATTGCCCTTTACAGTGATGGCTCTTTGAGTTTCTCCAAACAAAACAATGTGGGTAGCTCCTTTTGAAATCATGACAGGACATAAAACGGTGTTGCCTGAACATCTGCTTTATGCTGTGCTAGGCTCAGTACAACACACTGTTGTAACTGATCCATGGCTGTTACAGCTAAAAGAACACCTTTTAATCTACGGGCAGCCAAAAACATGGATGTGAGAAAAAGACAGATTGCTTGATACTTTGGTACCACAATAAAGTTGCACGAGTGGCAAACAGGAGATGAAGCAATGATAAAAATCTACAATGAAAAAGGAAACCCTTTACAACCTAGTTGGGACGGGCACTTCTGTGTTACAGAAAATGCTAGTCTCAATGTATGTTTGGTGTGAATTCATCAAGGCAGAAAAAGTTGGACAAATGGTTTCATCTTAATCAAATGAAATTGTTCAAAGGATAAGTCTGATGCTGCTTCATTTTGTCATCTAGGCAGAACTGTCTGTTACTCGGATACATGCTGTTTAATGAACTGGACCTGGACTTACCCTGTGTACACAGAGAAAGAACCAACTCAAATACATAGCTCACAACTGTCTCCTGATGAACTGGGTATGCTTCAACTTGTATATGATTGGTTGGTGGGACATGGCAGAGCACAACAGGAATTCCAGTGTCTGCCATGTCTGAACTGGATAATTGGAGGCTGGATGTGCTCTAAAGGTTGTACAATAGCACTTCAACATAGCTATGATCGAAATACTGGATGACTGGAGTTGAGGGTACTCTCCTCCAAATATGAAAATGGAATTGTACATTTTTATCTATTAGATATGAAGGAAAACAGAATACTCCCTGAGCGTTATCGAATAAGAATAACTACTTTCAACCCAGTTATAAGATCTATTGCTAAGCAATTCCACCTCTTAACAATAAAAGAGGGTAATACCAATAAGACGACAAGCATTAAAAAAGTAAGAAGAGAAATTACGGAAAACATACATGACAAAGGGCTATTAAGAGAAAAGGTGAAAGAGATTAAACAAATATTTATGACTGTGCCTATGACAGTCCTAACTATTCAAACAATTTTAGGATCTAAAAGAAGTAATATAACTCTACAGTGTATTTTTACAAGATATCAACAAAATTTGTTTCCTCTTCTCATAACATGGAAATTTATACCAAATAATGCAAATGATGGGATATTAATATTAATATATTCAGGAGGGAAAATTATGGACCATGCTCTAATGAAAAGAGATACTGTGCCTATGGAAAAAATCATGAACATAGCTGAGTGCAATTTGTAAATGAGGATATAACACAGGGAGATGTTTCCATGATAATTCAAGATGTTAAGTCTATTAATACTGGAACTTTCCAGGGGTACAGTAAAGAACTCTGAGAAATGGGAATAATAGAGGTAGAAATGTTAGTTTCAGACTAATTAACTAAACGATCCATTCCCTCAATTATCACAATCACATAAACAATTATAAATTCCACCTCTGACATTTCTCCATGTCCAGTAGTAACACCAGGACAAGAAAGTGGATTAAGAATCTCCCCAGTTAGAAGGAAAACCAGTGCATTACACAATAAAGTACGCTGGTTCCATGTCTTAATAGAGCCCAGCGGGATTTTACCAATACTGAAGTCTGTCAAAGTTGTCAAGTTGGGGTATTATACAGAGAATTTATGAAACAACTTCGGGATAACCCCAGAAACAAAGGATTAAGCATGAGAAAAGAGAGATAGTAGTGGGATAATAGGAATCACTAGTGGATTGTTTGGGATCAGGATGTTCATAGGAACCCAAGGAGATATACAGGCACTGCAAAAGCAGTTAAATAAACTAAAACAAATTATGGAAAAATAAAATATTCCAGCAGTGGTTGCACCAGTGCCAAACACAAAGGTAAAATAATCTCTCTTCTCCTACTTGAGATTCCCCTGTTTATGCATCCCAGGACTGTACAGCTGATTATACATCTCCCTCCTGCATTATTTTTCAGAGGCACTGCTTCCCTGGATAAGAGTCACCCATTCTGTAAGTATGTCTGACATTCTTTGTCCCTAGATGTATATATTTTTCATTTCACTGTATTAAAATACATATCGTTTGCTTGCACCCAATTTACCAAAGTGATCGGGATGACTCTGAATCAGTGTCCTGTCCTCTTGATTATTTCCCACTCCCACAATTTTTGTGTAATCTGCAAACTTTATCACTGATGATTTTGTATTTTCTTCCAAATCATTGAAAAATATGTTAGATAGTGTATAGCCAAGAATTAATCCCTCTGGGACCCCACTGGAACCATACCCACATGATGACAATTTCCCATTCACAGTTATATTTTGAGATCTATCAGTTAGCCAGTGTTTAATCCACTCAGAAGGCTGAGTATATTATATCAAAACTCGAACCTTTAGCAACAAAATTTCTAACCTCATCAAAAATAAAACAAATTAGTTTGACAGGATCTTTTTTCCTTAAACCCATATTGCTGTTCTTTATTTGC
The DNA here is from genome assembly GCF_025201925.1 of Gopherus flavomarginatus. Classification (NCBI taxonomy): domain Eukaryota; kingdom Metazoa; phylum Chordata; order Testudines; family Testudinidae; genus Gopherus; species Gopherus flavomarginatus. The sequence continues at coordinate 289,664,491 of NC_066618.1, forward strand.
AATACCTTCCTTAAATTCTTTATTAATCAAGTCCTGTATCAGCCACTCCATTATCTTCTCCAGGACCGATGTCAGGCTGACAGGCCTATAATTACACAGATCATCCTGTTTACCCTTTTTGAAAATTGGCACAATATTAGATTTCTACTAATCTTCTGGAACTTCTGCAGTGCTCATGGCTTATTGAAAATCAACATTAACAGTCAAGCAAGCCCCTCAGCCAGCTCCTTTAAAACTCTCAGGTGCACGTTACTTGAAACTGCTGATTTAAAAATGTCTAACTATAGCAGCTGCTGTTTAACATTCTCCTGAAATACTAGTGGAATGGAAAGAGTGTTATCATCAATATATGATGAGACTATGTCATCTGATTTCCTCAACTACAGAATAGAAATATTTATTGAACATTTCTGCATTTTATTATTGATAATTCTACCATTTCCGTCTAGTAATGGACCAGTACTATTGTCAGATTCTTTTTGTTCCTGATATATTTTGAAAGTCCTTATTGTCCTTAACTCTGCTGACCACAGATTTCTCTGTGTTCCTTTGCTTCCCTTATCAATTTTTGAGAATTCCTAACTTCTGATTTATATTTATTACTATGAACTTTCCCGTTCTTCCATTTGTTATATGCTTTTTAAAAATATAGCTGCCTTTACATAATCTACAGGTTAGTTTTTTTAAAAATCAGAATAGCCTTCTTCTTCAGTTGTGGGATTGTAGGTTTTTGGGCCTCTGCTAAGGTGTTCTTAAATTATTTCCAATTATAATTCACATTTTTTCAATACATTCTTCCTCCCAGCTAATTTGACTCATAATGTTTCAGTATTGTGAAACTGGTCCTATTAAAGCACCAAATATATATATTAATAATCTGTATTTCATTCTGCTTGCACATTACAAATGTGATCAAGTCATGATCCTTTGTATCTAAGCTACCATTAATTTTTATGTCTTTAATATCTGTTAGGACAAGGTCAAATAAAGAATTCTACCATATTGGCTGCAACACTTTTTTAGATAGGAAACTATCATCTATACTTGATCCATATGTGTTTGAGGTCATTTTCTTCTGAGCTCTCAGTGACTTGGAAATAGGTAATGCCATATTTGACATAGCTTGCCACTATCATGTCCCTTCTACCCACTCAGTCTTTCCTAAATATTTATATCCATTGATTTGACCATTCCAATTGTGAGAATCATCCCACTATGTTTCAGTAATACCAACAAGATCAAATTTATGTTCATAAATGAGCAATTCCAGTTCCTCTTGTTTGTTATCCGGGCTCCTAGTATTGGTGAAGAGGCAATTCAAAAATTTCTTCTCTTCACGTCCTTTGGTTGCTTGATTAATCTTGTTCTCAAATTTCAATTTTGTGTTACATACTCGTATTTTCCTTCTTTTCACTCACCTTTTTTGCTATTAGTTTAACCCTCTCCTGACAACTCTACTCAAACTGTCCCGAGAAGCTTGGTCCCCCTTCTACCGAGGTGGAGGCCATTCAAACTATACAGCCTCCTCTCCCCATAGAAGGTGGTACAAAGTTCCACAAAATCCAAACCCTCTACTCTACACCACTTAGTCAGCAGTTCACTTCCAAAATCATCTACCTTTGCTTGTGGGACAGGAAGGATCTCAGAGACGATTGCTTGGACATTCTTCTTCAGCATGTTTCCAAGTTCCTTGAAATCATCTGCTATCTGTGAGATATCCCACAATGCAGTATGATTAGTGAGGCTGCAATTCTGTAGTGGAAGTCATGGATTCCATGACATTCCGAGACCTCTGTGACTTCCATAGCTGCTGCGGCTGGTATGGCTGCTTTCAGGGCTGCCTGAGCAGCTGGTGTCCACACCATCCACTGCTGGAGTGGCCTTGGGGCCAACCACACTGGCAGCTGCTTGGGCGGCAATTGGCAGATGGCCCCGGGGAGCACCCGAGCAGTGGCCAGTACGGCTGGCCCCGAGGACCGCCCAAGCAGCAACGGTGTCGGGGTGGCCAGAGCAGCAGCCCATGGAAGTGCCCAAGCAGCAGTCCTGGGGGCAGTCCAAGCAGCAGCAGAGCCCATGAGCAGAGATTTAGTCATGGGTATTTATAGTGAAGATCATGAACAGGTCTAAAAATACCCATGACTCAATCTTAGCTTAAGTCATTAACGCGGATATGAATGATCACCAATGGATCCTTGCCCACAGACTTCAGAACCTGATCTAGTCTTAGAGTGACATCTCATGTCCTGGCTGCATGCTGTCCTGTTGTTCACCTTCCCTTGAAGAATGTTCTTTCTATTTTTCTGAGTATTGGATCTCCAAGAAGGATTGTTTGTCATCTTTGGATGATTGGAGAACTCATTGTGGGCAAGCTTGATTTTCTTGTAAGTTGGGTCGAGATGCTATCCACATGTGTGTCCAGTACATCTCTCCAATCCCTTGGACCTGCTGGATCTCAAGAGATATCTTCCGTAGTCTCCAGGTTGAGGACCCAGTATCTATGTGAAATATCTAGCTGTGTGGAGTTTCTCTTCTCTCCGGTGGCAACAGCCTGCCCATTTTCACCTTTCTCCAGTCATTTAGAATGCTGCCATCACCTCCTACTTCTGATGGCTATGAACTGCCAGGTTCCTCTCTGACCTCTTCTCTCTGAGATTCATTGGTGACCAGCTCTGTTCTTCCTTGAATCTAAGGTATTTGGTGTTTTCTGAACTTGGCTGTTTAGGAACTCCTCTGCTTTTCTGTAGTCTCTCTACTTGCCCCTGCACTGTAAGAATCTTCTCCTTCAACAGAGCCACCAGTTTGCACTTCATGCACATAACATCGTTACTGTCTTCAGTCAGGAAAGAGAACATTTGCACATTCATTGCAGGTCACCACCACTGTTCCATTACTGTTTGTCTTGATAGCACACACAGTGCTGAAACTGGAATGAAAGCCTCTCATAGTCCCACTCTCAACTCTCTCTGAAATGCTGGTTAGCTGCCTCTGTCTGCAGCTCTCAAGTTTGCCTTGCAAGTGACTTTTTATACCATGTCTTCCCTGCTTAGTTCAGCTAAATTCAGCTCTGCCCCTGAGGTTTAATCTGAGTTGGCAATTTGTTGGACATCATTCTCCCGCTGTCAGCGGATTACGGTTGATAGGTTTTGTGGCATTCAGATAATGTGGTGATGAATGTGTTTCAAACAGACAGATAGAAGGATTTGAAGGCAAAATATGTAGTACTTTGATGTGCAAAAATAGGGATGTACGAGGAAGAGAATAAGAAGACCCAAAGTGCATTAAGGAAAAATATCATTTAGCTCCTTAGGACCTATTCATTCCAGGTGCTCAATGTCCTCAACTCCCTTCAGATTTCCCACTCAACACCTTGCAGCATCCCTTATCTTTGTTACTCTAGTGCCTAGGGCCCCCCAATCAAATTTGGAACCCCATTGTATCAGGCAGAATACAACACATAATAAGGGACAGCCCTCTGCCCAGAGGAGTCTACAATCTAAAAAGGCAAGACAGACAAAGTGTTTAAGAGGAAACATGCACACAGCAGCAAACCAACTTGCCCAAGATCACATAACAGATCAGTGGCAGAATCAAGTATCAAACCCAAGTCTCCTAGTTCAGTGCCTTATCCACTGAACCAAGCTGCCTCTTTTACCTACTGGTATCAACTTCACACACTAATTTTTGAACTTTAAAAAGGGACTTTTCATGCACCCTATAGATATCACAGTGACATGGCTCAGACACAACCTTTACAACTACCATCAGCTGAACAGCCTTCTCAGTTGCTCATTTTGCTTTGCAATGGCAGAGTCTCGAAGGCGAGAACAAGCGGATGTGTCCAATCACACACACCCATTCTATTTACTCAAGAGCCTTCCACCACAGCCAGAGGAGAGATACTTTGTAACGGGGCCAGTTGAAGCATGCCAGCTAATTAGTGCTGTATCCTCCAAAGGAGAAGAGAATAATGAGACGGATCATAACATTACCTTCAAACTGTTCCTCATCCTGGCAAATTTAAACATTAGCAGCAGTGTCAAGTAATTGCTAAACAGAAAATATTTAGTCGTCACTTGGCACTGATAAGTGATTTCAGCTTTTCTGGGCTTTTTTTTTTTAAACAATCAGTCTGACATTTTATTACTAAGGCCGATTTTGTGTTGATTGTTTCTTTCAGTCTATAGCATGCTACCAGCTAGGCTCTGATGAGTCATAAGCAGGTGGGAGGCAATTATGTCTCTTTGTATAATGTTATCACATCTCTCTTTCTAAGGCTCAGCTTCTCAAATTTCCCAGAGGTGTGGGGGACGGGAACGATAAATTAGATCACACAGCAATCGTGATGCCAGATCAGACCGGCAGTCCATTGAGCTTGGTATTCTGCTTCCAATCATGGTCAGTATCCAATGCTTCAGAGAAAGATGCAGGATATCTCCTTACGGACAATTTATGAAATAACCTGCCCACAGGCAAAGTCTCTTCCTAACCCCCCATCAGTGGTTGACTCACGGAATAAATCATGAGAGTTTATGTCCCTTATAATCAGTTATTATTTAATTATTTGTATTATTGTAGTGCCTAGGAGCCCAAGTCATGGGCCAGGGCCCCATTGTGTTAAGTACTGTACAAACACACACAAAGAAGATGGTTCCTGCCCCAAGAAGCTTACAATATAAGTAGAAAACAACAGACATAAAAAATTATGTAGACAGGCAGATGGAGGAATACAAGTAAATAATAAGTCAATATTGGGCAATATGATCTCTGCACATCAGCAGCTTAATCCTATCTAATGTGATTGTAGGTGTTCTCATTATTCACAATAATATCAAACCTTATGTTCTTGGACTCAATAATATTTTGTGGCAATCAATTCCACAGTCTAATTCTATCTTGTCCATGAATAAATCACTTTTTCAGTTTTAAATGTGTTGCCTTTCAATGTAATTGAATTTGCCCTTGCTCTTGAGAATACAGCTCTACTCCGATATGACGCAATGCAATATAACATGAATTCGGATATAATGCGGCAAAGCAGTGCTCTGGGGGGGCGGGGCTGCGCACTCTGGCAAACCAAAGCAAGTTCAATATAACGCGGTAAGATTTTTTGGCTCCTGAGGACAGCGTTATATCGGGGTAGAAGTGTAGGAGATCCTTGCAATGGACTTGGTCAAAAATTTGTTGAAAATCCAAATAAATTGTCAGTTGGTTCTCCTTTATGCACTATTTTGTTGACATGCTCAGATGATTCTAATGGATTAATATGGCATAATTTCCTTTACAGAACCCAGGCTACTTCACCCTTATCATATGATGTTCCTCTGTGTGTTTATAAAAAACAAACAAACAAACAAAAAAACAATTACTAACCTTTCCCTAACTATTCTTCTTCCAGATGTGTTGCTCATGTCCATTAGAATGTTGGCTCTAGTGCCGCCCAGAGTGGTGCTTTTATGGTGCAGTACATAGGAACCTGCTGACCCATTGGCCCCTCAGTTCCTTCTTGCCAGCAACTCCCACAGAGCGATAGGAGGGCAGGTTTGGGAACGGACATGAGCAACACATCTAGAAAAGTAACCATTACAGAAAGATTAGTAACCATTTTTCTTCAAGTGCTTGCTCATATTAATTCCAATGTAGGTGACTGCTAAGCAATTGGTCAGGTGGTGGGTTCAGAGTTTCACTGACAAGCAGACTGCAGCAGCACTCAGCCGAAATCTGCATCATCTCCAGCCTGCTGGATGATGGCATACTGTGCAGAGAACGTGTGGACCAATGACCAGGTCATTGTTCTGCAGATGTCCTGGACTGGAACCTGAGGCACGAATACTGCCAACGATGCTTGTGATCTCATAAAGCGAACCATCAAGCGAGGAGGTGGGACCTTCGCCAGGTCATAACAAGTGCAGATGCAGGATGTGATCCAACAGAAAATTCTCTGGACTGAGACTGAACCGCCTCTCATCCTGTCCGCAATGGCTACAAACAGTTGGGTGGTCTTTCTGAAAAGTCAGTTTCTCTCTATATAGAAAGCAAGTGAATGCCTCCCATCCAGCAAGTGGAGCCTCTGTTCGTCCCTGCTAACATGCGAGTTAGTATAGAAGACCATGAGAAAAAGGTCCTGTTTACTATGAAATCATGAGATCACCTTTTGAAGAAAGGACAGGTGTGACCGCAGACATACCTTGCCCTTGAAGAACACTGTATACAGTGGCTCAGAGGTAAGGGCCTACATCTCAGAGACTCATCTAGCTGAGGTGATAGCCATGAGAAGAGCCACCTTCCAGAAGAGATAAAGCAAGGAGCATGTTGCCAGTGGCTCAAATGGGGATCCTGTCATCTTCATCAATACCAAATTAAAGTCCCAAGGAGGCAGAGGTTGTGATACCTGTGGATACAGATACTCCAACCCCTTCAGGAAGCAGCCATAAACTGAGTTTGAAAATACCAACCACCCATTCACCCAAGGGTGAAATGCAGAGATCGTGGCTAGATCAACCCTTACGGATGAAATGGTTACTCCTTCCTGCTTTGAGTAAAGCAAGTAGCCCAAAATAAAGGACAGGGAGGACCCCATAGGCAAAACACCTTTTTGCTTCGACCAGATTGAGAATCTCTTCCATTTCACCAGGTAGGTGATTTTAGTCGATGGCTTCCTGCTGCCCAAGAGCGTCTCTTGTACCGGGGCTGAACAAGATTGTTCCGCCAGGATCAGCCATGGAGCTTCCATGCCATCAGGTGGAGGGACTCAAGGTTTGGATAGAGTAGGCAGCTGTGGTTCTGAGAGATCGAATCCGGGAATCTTGGCAGGCTGATTGGCATGTCATCTGAGAGGTCCGGCAGGGTTGTGAACCAATATTGGCACAGCCATGGTGGAGCTATTAGGATTAATCATGTTCTGTTCCTTCTGACCTTGGGCAATACCTTGCATGTCAGAGGAGTGGAAGGAAACATGTAAAAGAGCCTTCCCTTCCAGAGAAGGAGAAAAGCATTTGTGAGTAAGCCTGGATTGTGCCCCAGGAAGGAGCAGAACTGAGGGCACTTCCTGTTGTGCCTCATCACGAACAGGTACACCTGGGGAAACCCCCACTTCTGGAAAACAGTGTTGAAGACGTCTGGACAAATGGACCACTCGTGATGGCTGGAAAAGAATCTGCTGACGTGGTCTGCCAGATTGCTCTGTGACCCTGGTAGGTAGGAGGCTTCAAGGTGAATGGAATAGGCTATGCAAAAGTCCCACAGGTTTGGAGCTTCCTGACAAAGGGGAGAGGAGTGAGCTCCCCCTTGCTTGTTTATTTAAAATGTTGCTGTTGTGTTGTCCATGAGGACTGATATGCATCTGCCCTCCAGGTGGGGTCTGAACGCTTGGCAGGCTAGACGCACAGCCCTAAATCTCACGTTGATAGGTAAGGCTACCTTCTTCAGTGACCAGAGACCCTGAGACCCAGAGACTCCCTAAATGAGCTCCCACCCCCTCTCTGAACCGTCAATGACCAGCGCAGACCTCAAAAAGGGAATAGCAGCACACACCATCTCCTGGTCTCGCCACCACAGGAGAGTAGAAATCAACGATGGAGGAAGCACTATTACCTTGCCCAGAGGATGTCGGCCTGGTATTTATACTGACACTAGCCAAGATTGAAGGGGCTGCAGATGGAGTCGCATGTGTTGCGCCACAAAGGTACAAGATGACGTGTACCAGAAGCTTCAAGCAGTTTCTCGCTGTGGTATTGGAGGAAACTCTCAGGCCATTTACGAGTGTCTCTATAGCTCTTAACTGGCTTTCCAGGAGAAAAGCTCTGGCCAGTTCATTTGGAGGATATCCCCTATGAATTATATTCTCTGAACTGGAGAAAAAGGTTGATTTTTGCATATTTATCAACAGCTCCAGGCTCTGGAAAGTTGACTATCAGTTTTACATCTGCCTCCACCTGGACTGACCTTTGATCAGCCAGTCATCCAGATAAGGGTACAGCTGCACCCCTCTTCTCCTGAGGAAGGTTGCCACCACTGCCATGCATTTAATGAACACCCGAGGGGCTGCTGATAGTCCAAAGGATAATACTGTAAACTGATAATGTTTGTGGTTTACCACAAATTGAAAGCATCTCCTGTGTCCTTGGAAGATACCTATATGAAAATACGTGTCCTTTAAGTCAAGGGCTGTGTATCAGTCGCCTGGATCCAGGGAGAGGATAATAAAGGCCAGGGAGACCATGCAGAATTTCAGGTTCTTAATGAAACTTTTGAGGTTTCGCAGATCCAGGATGGGTCTGAGGTCACTGTTGGCCTTTGGAATTAGAAAGTAATGGGAGTTAAATCCCGGGCCCCTTAACTCCAGAGGAGCCTCCTCCACAGTCTCTACCCATAGGAGTGATTGCACCTCCTGGGCTAGACGTCACTCATGAAAAGGGTCCCTGAAGAGCGATGGGATGGGAAGGAGGGGAAGAACTGAGGGATATATCCCATTTCCACCATGCACAATACCCAACAGTCCAGGACAATGCAGGCCCATACCTTGTAGAAGCGGGAGAACCGGTTAACAAATGTAGGGGAGATAGGATCCATTTCATGAACACCCGAGAGGCTGCTGACCAGGTTGCTGTCTTGGTATGCTGCCCTCAGGCACAGCTTCAAAAGGCCAGCTTTGGCCCTGTCTAGTGTTTTGAGGGGGCAGGCACTGGGTCCAATGAGAAAGGGCGTGGAGGCCTCCTCCTGTAACCCTTGTTCCTCTTTTGTCTATAATTCTGCCTCTGCTGGTGGTGTTGTGGAGGATAGAACTGGCCTATGGGTTGAGGCTTGTAGTATTTTCAAGCTGGGTCTGGGGTGTGGAGACCCAAGGGCTTTAAAGTAGCCCTTGAGTCCTCTAAGCTGTGGAGCTTCACATCAGTTTGCTCCGAGAAGAGCGAATTGCCGCCATATGGCAAATCCTGAATAGTTTGTTGGACCTTGTAGGGTAGTCTTGAAGACTGAAGCCAGGAGCTCTGCCTCATGACCACTGCTGAAGCCAGGAATCGGGCTGCCATGTCTGCCACATCCAAGGCCGTCTGAAGGAATGCCTTAGCTACCCCTTACCTTCATCTACCTAGGGCCGGCACTTCCATTTAGGCGACCTAGGCAGTCGCCTAGGGTGCCAGGATTTGGGGGGGCGGCAATTCGTAGGCGGGGGACACCTCATCACAGTGACAGTTGCCAACACAGGACAAACCAGTAATGATGGCATGGCACCGCTCTTCCTCACACTCTCCCTCACGGCACCGCTGCACATTGAGGCACTGCTCCCCTTCAGCCTGGCAAGGCTATCTAGCACCAGCCAGCACCAAATGTCAGGCTCTTATTTGGAGGCAGAATCAGAATTCTGTACCTCCCAGAGAAGCAGGTACTGCACCAACCACAGACACCTGGTGACGGCTTCCGTGCTCTGGGTCTTCGGCGGCAATTCTGTGGCGGGTCCTTCTCTCGCTCCGGGACCCGCTGCTGAAGTGCCCCTAAGACCAGGAGCATGGAAGGACCCCCCTGCCGCAGAATTGCCGTCAACGGCCGGAAGCACAGAAGAACCCCCGCCTAAGGTACCAAAAACCCTGGCTCCGCTCCTACATCTACCGAGGCAGAGAATTCACTCCTGGACTCCAAAGATAGTTCCTTAAACTTTATCACAGCCGATCAAAAGTTAAAATCATAACGACGCTTGATAGTTGGACCTTCCTGCGTGATTAATCAATTTTCTTTGGCCTCCTTCGCCTTAGGCGATGGGCCCCCATTGCTCGTCTCTCCTTCTCATTAGCCACTGCAACAACCAGCAAACCGATGGAGAATGAGTGTATAGATATTCATAGCTCTTAGGAGGCACAAAATATTTTCTCTCTATCAGCTTAGCCGTGGGCTGGAGAGATGCAGGAGTCTGCCACAGAGCATTGTTGGGTTTCAGGATGGAGTCACTTAAGAGCAAGGCCACTCACGATGGTTCCAAGAGTCTTAATGTGTCTACCAGGGCATGGGCTGACTCAGAAATTTCTTCCACCTGTATGCAGAAACTCTTGATGCAACTTGTAGTCATCCTGTGTGGGTGCCATGGCCATCCCCACCATTGCCTCATCTGGGGAGGACGACGATGAGGCTTGCACTGGTACCGAACACTGTACCTCCTCCGTTGCAGGTGGGTCCCATGGAGGTGTATCCTGCATCTTGGTACCAATCTTGGCATTGGGGACCGAACCCCAATCCAAGGGAGAAGAGGGGGTGCTCACACCTCCCTGAAATGGCTGGATCGCCCTGGATTCCAAGTTGGCCATTGCAGCAGCATATGCCATTGTGCTGATGGCCATGCCATCGGTACTTCCCTTGTCCCATAGCTGTCACCAGGTGTCTGTGGTTGGTGCAGTACCTGCTTCTCTGGGAGGTACAGAATTCTGATTCTGCCTCCAAATGAGAGCCTGACATTTGGTGCTGGCTGGTGCTAGATAGCCTTGCCAGGCTGAAGGGGAGCAGTGCCTCAATGTGCAGCGGTGCCGTGAGGGAGAGTGTGAGGAAGAGCAGTGCCATGCCATCATTACTGGCTTGTCCTGTGTTGGCAACTGTCACTGTGATGAGGTGTCCCACAGTGATGGGGTTGTCACAGACAGTTCACGACCAGTGGGGGATGGTGGCAAGGGAAAGGAGACTCCTTGGTGCCTGAAAATCCTCTGGTGTTGATGGCAAAGCCAGGGCTGTAGCCCCATGGTGGCTTCTCTAGATGGAGAATCCACTCATACCGGACTCAACAGCCTCCTTCCCAAGGCCAGAGTCAGTGGGGCCATGCGGTCTGCAGGGGCCTTGGAGTAGCCCAGCATGGGTTGCACTTTCTCTGTGACCCTATGTCTTGTAGTCAGGGAGCGCCCCTGGTCCAACTGCCTGTTTGTTTGTTTTTCAGCTCTGGTGATGAGGAGCGGTACTGGGAGGCCGATGCTGGTGCTATCTTCTTGTGAACTGGGGATGTTTGGTGGTCTCGTGGTGCAGAGTCTTTCATCGGTACCAGGAAGGTGGAGTGGTGCCACCCCACTGCCAGGGAGGCATGGGTGCTCCTGACCAATACCAAAGTACTCTATGCTGATTCCACCTGTGGCTCAGAGGAGGGACGAAGTGCCTTCTTCATGAGGAGGAATTTAAGTCTATTGTCTATGTCCTTTTTTGTAATGGGTTTAAGTTCTTACATATCCAGCACAGTTCTTGAGTGTGAGCCTCTCCCAGGCACTTAAGACAACTATCATGCGGGTCACTCACTGGCATTGGTTTGTGGTACATGGCACACTGTTTGAAACACTGGGAACAAGGCATATCCCAGTGCCCAGGTAAGGCTAGCCTCTGAAGCGGAGAACTTACAAACTACACTATATTACTTCACTACATTCTAATTTAATTCTAAAAGAAATAACTGTGTATAATTTATTTACTGGAACAGTTAAAAGTGCAAGAGACAAGCAAGGTTTCAGCAACTGTCATCAGTGCTAAGAAGGAAGTGAGGAGAGGGCAGGTTCCTATATACCGCAACATGAAGGCGCCACTCCATGGGGCACCAGAGCCAACCCTATGGATACCAGCCACTGAGGGAAAAAACTTTCTGGTGGCGGTGCGAGCGTCATGGGCATAACTACATCGGAGTGGACATGAGTAAGTATTCGAAGAATTATGTTTTTACTTGTCGTTTTAACCAGTTTTCTTGGTTTGTAATTCCAGTTTGTAATTCCCAGGTTCACCCACTGGGCTTTTTTTAAAGATAGGTTCCAATATTTGCAGAGAGCACAGGGCTTTTGCATAGGTGTAGAACTGCCATCCCCAGCCATTCAAAAATTGAGAATCAGGAACCCTCAAAATCATAAAACTGAAATAAAATTAAGAAGATTAAAAATGCATCATTTTATTTGTCTCCTAGGTTTTGAGTTTTTAGGGTTCATGTTTTTAAGCTTTTCTCCACAATCATGAATGCTGGAAACATTTTTTCTTTTGAAATGAAAACTGAGATTCTTATGTATTCATAAGTCCAGGACCTGGGGCTTTAAGAAAAATATGATGGGATAATTTCAAAAGTGCCTATGAGATTTGAGAGATTAAGTCCTACTTGCAAAAGTGACCTAGGCACTTTAGAGATTAAGGGCTTGTCTGCACTACAGTAGTTGGTCGACGTAAGTTACGCAATTTGAGTTACGCTAGTAACTACGTTATGTTCATAGGAGATGCTCTCCCGTCGACTCCCCTTACGCTTCTCGTTCTGGTGGAGTATCAGAGTCGATGGGAGAGCAATTTTCAGTTGATTTAGCGGATCTACTGCTAAATCGACTCCCAGTGCATCAATTGCCATAGCATCAATCCCCCGGGAAGTGTAGACAAGCCCTTAGTCTCACTGAAAGTCAGTGGAATTTAGGTGCTTTTAAAAATTTCCTTCTGGATATCGTGATGTATGAGACTAATGATAAAATTGTGATAGACTCTTCTTTATCGCATCACATATAAACTGCTTTTAGTCATTTCATGGCCAATCCAAACCTTTCCTATCATCTCATGCACTATTGAGCAGTTGATGCTTGCCTCTGATCGACCTATGATGCTAGCCCCCTCTGCCCACCTTCATGCTTTCTTCGATGCTGCCCCACACACTTAGGAGATGCTCCCCATAACCTTCCACAAAGCAACGTAATTATCAATCTTCAAATCCCTCCTCAGAATTCTCCTTTGCTGTGATCCCTACACAAACCTGACAACTGTTAGGCTGCTGGTGTGCAGAGACCAATATTGTCTCATTGTTTCCCTGTACTGCTCCATCTGCTGTCTCATGTCTTGCACTTAGATCGTAAGCTCCTTGGGGCAGCAGCCAGCTTTTTGTTGTTTGTACAACACCCAGTACAATGGTGTTCTGGGCCATGACTGGTACTTCTAACCTATGTTTACTCTGTCCACTAAGCCAGGCTCTGATTCAAGTTTGAGCCCCCTCCTCACACAAATCAGTCTGACTCAGGGCAGCAAGCACTCAGGACCCAGGTCCTAGAACCTTGCGAGGGTGGTGGGTTAGAGCCTGAGTTCCGCTGTAGCTCAGCCCAAGCCCTGACATTTCGCACTGTGGACGCAAGTCAAACCGCAGACTCGGATCAGGTGGTCTGTGTAATGCAGTATGGAGACATGAGCCTGGTTGTGAGACCTGGGTCTAGCCATTTGAAGCCCAGGTTTACAATGCAGTGTGGATGCTCAAGTATGGGCTTGGAAATAGTGAGTCTACAAGCTTGGGTCCCACAGACCCAGGTTAAAAATGCATGGAAGACACTGCATCTAGGCCTACTGGGCAATATCAATAATAAAGTTGTTAACATTGTGAAGGTCCTGTGGTCCCCAAGGTGTGAGGTCTGAGCCATTCATTCTGTAGGAAGAGAAAACTCTACCTTGGCAATGGAATGATTCCAGGAACGCTCTCAGGAATATTCTCACAGAGACTTCCTGGCCCAGTGGCCTCTCTTGCAGGTATTCCTGCAGCAGACATCATTTGGATTTGCCCCATCGTTATGCACAGATAACCGTCTTCTCTCAACCTCCTAGAGCATCACAGTACTTAGTGCACACTGTAAGGTCCACAGGGACGATTTACAGCTCTGGTCACAGCAATTTGCCTTCTTGTGAATGAATACTCTGTGCACAGCTCTTTGCTGGATAAAATCAGAACTGATCAAATATGGTACAGGCTTTATTACTGCTAACCTCCCACCGAGCTTTTCTCTGTTAGCCCAGGCGATAGAGGCCTATGCTTTTGATGCCGGAGGACCTGGGTTCTACCTCTGCTGGTGCCAGGGAACTTCTCGTTGCCCACAGTTGTCAGTATGTTGCATCCACCACTAACTTGTCACCACAGCACCATTATTTGATGCACACAACCACCCACCAGATTACAAAGCAGAAAGTTAATTACAAACAAAACAGCAACATTTTTGCTGCTTAAAACATCCAGAATTTCTATTTTTCTTTTGGATCAATAATAGTGATTAATCAGAAACTTCCCTAGGTATATTACTCTAAGGCACATTACAGTCATTAGCTACAATTCACTGCAACCAACAGGGAACTTTTGGATAGCAGGAGCTATATAAATTTGCATAAATATTCCATTTTCACTTATTCATTTCTTATCTCGGCAGTCACCTACTATATTATGCATAGTTCATATGCCAGCCTTCAAGTAAGTTAGAGGCAGAGACAATAAAATTTCATGAGCCACAGAGTGGTTTCGCATTTATTCTGCAGGCTATTCTTTTATGTTTTTAATAAAATATTTGGAGTGAGTTTAGCACTGGGGGAAAAAGGTGCTGGATTGACAGCTCTGGACACTTGAGCACTATTTATTCACAGGAAAGTACAGCATGTACAACAGACGCAGTACGTCCTTACTCCCATGAACATGACTCAGATTTATCCTGGAGGAACTGCCTTTGGGTGGTGAGAAAATAATTCCATGCTCCATTCAGTTCTTTGGCCTCTCTGCTGAGGAAGGCAAGAAAGGTGCCAATCAATGCTAACTGAGAGGATGGTTCTGGTGACAGGGAGCCTTGCATCCTGTGAACTGCTCTGATGCCCACCAAAAAGCTGGCAGATGCCTCAACCTCAAGACTGCTCTTTCCTCTCACAGAGAGGGAGTTTGGGAGCCTCAAAGGAGAGATAGTCTGTGGACCTAATGGCCAAAACACCTTCATCAGGAGCACGTCTGCAACAACCTGGATGTTGTAGTCACAGCTGTGCAGTGGTAATCGCAGTTCCTCCAGGTCCACAGCCAGGCTCCACACTGTTGGCAGGACTCCATTATCCAACCCATGTGTATATGCCTACTGGGTAAGGCTGATTTATTCTATGGAACATTTAGACTCTGTTGACATTAGCGAAAAGGATTAGCAAATGGGACTTTTGTGAGGGAATTCTCCTGGTGAAGGAGGAGCAAGAACATGACCGTTGGGGTGAGTTTGTTTGCTTTCCGTGTGCCTGCTTGATTGAAGTTTATAGAATGGGTTGTTGTGGGACTGTCTGCAGAGCCTAGAGGCCTGTTAGGCCTCCGACGAAGTGGGTATTCATCCACGAAAGCTCATGCTCCAAAACGTCTGTTAGTCTATAAGGTGCCACAGGATTCTTTGCTGTTTTTACAGATCCAGACTAACATGGCTACCCCTCTGATAGCTTCCTAAAGAAATTCTACTCTGCCATCTTTTCACCACTAATCCCTTTAGCGAGGTGGGGAACCTATGGCCCATGGGACAGATCTGGGCCATTGCTTAATTTCATTCAGCCTGCAGAAAGTCTCGGCACTGCAAGCCAGAAGTTCCAAGCCTCTCTCCCCACCCCATGGGGCTGGAGTTTCGAGTGCTGGCATGCCCCACAGGGCTGAAGCCTAAGTTTTCCAAACCTCCCAGTTTGGCCAGGAGTCTCCCAGAATCAGGCTTGATCACCCAGAGGGTGCTGAAGCCAATCCGGGAGATTTTAGGCCACTAAAAGTCTGGTAGGACTGTGGGGCTAAGGCAGGCTTCCTACCTGTCCTGACTCTGCACCACTCCCAGAAGCATCCAGCATGTCCGGCACACTGCTGCCACCCCAAGCATCATCTCCACAGCTCCCTCTGGCCAGGATCGGGGAACAATGGCCAATGGGAGCTGTGGGGGCAGTGCCTGCAGGAAAGGGCAGCACGCAGAGCCACCTGGCTGCTCCTGAGCCTAGGGACCACTGCTGGACATGCCACCATTTCTGGGAGCAACCTGAGGTAAATGCCACCCCGCAAGAACAAAAACAACACAGGCAGGTGTTCAGCAGCAGAGTGGGGGCTAGCCAGTTTTTGGCTTGTGGACAAGTAGTGTATGTGGGATTTTGATGCAAGCATCTCATGTTCCTTTTGAGACTGAGTATGGGCTCTGGAGACCAGGGCTAAGGGAGACAGAGAGTTACACAGACAAGATTTTCCAGGACATGGTAGAGCGGTCCCATCCCAGTCTGACAGCATCTGTGCTGTTGAGGAGGCTGAAAGTCTCAGGGCAGGAGAACATCAAGCTGCAGCAGAAGGAAAAAAAATCCCATAGTTGGGACCCTCCTTCCAGATAATGTCATGGTATCCTCTCACAATGAGCATACCCCTCCAAGGGAGGGGATCTCTGTGGTAAGGAAGAGACAGGTAATAGTAATGGAGTATTCAACTATTAGAAATATAGATAGTTGGATTTATGATGACCTGGAGAACCACATGGTGAATTGCCACTGGATGTGAAGGTTGCAAACCCATCAAGAATCTAGATAGACTTATGAGCAGTGCCAGGGAGGCGCTGGTGGTCATAGTACATGTAGGTACCAGTGATATAGGAAAAGGTAGGAGAGAGGTCCTAAAGACCAAATTTAGGCTGCTAGAAAACAGATTAAAATCCAGGATCTCCATGGTAATATTCTCTGAAATGTTTCCAGTTCCACACACAGGACCAGTTTAGACTGGCAGAACTGCAGGGTCTCGATGCTTGGATGAGATGATGATGTAGGGAGAAGAGTTTTAGATTATTAGGAATTGGGGAACTTTTTGGGAAAGGTGGAGCCTGTAGAGGAAGGATGGCATATAAAATTAATAAAGTTGTAGAGGAGTTTTTAAGCTAAGGGCTGGCGGAAAGCCAACAGGTATGTAAGATCACACAGTTCAGACAGAAACATCCCCTGGGGAGGATTTATTAAATGGGATACTCTATATACTAGGGAAAAGAAGATCACAGAAGCTGACAGATAGGAACTGATGAGAACCTTCAAATGAAAAAGAATCCCATCTAATTACATCACTTGCAGGCAGACACCTAAAGATTGACAAATTTTATAAGTGCTTGTAAACAAATGCAAGAAGTCTAAATACTAAGATGGGTGAACTCAAATGTCTGGTATTAAATGAAGATATTGATAGAATAGGCATCACAAAAACTCGCTGGAATGATGAAAAATCAGTGGGATATGGTTATACCTGGATACAAAATATATAGGGATGACAGAGTAGGTCATGCTGGGGGTGGAGAGTCTAAATATATGGGTAAGGAAGCATTAGAGTCAAATATAGTGTAAATCTTAAATTAATCAGACAGTACATTAGAATTTCTGTGGATAGAAATTCCATGCTTCAACAATAAGAATGTAGCAGAAGGAACATACTACCGACCACCTGACCAGGATGATGACCATGATTCTGAAATATTCCGAGAGATTACAGAGGATACAAAAACAGAAGCCTCAATAATAATAGGGGATTTCAACTATCCTCATATTGACTGGGAACATCTCACCTGAAGATGAGATGACTGCTTCTTGAGGCAGCTAGACTTGGAACCTACAAGGGGAGAGGCAAGTATCAGAGGGGTAGCCATGTTAGTCTGGATCTGTAAAAGCAGCAAAGAATCCTGTGGCACCTTATAGACTAACTGACGTTTTGGAGCATGAGCTTTCGTGGGTGAATACCCACTTCGTCAGATGCATGTCTGAGAGGGGAGAGGCAACGCTTCATTTAGTCCTAAGTGGAGGATATGATCTGATCCAGGAGGTGAATACAGTTGAACCACTCGGTAACAGCAAACATAATGTAATTAAATTTGATATGGGGTTGGGGGGAGAATACCAAAGAAACCCCCCATAATTGTATTTAACTTAACAAAGAGGAACTACTCAAAATGAGGAAACTTGCTAAAAGGAACAGTCACAAGAGTGGCATGCCTGCAAGCTGCATGGAAACTTTTTAAAAACACCATAACAGAGACTCTAACTAAATGTATGCCCCCCAAAAAAACCAAACAAAACCCCCCCCTAAAAAAAACAAAAAAAGCAACAGCTAGAGGACCAAAAGAAAAATGCCACGATGGCTAAACAACAGAGTAAGAGAGATAATTATAGACCATAAGGCATCCTTTAAAAATTAGAAATAAAATCTTACTGAGGAAAATAGACAGGAGCATAAACTCTGGCAAGTGTAAAAGTACAATTAGGCAGGCCAAAAAAGAATTTGAAGAACATCCAGCAAAAGACACAAAAACTAACAGTATTTTTAAGTGCATTAGAAGCAGAAAACCTGCCAAACAATCAGTGGGGCCACTGAGCTATCGAGGTGCACTCAGTAAAGAAAAGTCTGTTGCAGAGGAGCTAAATGAATTCTTTGCATCGGTCTTCATTGTAGGGGATGTGAGGGAGATTCCCACACCTAAGCCATTAATTTAGGAGACAAATCTAGGAACTGGCCCAGATGGAGGTATCATTAGAGGAGGTTTGGGAACAAACTGATAAATTAATCAGTAATAAGTCACCAGGACCAAATAGTATTCTCCTAAGAGCTCTGAATGGAGTCAAATATGAAATTGCAGAGTTACAAACTGTGGTATGTAACTCATCACTTAAATCACTTATGGAAAAGGTACATAAAAGGACAACAAAATGATTATGGATATGGAACAACTTCCATATGAGGAAAGATTAAAAAGACTGGGACTGTTCATCTTAGAAAAGAGATGACTAAGGTGGGATATGATAGTGTCTATAAAACCTTGAGTGGTGTCAAGAAAAGAATAGGAAAGTGTTATTTACCCCTTCACATAACACAAAATGGGGGCCACCTAATGAAAGTAAGAAGCAGCCGGTTTAAAATATACATAAGGAAGTACTTTTTTCATCAACACACAGTTAACTTGTGGAACTCACTGCCAGTGGATGTTGTGAAGGCCAAAAGTATAACTGGGTTCAGAAAATAATTAGATAAGCTCATGGAGGACAGGTGTACCAATGGCTATTAGCCAAGATGGTCAGGATGCAACCCCATGCTCTGGGTGTCCCTAGCTGCCAGAAGCTGGAACTAGATGACAGGAGATGGATCACTTTATA
This sequence comes from Gopherus flavomarginatus, assembly GCF_025201925.1. Lineage (NCBI taxonomy): Eukaryota > Metazoa > Chordata > Testudines > Testudinidae > Gopherus > Gopherus flavomarginatus. The sequence goes on from NC_066618.1 coordinate 289,683,367, forward strand.
ATTGCCTTGTTCTGCTCATTCCCTCTGGAACAACTGGCACTGCCGACTGTCAGAAGGCAAGATACTGGGCTAGATAGACTGATGGCCTGACACAGTATGGCTGTTGTTATGTTCGATGCTCATGTGGGGCTCCCATTGGCCATGCAGATTACAAGCATCTCCTATTTAAGAGGGTTTAACCTGCAGGATTTTTAAAACTACACTGCCATTACCCATGTATTACACTTGTATGCCCTTTGTTTTCACCTGCTGTAAATGTTTTTGCACTTATCCCATTCCCATGTTTTTAGAAGGTCTATGGAGTTCAATACCAAGTAGCTGCCTTTCGTCAGTTCATTTAAAAAGGATTATTATTCACTGACATGTTGAAAGGTTTGTCATGACAAGATGATTATAGGAAGATCAGCATGTTGAGAAAATCCTAATTTGCTGCTAATTCACTGGCCCGGCAAATCAGGAAATTAGATTTCCCAAAATGTGTGAGCCTGCTAGAGGCCCAGAACTCACAGATACCCCCAGGGTGAGGTGCTGGATTTAATCAGACTGGTAATTATGACAAGGGTGATAGCAAATTTCCATGGGTATGGCTGGTGAAAAAAGGGTACTTTTAAGATGCAAGGTAAAGTCCATGAAACAGGAGACTGAATTCCATTTTCAAAAGCACCTGAGTGACTTAAGCATTTTTGAAAATTTTATCTGCACAACATTGACAGAACCAAAAGTATTCATAGATTCCAAGGCCAGAAGGGACTATTGTGATCATCTTGTCTGACCTCCGGTATAACACAGGCTATAGAACTTCCCCTAAATAATTCCTAGAGCAGATCTTTTAGCAAAACATCACATCTAGATTTAAAAACTGCCAGTAAGGAGAAGTCCACTATGACTGTTGGTAAGCTGTTGCAATGATTTATTACTCTCACCGTTAAAAATCTAGACCTTATTTCCAGTCTGAATTTGTCTTGCTCCAACTTCCAGCCATTGGATTGTGTTATACACTTCTCTGCTAGATTGAAAAGCCCATAATTAAATATTTGTTCCCTACGTAGATACTTATAGACTTTAATCAAGACACCACTAAAACCTTCCCTTTGTTAAGCAAAATAAGATTGAGTTCCTTGAGTCTACCACTGTAAGGGATGTTTTCTAATTCTTTAATCATTCTCGTGGCTCTTCTCTGAACCTTCTCCAATTTATCAACATCCTTCTTGAATTGTGAGCACCAGAATGGGACACAGTCTTTCAGCAGTGGTCACACCAGTGCCAAATACAGAGGCAAAATAACCTTCCTCCTCCTACTTGAGATTCTCATTTACGTATCCCAGAATCACATTTTTTATTCCTACATGAATATAGTCACCTTTACCCATATTAAAACACATATTGATTGCTTGCACCCAATTGATCAAGCGATTGCTTTTTATCAGTGACTTGTCCCCTTTCATTATTTACAACTCCTCCAATTTTTGTGCCCCTCTGCAAACTTTATCAGCATGATTTTATGTTTTCTTGAAGGTCACTGACCAAAATGTTACACAGAGTAGGGCTAAGAAACTATCCCTAGGGAGCCTCTCCAGAAACACTCCTGTTTGATGATTCGCCATTTACAGCTGCATTTTGAGACCTAACAGTTAGCCAGTTTTAATCCATTAATCGTACGCTATGTTTATATTGTTCTAGTTTTTTAATCAAAATATTGTGCGGTACTAAATCAAATGCCTTATAGTGTAGTAGTGGATTTTACGTTTCTATTTTATATAATTTAGAATGAAGGACAAAGAACAATAATGTAGCATGTATTAAATATATTGGTGTATAATTTGATCATATCCTGCCAGCCACCCTTTTGGAATAGCAGAAAGGAATGGCCTAATGGGCCATTGGTAGAGATACATCAGCCAGAATCTGTATCTGAGCTGATTTCAAGGCAGTAACAGTCAGCACTTTGTTGTAGGTTTAGCATTTTAAAATAAGTAAAAGAACGCAATGATTGTTTTTTTCTTGCATTGCAATTTGATGTTCCTGTTCAAATGTTCTGTGTAAATCAACCCTGTTTTCTGTGTGAATGAGGATGTGTGTGTTAGAAGAGAAGACTGAAGTCCACCACCGAACCAGATGTTCTAGGGACAAACCGAGGACAGATGCAAGAGTGCCAGAAGATTACAGCATGGCCCTATTGAAATGTCAGAGGAGGGCAGATTGATGACTCTAAAACATGTGACAGGCACTTATCAATCGGAACAAAGATAGCTGTGATCAAAACCAGCATGGGGTAACTCCCTGAGACACTTCATGAAAGAATGAGGACAATTTAAGAAAACAAGCACTTGTCAAACAACAGTTGATTACCGCATGATGGTGCAAAACTCATTGGTCCCAATGAATGAAAATCACTATATAAACAGGATGCCTTGCCATGAAACTTGGGATTCATCCTGCCAAGACTTCCCCAGAGCATTGTATCATCACCGACAGAACCTGGCTCCTACATACCTGTAATCAACCTAGCTGGCCACTAGATTGGAATGAGTGAGTGAGTGAGTGAGTGAGTGTGTGTGTGTGTGTGTGTGTGTGTGTGTGTGATTGAATGCATGTGCTAATTATTGTATTTCCAATAAATGTGGTGTATTGCCTTTTCCCATGAAAAAGATCCTGCGTGCTTCTTAGAAGCATAACAACAGAACTCTAAGTATACTACATCAACACTATTACCTTCATCAACCAAACTTGTAATCTCATCGAAAAAAAGATATTCAAAGTTTGTTTGTCAGGATCTATTTTCTTTAAACCCACACTGAATACCATTAACTATATTACCCTCCTTTAGTTCTTTATTAATCAAGCCACTTCATGGTCTTTTCCAGGATCAATGTAAGACTCCCAGGCCTATAATTACCCAAGTCTTCCTGCTTAACTTTTTTTTTTTTTAAATCAGCACATTAGCTAGTCTTCTGGAACTTTTGCAGTGTGCCAAGTTTTATTGAAAATCAACATTAATGGTCCAACGAGCTCCATGGACAGTTCTTTTAAAACTCTTGGATGAAAGTTATCTAGACCTGATAATTTTAAAATGTCTAACTTTCCTAGCTGCTGTTTTACATTCTCCTGATATACTGATGGAATGGAAAGAGTGTTATCAGATATGATTACAACATCTGTTTTTTCCCAAATGCAGAAGTATTTATTGAACACTTCTGCCTTTTCTGCAATATTATTGATAATTCCACCTTTTCCATTTAGTAATGAACCATTGTCAGGATTCTTTTTCCTCATTTTTTTAAAAAAACCTCCTTATTGTCCTTAACTCTGCTGACCACAACTTTCCTCATGTCCCTTTGCTTCCCTTATCAATTTTTGAGGATTCTTAACTTTTGATTTATATTCATTACTATCAACTTCCCTGTTCTTCCATTTGTTATATATTATTTGATCATTATTACTGATTACTTATCTAACAGTAACCCCTAGAGGCTCCAATTACGATTGCAGCTCCACTGCACTAATTGTGGTTTTGTTTCTGATCCCTGATTGGATGACTTGAACTTTTATTAAGAGGAGGAAAATCAAAGAGATGTCAAGACGGCTATACAACGTATTCTTCTGCAAATACATCTACCCATAAGTGTTCACATGACTTCTAACACCCTGAAAACAAAAACAAGACATAAGTTTGGGGGAAACAGATGAAAAGGAGTGCAGATACAGCTGAACTGATTCAAGGTTTTTATTTCAATGTTTCACAATACTATTTTGCAATATTTGGCCAGCTCTAATCAGCAAAAACCCAAAACCAGCACCTTGTTCTCTTTTAGTTTCTAAATCAGCAAAGCATGTCAGCACACACCCTTTACTTAAAGCATGTGCCTAATTCCCATTGGCCCAGATCCTGAAAGTGCTTAGGCACCTAACTTCCATTGATTTCAATGGGTGCGTCTGAATTTGATGCCACCTAATCTTGTGCTGAAGTGCTTTGCTGACTTTAAATGCCTCCAGTGTCGGCCATGAGACCCATAGATCACTGTTATCTTCTATTGACTAAGCTGGCATCCCCTGGGGCAAGTCTGACCCATGAGAGACCAGTAAGGCATGCAGTTGCACCTGCACCCAACTTCACTGTTATCTCTCAGCCCATTTTGTTTCATCTGTTGGGTCTTGTCATAGATTGTGAGCAACTTGGAGCTCCCTTGTACAGCACCTAGAACAATGAGCCCCCGCTTGATGCCTCAAGGCATTACTGTATTATTATAAGTAACAAGAACAGAAGCACTAATTCGTATACACTGCATAACTGTTATGGGCATGGTGGCTTTTGGCTAGGATGCAGCACTTGATGTCATGTGAAGATCTGTTTCCACAAAACAAGAGCAAGTGGTAGGAAAAACAGGGATTCTGTCCTCTCATTTCTCAGCCACAGTGCTACTGTCTGGGACACCAGCCAGTGGCAAAGAGTTTGCATCTAGGTGATGGATCTCATCATCCATTCTTGTGTTGACATCTGCGCTGCTGTTGGAAAGGCACTTGGCTCAGAAGCTGCTAAGAACTGACTAGGTCGCTGTTCAAGAATTCTGTTACTGTCAGTCTATGGAAATTATCATGGTGTTCTTTAGGGATGTGGAGATAGTTTTCAACGAAGTACCACTGGAGAAAATACTTAGGAGAAAGAAAAAATGTACCGTGGTGCACTACATCTACATGCAGTGATTAGCCATTTCCACTGGCACTGACTGAGACTAAAAAAGTTTCTCCCTCCCATAGCTCATTCCACCTAAGGGTAGAAAGGAGAAACACTTGTCCGTACCCACCTCCTTTAAGATGCCTGAGGAACCAACACAGAATTTTTAAGATAGGTAAAGATTTAAGTATATGCAAAAATGCAATTGATGAAGTGCCCAGTTATAGAGTGGAACTATTGTGAAGCTCACAACCAAGCCACCTGGAAAATTGATCAACGAGTAAACACCTATTATTTTTCTTTCAACCACTCTTATAGTTGCCCCTCAGCTTGTTTCATCAGACCACAGATTACAAGCACCATTGACTTGATAGAGAGACTTTAACAGGGAGTAGTTTTTTTTCTGATTAATGTAATACAGTCCCCACATCCAGAACCCACAAAATGTGGATCGTTGCATCCATAACATTTTAAAACATTTTTAAATGAGCAAAATTGATAGACTTGGGACTCTTTATCCATTGAGCAGGAACAACAGGCTGCTGCAGTACAAACCTCATCAGTGGTCTTCAGAACAAAGTTCAGATACTAGAGTGATGAGAGCTATCTAGGTATCTGTAGCTGTGAAAGGGTAATTCATTCTCCATGCTGATTAAGTCTTTGGTCTCCCTATTGACCCTGTCAATGCAATGAGCCTACATAAGGTATCTAAATTTTGGCTATCAAACTTAAGAGACCCCTTGTGCATATCTGGCCCTGGGTGACTTGTCCATGGTCACACAGCAAGTTAGATAGAAAGCGGGGAACAGAACTAGAGAGTCCCGACTCCTTCATTACATAGCTTTTCGAAACGCAATGAAGCTTCTGTTAAAAAACAAAGAGCAACAACAAAAAAACACAGACATGAACAAAGTGGGACTTTAGGTGCAAACTCTTTCAAATTTCAGGGCGAAAGGTACTATTTCTCCTTTTGCACCCCATACAACCCTCCGCCCAAATTTGGTAGCATGACACATCAATTTCACAAAGCCATGACTTCAAAAGTATTCTCAGATGGTGACCTCCCTAAAACATCCCTCATATTTAAAGGGGTGAAACAAGGCAGCATGCTGGCACCAGTCCTCTTTGATCTCTTCTTTGCAACCATTCTAAATTATTGATCTGACAATCTTCAAACGGGCATCTACATAAAGTACAGAACTGATGGATGTCGCAACCCTAAACCCTTGCTCAAGTTGTCGGCCTGGCCAATTGTCGGTCAGGCCAGAGCCATGTGCAGACATGCAAGCATGTCATGAACAAAGGAGTAGTGTGTCGGGTGCACCCCCCGTGAGCCATATATGGACATGAAAGCCTGTCTTGGACAAAGAAGGCAGTGTGCCGAGTGCAGTCTCTGCTGACGTAAGGGGCTCCAGCCCGGAACCCAGAAGGCGAAGGAGCTAGGAACCAGTCCAGTGCCGACACATGTAAAAAGGGAACCAATCCAAAATTGACACAAGTACAGACCCCCAAACAAAACTATGTCCCACGCCAAAATCAGTAGGAGTCCCCGCGTGTTAGCCGAGAGGCCTGATCACCCTGTCAGCCAGGAGTCTCCTCCGGATTTTGCTGGCTCGTGTTGTGTTGTGTCGAAATAAAACCACGTCCTCTAATTCGTTATGTACTCGGTGCCTATGCTGCTGGTCAGCTGTATTTGGAGTGTGGTACGTATTTTGTAACTTCTGCAAGTAATCTGCCTTTGCTAACTCCCCCCGCTCCTTGCCTCCTTTCTTCTGTTCCTTATTCTGTGTATAGAAGAAGTGGTTATTTTTATAGCCTATACTCCCTGCCTTTGCTTCCTGCTCTTTTTTTTTTTGTATGAAGAAGTGTATGGTTTAAATAGATAATAGCTCTAGTTGATAAATTGTTTTTTCCCTGGCCCAAGCTGTAACTTGTCCCTGTTACTAATTAAAGGAGAATAAACGCAGCCATTTGGCTTTTAAACCCAATTCTGCCATGTTCCATTGTTCCTCCCCCATTAAATAGCCACTCGAACCTTACGTGTCCCTGTCAATGGAAAACATTTCAACCTCCAAAGGCTTACTGCAAAGACAAAAGTCCTTCAAGAACTCATACGTGAAACCCTTTCTGTGGTTGATTTTTCTCCACTTAATATTTATAGTGAAAGTGACCTATAGATTATCCTTGACAGGTTCTCAGAGGCAACTAAACAGTTTGACTCACCATCTGCCTGGAAAAAACTGAAGCCGTCTTCCAAACATCTCCATCAACTACTATCACTGAGCCAAACATCAGCACTGCTGGTACAAAACTAAAGAACATTCATCTCTTTACATATATATCTTGGCAGTACTATCTCAAGTGATGGTTCCCTGGCTCAAGGTGGGAGGGATAGCTCAGTGGTTTGAGCTTTGGCCTCCTCAATCCAGGGTTATGAGTTCAATCCCTGAGGGGGCCATTTAGGGATCTGGGACAAAAATCTGTCTGGGGATTGGTCCTGCTTTGAGCAAGGGGTGAAACTAGATGACTTCCTGAGGTCCCTTCCAACCCTGATAGTCTATGATTCAATAAGTACTATCACACAGAATATGAAAAGCAAACCAGCGTTTTGGAAGAGGTCACCATAGGATACTCAACCAGCATATTATCAAACTGTCAACAAAACTAATGATATGCAATGCAGTGATGATACACTGCCTTTTATACTGGCAAAGATGGACAGTTTAATGCAGACACATCAAGCAACTTGAAAAAATTCATGAGCTATCTTCACTCTATTCTGAAGGTCCACCAGTAAGACAAAATGCCATACATAAACATCACTGAAAGAGCAAAGGCAACCAGCATGGAAGCACTGATTATCAAAGCTCAGCTTAGATGGACAGCTCACGTTATCAGAATGGATGACGGCAGTATCCCCCAAAAAGTCCTCTATGGTGAACTGAAACTGGAAAATGAACAGTCGGCAGAAATACATTAAAGACGCTCTTAAGCAGAATTTCTAATCATGTGACAAATATTGATAATTTCAAAGACACAGTCAAGGACAAACCTGAATAGAGAGCAACTATAAAAGTTGTAAACACTTTGAAAACAGGGCCAAGCATCATGCCAACTCTTCAGTGGGAGCCTATACATTCCTGTTTGTGATCTTGCTCTTCGCAGATCCTACTGTGTAGCCACAAGAGAACATACAAGATACTGTCATGTCATTGTCAGACTCGATGGACATCTATACTCAGGATAGGAGGGAGAGGTCAATTATCAATGAACAAATTTGAACAAATCCCTAAGGATTTGGTTAAGAAACAAAACTGGAAGTGGTCTCTTTTCTGGTTCTGATTTACATATTTGAAATCTCATAGGAATAGCTATTTTCAAGGTATTTCCACCATCTAGAATAAAATAAAATGGGACAAGTTTTCAAGATTTTTTTTTTGCCATCATCTTTGAACCATAGTCCCCCAACTGATCTCAGTCTCAAACTCTGAACCTAACCCAGATCATAACACTGCTTCCCTCTGCCCACATCATGTCTACAAGAAACAACTAATGAAAGACATTGAAGTAACCACTAAAAAATATTTCCTCTATTGCATGACTGTTAGATAAGCAGGATCATAATACTTGTAAGAAACCATTTATAGTTCTGTGTACATATTAACTAGCAGTTTTTGTTTTACTGTAAATGGCAGACAATGAACAGCAATCATCCCAAATGGTCTCCAAACTCTGATGATTAAACATACTTTTCAATTCCCAAAAAAGCAGAGCATTAGAAAGATGTATTCTCTCTTACAGTTGCAGAAGCACAAATGGAACGGACATTTGTTAGATTCCCTGTCATTGCTAATTAAGATTCAAATTAGCAACATCAAAGGGTGTCTGTTCTGTTAATACCAACCATTGTGGATGTATTTTAAATGCCTTCCTTTTCATATTAAAAATGTATCTGAAGTGTTGGACTGACATTAGGAAGAGAGATAGGAGCCCAAAAAATACAGAACAATTCCAATCTAAAATGAACATTCAGGGCTAAAACTCTGCTCTAAATTACACTCATGAAACTCCTTTTCCACAAATGAGTCAGCTTCCGAACGCAATTACACAGGTGTAATTCCAGATAGATGCCACAGAAGCCAACAAATATACTCAAGAATTGCACCAGCATAGCCAAGATCAAAATCATGTCCCGAGCTTGTAAACAGCCATTTTTCTTATAATACACTACAGGATCTATCGCAAAAAGGAAAAATGTCATGAAGTCTAGCAGAAAGATCCTGCAGGCACTTCAGGTCTCTGGAGGTCTCAGGTCTCAGTTTCCTCTTTGGTAGGATTAAGTTTTCTTTATGCAGCAGGGAATATATGAACCCTCAAGCCCTTAACTAGTTTCAAAGGGAGAAAGGGAAAACATGCAAAATATCTGCCCTTTAAAAGGAAACAGCTGGGCTGTAGTCTTTCTTTTGCAAAGCTAATGCCTGCTTTCTTTCTTTGTGATATATTTTCTTTCTAGGTCAGCAGGTACCAGAGGCCACAGCCAGCAAAGAAGAAATGCTCAGAAAAAAAAAGGATGAAAAGTATCAGGAAAGATGTTTGCTGACTTGCTGGAAATGAAAAGAAGCAGCAGGAAACACAAGTTTAACAGGTGCAGAAGAAAACAGAATTTTCAGCACAAAATGGATCAAATGAAGCTGGAGCATAACTTCAGCAGCGTCTGACTCTGCAGACTGCTCGAGATGATAGCTCAAAGGGTATCACTGCCCCACTTATCTGCATGGGGCATTGACTCTGAAACCTGACCCAACACTACCTCCAGACTCTGTGTGCAGAGGTACACGCTGTCCCATCCTGCCTCTGCTGGGGTGGTGTCAGAATCCCTCACTCTGGCAGGGGACCTAGCAAGGAACTGAAGGAGGTGGTGCAGCCACCATCTTGACTCACACACCAGGGATTCCAGAGTTAAAAGCATGAGCTGCTACAGTGTAAGCTAAAGAGCCAGGTGACTCTATCTGGGGCTGTAACGGATTCTCATCCTTCCTGGATTGGGCACAGAGGGGGACCTGTAACACCAGCTCACCAGCTGCAGAACTTCCAGATTTCAGCTTTCTTGAAGAGAAATCAGAAAGTGTGAAACACTCCTGGCTAATTTATATGGCAGGTGCGGCGGCGCTGGAGAGTTACAGTACATTCCACTGGGAACAGGACATTTCTGTTTTTGAAATTTTGTTTTTTGATGGAAAATTGGACTTTGAGAAGAAAATGATTTTTTTCATGAAACATTTCTGCTTTCTACATCAAAAAACAAACACCTAAAAAACATTTCCCCGCCTCCCCGCAAAAACCTGATATTTTTTAAATTTAAAATGGTGCCACCATGCCTCATGGGAGTTGTAGTTTGGGGTACCTTACGTTCTTGTTCTCTTCTATAGGATGGGCTCTTTGGCTGGACTGCATCTCCCATGATGGATCACAGTCAAGGACATCTATGACACATAGCCTTCCCCTCAGGAAGAGAGAAAGTGGTGCATCAAGGGAGATGTAGTCTGACCAGAAAACCCAGCTCACAGTAGACAATGGGAGCATAAGACACCAAAACTACAACTGCCATGAGGCATGGTGGAACCATTTTGAATTGAAATATTTCAGTTTTAGACAAAAATATTTTGGCTTTTGGTATTTTGACAAGAAGCCAAAATTTCCCATTGAAATTACCCCCCTATTTTTTTTTTTTACAGCTCTACAAAAAGGATACTACCCGCTCATATATAAAGTAATTTTGAAATTTCAGGTGTACTTTGATCGATAGAATACCACTTGGGCAAAGTATGTTTTCTTTACAAGAAACTAACTGACAAATGAGACCACTGAACTTTACATTACAGACCTTGGTAACTCCATGTCATGCAAATTTAAATAGTTAACAGATGGACTAATTAGTAGTCAAATTATCTGTAGTATAATTGATAAGATTAGAGTGAGTATAGTCTGTTATTAGTCACCCTGTATATCACACTTTGATTACAAAGCACAGTAAGTGCATGTAAGACGCAAAATTAGAGGCCATTTTTGAAAAGTTGGGTCTAAATGGCTATTAGCTAATGGATACAGTGTGTATGTGGCAAAGCCAGGAACAGAACCCCAAACTAATGATTCCTAATCCCAGTCCAGGGCTCAGGTTCAGCTGGTACACACCAATATGGTACACTGGCACATCCTTCAGAATGTTGCCTTATTCTCTAGGACCTAACCTGGCTGTTGAGGTGTCCTCGAAAATGTGAGCCAAGCGTACATGCAGTGACGTCAGGCTATGTGTGCAGAATCTGAACAAATATCTCTGAGTGATCTTGGGAGAGTATTGCCACTTCTCTGAAATCCCCCAGTATAGAAGAAGCCAAACCCAAGGAGGCTAGCAGAGTCCAGTTAGGCATCTGAGACCCCCAAGAGGGAGACAAGCTCAAGGAATCCAGTGGGGCATGCAAGCCTCACTGAGCGGATGCCACTCAAATGGAGCCTAGCAGAGCCCATGACGTATTTGGGCCCCAAGGAGACAGAACCAATCCCAAGAAGCCCAGCGCCCAGTTCTGGGCACCGCATTTCAAGAAAGATGTGGAGAAATTGGAGAGGGTCCAGAGAAGAGCAACAAGAATGATTAAAGGTCTTGAGAACATGACCTATGAAGGAAGGCTGAAGGAATTGGGTTTCTTTAGTTTGGAAAAGAGAAGACTGAGAGGGGACATGATAGCAGTTTTCAGGTATCTAAAAGGGTGTCATCAGGAGGAGGGAGAAAACTTGTTCACCTTAGCCTCCAATGATAGAACAAGAAGCAATGGGCTTAAACTGCAGCAAGGGAGATTTAGGTTGGACATTAGGAAAAAGTTCCTAACTGTCAGGGTAGTTAAACACTGGAATAGATTGCCTAGGGAAGTTGTGGAATCTCCATCTCTGGAGATATTTAAGAGTAGGTTAGATAAATGTCTATCAGGGATGGTCTAGACAGTATTTGGTCCTGCCCTGAGGGCAGGGGACTGGACTCGATGACCTCTCGAGGTCCCTTCCAGTCCTAGAGTCTATGAGTCTATGAGTCTATGAGCGAGCATATCTGATCGTATTTTGAACATCTGCACAATGTGTGTGAGCAGCTTCTCACGTGGGCGGAAATAATGTGGCGAGTGGAGCCTGAAGGTGAACTACCTTCTTCTTCCCCGCCTCCTGAATCTGATCTCTGAGCTTTCTCTTGTATTACCTGTAAGTTAAACATACTACTCATCAAAAGGCTACATCTACACTTAGAGCTCAGGGGGTGCTCACGAAGACATACTCACGCAATTTCTCTTTGAGCTAATGTGCTAAAAATAGTAGTGTAGCCATATTAGTACAGGCAGCAGTGAGTGGTGGCACGAGGACATACTCATGGGGTCTGGGTGGCGAACCCAGGCTGACACTCGCCCCTGGTGCTATCACGGCTACACTACCGTTTTTAGTGCACTAACTTGATGAGTGCTATCGTATATCTACTCAAGCAGAGAATCACACCCAGCTTTAAGGGTAGCTGTAGTCTAGAACTACAGTCGTCTCTCTAGTAGCTCAAAATTACTTGAGCTCTGAGAAGTGGTATGCTTGAAATAAAAGAATTGCAGAGAAGAAAGGTAATGATACCTTTTCCTGCATCAAAATATGGTATAACTGGATGCTTGCACTTAACTCCCAAGAAAATACTAAAAAACCCTGATAGCTTGGGTATATGATTTGGAAGAGAGTGAAGGGAATAATAGGACACCGTCTTGCTTTTAATCACAGTGTGATTTAGTATTGCTATGGTAGGCTGGGAGATGAGGGAACTGTCAGTGGTGTTCTGAGGTCACTTGGAGGGAGCCGGGGAAATTGGACAGGTACAATCTGCTGCTACTGACATTTAATTACTCTCCACGTTGAGAAATCAGAAGCTCAGAATGCAGAACATTAGGCGTCTGTCACTAGCAGTGGTGTGTCGGCTTCCCACGGGTGGAACATTAGCAGAAAAAGCAGTGAGAGGGAGTGATAACTGAAACCAGCCTTCTTTTCGAATGAAGGCAGCAACTTTTATTTTTCTTTTTAATAAGACAAAGAAAAACTTCAAGCCAATATAGTCACTGAGAATTTTCATAGTGATATTTTGGGGCCTTGCCGGAGAGTTAGCCATCAGTCTTTTCTATGGATTTTGGTGCATCCACATTTGTACAGAAAATAATTAAATAATGTATGTGACTGTATAATAAAGAAATGCTACAAAATCTGGGGCTGATGTGTCGATTAAAGAGTGATCTACATAGCACTCAATAGATGCCTGGAAGGGATAGCTGAGTTGTATCAGCTTCAGCTTTCAGAACACTTTTGGCTTCAGTGGGTGCTAAGCACCTCTGAAAATCTAACCAGTAGCATACCTGGAACTATAGGTTCAAATCCCATTAGGGCTGACCAAGCTCCTCATTCCCCTGAATTCCAGGTAGTGCTAATGCTTGGGAGGCTTTCAGCTGTGAGTGAGTTCCCATCTGCTCGGCATGGGGTTTAAACATTTCATACAATATTTTGCAAGTAGGAAAGAAGTGGCCAAAATCTTCTTATCCTCCTCAGTCCCATGTGGTGCTGCCCTGTTTAGGTTAGGGAACTACATTGAGATTAGCTGCCTTAGGGTGGACCTCGACCAGTTGCATCAAGCTAGATGTAGTCTACAGCGGTGAATCTCAACCGAGGGTACTCGTACCCCTGGGGGTTCGTAGAGGTCTTCCAGGGGCTATATCAACCCATCTAAATTTCTGCCTATTTTTACAACAGGCTACATAAAAAGCACTAGCGAAGTCAGTACAAACTAAACTTTCATACAGACAATGACTTGTTTATACTACTCTATGTACTGTAGTCTGAAATGTAAGTACAATATTTATATTCCATTAATGCTCATGGGGAATATGCAGAAGCTAGCCCGCAAGGTACAGTAATGAATGGAGAATAGTCCCCTTGGATTAGTGATAATCTAATGCAGAAGCAGTGCAGGAGCCCTGTCCTGTGGACGGACGCACTGCCAAGTGTAGTGCTTGCTACTACCCATTGATTTGTGTGGCAGTTTGCATGGTTAGGGGTTGAAGAAAAATGGAGTAAAAATGCAGAAAGGGTTTACTAGTTGGCTCTCTATTTTTATTGTCGGATTTACAGGTCCAGTTCCTTAGCCGATGTAAATTGGTGTAGCTCTGTTAAATCCAATTTACTCCAGATGAGGATCTGGCCCTGTGTTATGTCTCCCTGAGGCTGGAGCTGCAGCGGGGCTGGGGTTGCCCCTCCCCCCACCACGGGGCTGCAGATATGGCCAGGGGTCGGCCCCCGGGGCTGGAGCTGTGGCACAGCTGGAGCAGCAGCCATATGGCTCAAACTGTTAGTTCCTCGCTCCTTCCACAGGACAACCCGTGCCTGCCAATAGTGGGGGTGGGGGTAGAATGAGGGCTGCCAGCTTCAGCACTGTTACTGAGCATGCTCACTACAAGCCAAGCAGAAAATCTTGGGGGGCCGGCACATGACCCTGTACGCCCCCCGACGTATCGCCTCTGACCCTAGATATTTTTAGTAAAAATCACAGATAGGTCAGTGAATTTTTGTTTATTGCCCATGACCTGTCTGACTTTTACTAAAAAATGTCCATGACAAAATCTTAACCTTAAGAATAACTGAAGGTTCTTACTTAGCACTTGGTAGGTCACTGTCTAGATCAGCGGTTTTCAAGCTTTTTTCATTTGCAAATCCCTAAAAAAATGTGAATGGAGGACTGGACCCTCTGGAAATCTTAGACATAGTCTACAAACCCTCAGGGATCTGCAGAGCACACAGACCCCTGAGACGCAGTCCACAGACCCAACCACAGATTAAAAAACACTCTCTAGAACAGAACAATCCTGCTATTCCAATGCTTTTTATAGGTCACTAATAAAGTAACAAGTCTTGTCATACACTGTTACTCTAGGTGCTGCTTTGAGCAAGGGGATGTGCCTAAACTGTACTAACCCAGAAGGCATGGAGACTCGGATAATGCTCTGAGGCATAATTACTCCCCAGTTTCCTCTGTCCTCCGAGAGGGAATTGTAGTTTGTTTCTTGTCTTTTACTGACAGCAACTCACAATACCCTCCTCGGTGGCTCCGCGATGCTGGAAAACAAGCAGAGGGCGTGAAGGAAAGACTCCATTCATTGTCTAACACCTTCTGCCATTTGGCTCCAGGGTGGGGACTGCACGCTCAGACTCAAAGTCTGAGCATCCCATATAGGGCTGTTAGAAGGTTTCTTACTCCTCCACATTCCCCTGTATCTGCATAGATAATCCATATCACGGTTGAGTGCATAGATGGCAAGTCAAAATGTAACCGTTCCATTATTGCCTGCCTGCCCTTACCTCAGATGAAGTCGGTTTGCAGTAGCCAGCTCCGAACACTAGATTCTCTAATGATATACTGGACTGGTCTGGTCCTGTCTCCAGGCTGCCTTTACCCAGCCACGACCCTTTTCCTGGACGAGCAAAGCTGAAAGGAGAAACAACAGGAAAAGACACTTACTAAAAGTCCGAGTTACTGATGAATCAGTTTCCATCCCTGCTACCCACCAGGCAGAATTTATTGCAGATTTAAGAAAGAATTTTTCACAAGCACTGAACTAACAGCACATGGTCTAACAGCATGAAATAAGAAAAGTATTAAGCCAGATTAAAAAATCTGAGGCTTTGTTTTAAACTGATATAACAAGTCAACACCACACATCTCACAAAGGGGAAGAATTCCATGGATCACAGAAAATATCCAATATTTGGTATCTCAAAGGGTGAAAATGAAGTTACTAGGGCCTAGAGTTTAAAAAACAGGGAGTCTAGAGTTAGGCTCCTAAAGCTGTGTTAGGGCAGCTAAGAGCTTTTCCTAAAGCTGTGTTAGAGCAGCTAAGAGAGTGGCCTGTTCTTTAAGCTCTGGGCACCCAATGGCTCCTGTTAATGTCAATACGAGCCCTTGAGTGCTGAGCACTTTTAAAAATCAGGCCACTTTCTCAGATGTAGGAGCCTAACTTTAGGCTCCCATTCTTTAAAATCCTGAAAGGTAGCTCAGAAAGAGATGGCAGGTTGTGGGTAGTTTTAGGAAGAGAAATCAGGTTAACCATGTACAACATGATGATCCAAAATGCAGGGTCTTAAATATTAACATCAACACCTGGAATTAGCTTTAAAACAAAAACAAACAAACAAACAGGTAGATAACAATGGATTGGAAACAACTGAGTCACAAAGAAAAAAACCCAAACCAAACCAGAACCCCGTTAGATCAGTTAAGCCACACATCTTTGAACAGACTGCAGTTCCAATAGGGTTATGCCCTATTTTATTGGGAAGCTGCTTAAATCAAGGCCCAGCATCTCAGTAGAGAATGAGGTACATAAACTCTAAGTTTTATTAATCCCACTGAGTATTTCATGCAGCAGCTCCAAAGTCCTTTCTGAGCATTCACAGGGCTCAACATAGAACCTATAATGGATTTTCAGGAGGGCAATCTTTTCTTTTGTTCTTTCACAGCCCTACTGGGGACACTCATTGGATGTTTCAAATGAAGCAAGGAGAGCAGCTAGAACCTCACTGCAACAATCAAGCCAGGAAAGTAACTTATGAACTTGGAAGAGTAGCATTGGGCCTAGTCCTGAAAACCTTTACTTGTGCCATCAAAAGGCAACATCGTCCCCTACTGCCATCATGGCCTGGAGTTGAAAGCTGTAATGTTGTAATGTGAGGTGCTCCACAGCCAATTGGCAAGCCTCTACGCCGAAGCCACAGGACCAGCGGACCCTCCGCAGGCAAGCCGCCGAGGGCAACCTACCTGCCACCCTGGCGGCGGCGGCAGAGCGCCCCTCGCGGCTTCCCACCCCAACACGCGCTTGGCATGCTGGGACCTGGAGCAGCCCCTGGCTGGAAGAGGCAGCGGACTGGCTCTTAAGCCCAGCAGCAGCACCAGCAGTTCAGCAGCTGCTCAAAGCATTGATTCATGGCTGAAATAACTCCTACACTTGCTCCCAGTCTTGCTCTTGCCCTGCCTCTGTCTTGCCCCTGCCTTATCTCACTCCAGGTAATCTCGTTCTGACCCTTGGCACTGATCACGACTTCTGATCTGGCTCTGACCCTTGGCTCTGGCATCTGACTCCTGCTCTCACCATGAGGCTTGAGGCTGGCTCTAACCACTAGGATCGACTGCTATGTCCTGGTCACTGGGCACACTATTTTTTTTCCCCGGGAATATGAACATCTGAGGGGTGACTTCATGCTGTAAAAAGTCTCTGAACTGTCGGAGGGAATATTCCCCCAGCACAAGCATTGTGAAAGGCAGCCACTGGCTGTCCCATTAGTCCTACTGTATGGACAGTGCTTGGGGTGGCACTGAAGAGATTGGGGCTACAGCGTTATCTGATGGAGTGATAATGGGTGGTGTTCCCACTCAGAAAGTTTGCCATGGGCAGCTGAAATCCTAAATTACCCCATGGGCCATTTTGGAATCCAGAGCTGCTCAGAACCAGCAGTGAACAGTAACGGCATACAGCCAGCTTGGCCTCTTCTTCTCCTGGGCTGTGAGATTTCTAACTCCATCTCTCAGGCTATGTCTACACTACAAAGTTAAGTCAACTTTATGTAAGTCAACGTCAAGCCTTCGATTGAAGCAAGTCGATCTTGTGTGACCACACTATATTGATTGTATTGGACTGCATCCTCACGAGTAGGGCGTGCATTGCCGCACAGAGCACTGCATTGTGGATAGCTAACTCAGAGTGCGTGTAGCCAAGTGGAATTTTGGGTTGGGGTTATAATGTCTTATGGGACAAAAACGCTGGTGCGGGTTGTTATGGAAACATGGTGTTAGCTTCCCATGATACTCTTACCTCCCTCTCTCCCTCCCTGAAATCAATGGCAAACAACCAAGCCTTTTTCATAAGCCTGCATTAGTCGCGCGGACGCCACAGCTTGGTAAGCATGGACCCTGCTCAGCTGTACACTGTTGTTGTGAGCATTACAAACACCGTGCGCCTTATCCTGCAATATTTACATAGCCGCCACAGGAGCCACCATGAGGAACAATGTGATGCCACGGAAGCAGCCCTGCTGGAAGACAGAGTGGAGCAATTCACAGTTGCTGGCGACAGTCATACATCACCTTGACATGGCTGAGTGCCGTTTCTGGGCCTGGAAAACAAGCAGTGACTGGTGGGACCGCATCGTTATGCAGCTATGGGATGATGAGCAGTGGCTGCAGAACTTTCAAATGCTAAGGCCACCGTCCAGGAACTGTGTGAAGAGCTTTCCCCAGCCCTGAAGCGCAGCCAAACTAAAATGAGAGCTGCTCTGACAGTGGAAGAACAAGCGGCAATAGCTCTGTGGAAGCTTGCAACGCAAGACTGCTACCGGTCAGTGAGGCATCATTTGGAGTGGGTACATCTACCGTGGGATCTGTTGTGATCCAAGTTTTCAGGGCCAATAACAGACTTCTGCTAAGAAGGGTAGTGACTCTGAGCAATGTGCAGTATATAGTGGATGGTTTTGCCATGATGGGGTTCCCTAACTGCAGTGGGGCTATAGGCAGAACACATATCCCTATGTTGGCACCAGACCACCTTGCCGAAGAGTACACAAACTGAAAGGGGTACTTCTCAATGGTGTTGCAAGCACTGGTGGATCTCAGGGGCCATTTCACTGACACCAATTTTGTCTGTTTAGAAGCTGCAAGCATGGACTTTCTTTCCAGACTGAAAAATAACCATTGGTGATGTTGAAATGTCAATCATGATCCTGGGAGACCCAGCTTACCCTTTGCTCCCATGGCTCATGGAACTGTACACCAGCAGCATGGACAGCAGTAAGGTTTGGTTCAACCACAGGCTAAGCAAGTGCAGAATGGTCATGAAATGTGCCTTTGGACGTTTAAAAGGTTGCTGACGTTGTTTGCTTAGTAGGTTAGACCTCAGTGAAAGCAACATCCCCATTGTTATTGCTGCCTGCTGTGTACTCCATAATATCGGGAAACAAAGGTAGAATAGTTTCTGTTGGGATGGGGGGTTGAGGAAGATCACCTGGCAGCCAATGTTCAGCAGCTAGACATGAGTGCAATAAGAAGAGCACATAGAGTGGCTCAGCATCTCCATGAGGCTGTGAAAACCAGTTTCAGAAATGAGCCAGAATAATGTGACACTTATCTGTGTTGTTTCTTGCCAAACTGTCCCCTCCATTGCATTTTCTCCTCCGTAAACTCCACCTCCACCAATCACTGTGTGAATGAATGAAGAAAGAGCCTTGTCTCCTGAATCTGTTAAGTTTTATTATACACACTGTGGCGGGTTGGATCACAGAAACCCCCTGGGAGCTGCCACATGATTTGCCAAGACTACCTCTGCTCCCGTTTTCCCTGCCAGCTCAGGACTCCAGCACCCTGTCTTGCTGAGCCAGACACTCCAGTCTGCTCCAACACAGAGCTACGTTCTGAATTACTTGCCCCAAAGCTGCACGTTTACCTGAAAGCAGCTCACAGAAGTGTGCTTGTCTTTAGCACTCAGATGCCCAACTCCCAATGGGGACTAAACCCAAATAAATCCGTTTTACCCTCTATAAAGCTTATGCAGGGAAAACTCATAAGCTCACCCTCTATAACACTGATAGAGAGATATGCACAGTTGTTTGCTCCTCCAGGTATTAATACATACTCTGAATTAATTAATAAGTAAAAAGTGATTTTATTAAATACAGAAAGTAGGATTTAAGTGGTTCCAAGTAGTAACAGACAGAACAAACTAAGACACCAAGCAAAATAAAATAAAATGTGCAAATCTGTGTCTAATCAAACTGAATACAGATAATCTCACCCTCAGGACCTAACTCTAGTGTAGACCAAGCCTTAGAGAGATGAGAATCTGAGGCACAGAGAGACTCAAGTGACTAGCTCAAGGTCAGACAGCAAGTCTGCGGCAGATCCAGAGTTCAGTCTTTTAACCAGGAGCCCATTCTCTCTCTTTTTGGAGCTGCCATGATGTTTATTACATATCCTCAGGCTTTGATATATTGCCATAAGGACACTCCATAAGGAGGAGGAACCCTCATGGCTGGCCTTGAGTTTAAATGTTTTAAAGGATGTGATTCAATTAGTTTTCTGGAGGCTGCTTCTAAGCGGTAGGCAACCCTTCACTGCATTTATCCCACCTAAAATGTGAGCTAAAGAAAGGAACTCCAAAGAACAGAAGGACAAACATTGCTCAGAATCACATGACAATGGACAACGGAGTCTGGTTTGGTCTGTTGAAAAGCCTGAATCACACAAAAATGTAAAAGGACTGTCACTGTATCATTCAGAAGCATAAACAAATGATACTTGACTACAAAAAACCTTCATTTGAATATTATCAAAAGCGAAAGACTTTGATGGAGAGAAAAGAACTTTGTAATGCCACTTATGTTTATTTATCTTTTGCTTTTACAGCAGAGAAGGGATTTGATTGTGCTGGTCTTATGGAAATTGATTTGGGATGGTACTGTAAAACCAAAATCCTTGTTCAGGAAACCAGCCAAAATGTAGGTTGTTTTCTGAAGGAAAGTTTAACTAAAAAGCTTGAAAAAGTATTGAGGTCCCACTGACGCCTCATGAAGAACATCTTATTTGGAGACAATTCCTGTTAGCTATTCATTTTTTATATTTCTTCTATTTTTTACATCTTAATATTACTACACAAGTCACTTGATTTAAAGTAGAACCTTCGTTGTTTACAGGTTTAACTTTCTTCCTGTTTATTAGCGCTGACTGAAAAGCACAATTTCCATCCTCAGCAAATTCTTATAATTCAACACTAGATTTTGCCCAAATTAAGACAAAAAGTTGAAACATCTTGTTTGTGTGTCTGTTTGTTAAACAGAACAAAAAGTTACAAAAAATTCTATTTGAAAATTCATGTCATTTCATTGAAATAAACATTTCATTTCTTCTCAGCTCTATTTTAACCTATGTCTGCCTGAGCTGTCACGGTGACTCGTGGGAATTGTAGTTCGGATGCCGAATACCCCCATTTGCTATGGGCTGGGCATCCCAGCCAGACTACAACTCCCATGATGCATCACAGCAGTTCATGCAGAGGAGAGACCATAGTCAATCATGAGAGATTTAATCCATCGAGGGCGCCCAGCCCTTCGCAGAGAACAAAGGCTTGAGGCATCCAAATTACAACTCCCTTGAGGCTCTACTATGGCTGAGGCAGATACAGATCAATGTCCAATAGACCCAACCAAAAAAAAATTTTGATGAGATTCTCCCGCACAATATTTTGATTTTGAGGAAACAGCAATTTTCATCAGAAAATCACTCTGGGGGAAATCCCAAATCAGCTGCACTTTGCACCTTCTGCCATTTGCTTTGAAAATCAGATCTGAACACATGCAGATAATATATGTGAATTTTGGCCCAAGCCATTACAATTGGCATGCCGCAGACAGAACTGCCTAGTGGTTAAGGACTCCCCTGAATGAGAGGTGAGTAAACCTTGCCAGCTAGATCTATGGACAAAATCACTTAACACTGTGCCTCAGTTTCCTTATCCATGACAAGCGAAAAGCAATACATTCAATAAAAAAATCTACTTTTAAAAAAAGAATACAGTTGGTTAATTGTCACATTCCCCCCATACTAACCCTTAAAGATAAGGAAATGCCAATTTGTGAGACACTTCTCAATCAAATCTTAACTCCCACACAGCACATTTCCACAGATAGACTGACTATGCATCTTTTACCAGGAGCTTCCTTCTGCCTCCAGCAGAAGAGGAAATACACTACACATACCACATTAATCTCCCTCACAGTAGAACACACAACCTTAATTCCAACTCCCAGCAATGTGAGTGTTGAACATACAGGCACAGTTTAAATATTCAACCTGCTATTTATTTGTGGAGGAATTATCAGGGCATAAATCCAATTCATGTCACACCTGTAAATACTCACCAAGCTGTAGTGAGGCTAACATAATTAATGGTTGTAAAGTACTTTGAGATCCTTCAGAGTGACAAATCTTATTATTTTTACATATATTTTAATGACACCATATATACCTCCCTGGAACTTGAGAAGAGTCAGAGGTTGTTATTTGGCCTGCATTCTCCAAAGTGACTCTAAACTTTTTGCCCAGCTCAGACTAAGTTTTGGATCTACAATAAAAACTGAAAGTCAGTGTTGATTTTTTTTAAACGAAAGGTTGGCACACAACTGATCAGAATCTTTACTTATTTGACACCCCTGCTGGTAGGCCTGGAGGCTGCTATCCCAAAAAGATTAAGATTTCAGGTACGGAACAACCACTAGGAAGAAAATAATTCCAAAGGAAGAAAAATCCTGTTTTCATGCAAATATCCCTGGAGGGAAAAAAATATCATATTGACAATATTTTGTCTAAAATGAATGTTTTCCAATATTTTCTGAGGTGTCAGTGGCTTTTCATGGTATACATCCTACGTTCTCATTAAATATAATTCACGTTAAGAATATAAATGAAATATAAAGAGAGAGAGAGAGAAATAAATCACCAGCTGACTGACTTTGCTACCCAGGCTTATATTTGTGGCAACTTCAATTGAGTGAATACCCACTAGTATTCATGGAATCGTAGAAAATTAGCCAGTCATTTCTCTGCCAAGATTCATGCTGCATACAGTAACAAATAAGTTAAAGTGCTTTGGATGAATAAGGGTAGGACTGGGAATGAAGAATTCAGGGCAAGATTTTTTTTTTAAATGCTCGGTGTTGTCCTCACTCTGCTCCTTGTGAAGAAATTGAGTATTTTAGCATTGCTTTAGCAGACTCAGAGTTAGGTTAATGCTGAACACATCTGAAGCTATCTCCCATTCAGTTCTTTTTCCTCTTCTGCCCCCAGCAGAGAACGGCCTTGGATAAGTCACTCCCCCTGTAAAAGGTGATGTATGCTCTTTACCTGTCTCAGATGATATTGGGGAAAGGTGTTAGTTACAATAGAGTGCTCTGAAGATGTAAAGGATGCAAAGTGGGTCAACCCTAACAGCCTGTTTGTTTTGACATGGACAAATCTCCCACTGAAGGCATTGGGAGTTTTGCCTGAGTGTGGGCTACGAGAGTTTTCCTCTGACTATGATTTTAAGAGATGTGTGTGGGTGGGTGTGCAGGCAGCTGTGCTGTTGACTGAGGAAAAAATCTCCATTATAATATAAACAAGAGAGAACACGATTGCCAGCTGCATTCGGCGAAGGCTCTCCGGCTGATGCAGATTCATTTAAAGGGTTGCTTGTTTGTTTTAATTGGGTTACAAATGTTTTCAAATGGATTCCTGGAACGGCTGACTATAAGACTGAAGTTCGTACTGCCAGCCATTGGTCTGGATACTGCACAGTGCCAAAGGCTGTACCGCTTTTATCAGTCCTGTTTTTATGGACAATGGCAATTAGACAAGGCATCATGACTCTCAAATGCCAAGAGAGCTCCTGGAAGTTTTAAAATAGAAATCACTTGAAGTTCCTGGATGAACTTTCATTAGAAGGCAAGTCAACTTAAGCTGAACATAGAGGGTGCGGCCTTCTAGTGCACTCAGGGAAGGATTTGACAATCAACAGTTCAGACACTCATGTCACAGGCTATTTGCACGTTTCTGTTCTGTCTTATGAGCAGCGGCATGTGCTTCCTCCTGTTTAGAGAGAACAGCACAAAGGATGTTGTTATCCAATAAAGCAGGTTTAGTTTCCTGCTCTTAGTTTCCCTACAAAACTGTGAATATTTTAAAAGTTCAGTGTTGTTGTCCCAAGACGTTTTTCCCTTTCAGTAAAGATACACGTTTCCCCTTCCCAGATGGAATTATCTTCTTTCCATTGTGGGACTGCTGAGGAATCGGGTCCCAAGAAGCACAGCCCCTTGCTTTCTGTAATGAACGGTGATTTCTGCAGCATCCTGGAGCATGTCACTCAAGTCCTGATTTACATTCCCCACAGACATCATACTTTTTTCACGTTGCTCCCGGAAAAGCAGTTGGCGAAAGAATTCAGCACTGCCAGTGTACAGCTGCAATGCACCAATTACTAGGGGAGCCAAAGGGTTCATGAGCAGTGGGAAGGGAGTTTGAAGGCCCTACTGTTTGAGAGTAGTGGTGTGGCAGGCCTTGTCATTGATGGGAAGTGTTTGGCTGCTGGGGAAAGCAGGAATGGGAGCAGAGATGTGCTGCAAGCTGGGGCAATGGACACAACCCCTACATTGGCACAATATTCCTATCATACGGCGTTTCTTCTTGCATCTAAATCAGAAGTACTAGGCCCACCCTCTGCTGTTCCACACTCTCCTATTTCTTCGGGTGGGTTTTAACTAGCCATGTTAGTTTAAATGTTGAATAGGGAGATTTTAACCAGCTCCTGGCTTAGCTCCCTAGCGACAAAAGAAGAATTAAATGCAGCTCATCTCTGTCTCTAGCGCTGCTATGTGCAGAAGCTAGGGAGCAGTGCTAGCAGGTCTTTAAAATGCCCCTCTAGCCCTCTTTCTGCGGTAGGGTGACCAGATGTCCCGATTTTATAGGGACAGTCCCAATTTTTGGGTCTTTTTCTTTTATAGACTCCTATTCCCCTCTCCCTCCCCCATCCCAATTGTTCATACTTGCTATCTGGTCACTCTATTCTGCAGTGACACTTAAAAGGAAAACTGCTGCTTAGCTTTAGAGAGCCAAGTGGCAGTGGGTTTAAGGCCACACAGAATCATACTGTGCCTCTCCCAGATTCCAGACCTAAATTTGCTTCCATTGCTCATAAACCTGGGGTTACTGCATCTTCATTACTGATGTTTGTTTACATCCGAAATGCCGAAGCATAAAACTTGAGGCTAGAAACAATACTCGGAGTGCCAACGAATTCAATCCCGCACGCATTCGGTAACAACTGGAATTTCAGAGTATCAGCTCTGCTGCAATAACTAATAAATCAGCTGTTCGCTCTGTCAAAACTGAGCTGCTAAAAACCATCTGGGCTGGACATGTAGCTGAGATTCTGACTGTGCAGTCTCTGCCTTCACCAACCATAGTGATGAGAGAGAATGGAAGAGGTAATATCATAGTAAGGCAGTGTTTATCTTAAATATCCTGTCCGTTAGGCAAACAGTGATTCTTGTTAGAAAGGATTGAGTAGGTTCTGTTGACTCACTGGTACAGGTCACATTTCCCTATTTAAATGTAAGTGAGATTGGGATAGCTCTTTGGGGAGAGGATCTAGGGTGTGAGCAGAAGAGTCCTGAGGGAGGAACCATAGTAACAGCCATGTCTGGAAAGAAAGTATGAGATGATAGTTATACAAATATATTATTGTTTCCTTCATTAATGTAGCCAGGCTCCAGGATGGGGATGAGCTTGCACTGGACAAAGCAAGATTGGAAGAATGAGAATTCCCATTGCTCTACAGCAGGGGTTCTCAAACTGGGGGTTGGGGCCTCTCAGGGGATCACAAGGTTATTACATGGGGGGGTCGCAAGCTGTCAGCCTCCACCCCAAACCCTGCTTTGCCTCCAGCATTTATAATGGTGTTAATTTATAAAGGGGGTCATATTCAGAGGCTTGCTATGTGAAAGGAGTCACCAGTACAAAAAGTCTGAGAACCACCGCTCTACAGATAAACAATGTGTAATGAATACACAGACACAGACACTGAAGAGTACTGGTCACTGATTCAGAGTAAGCTAGACTGCATGGTAACTGGGTGCAAGCAAACAATATGTTTGAATATGGCTGGATGTAAACATATCCATCTAGGAACAAAGAACATACGCCATACCTCCCGGAAGAGGGACTCTATCCTGGAAAGCAGTGACTCTGAAAAAGATTTTGGGGTAGTGGTGTATAACTGGCTGAACATGAGCTCCCAGTGTGACATTGTGGCCACAAGAGCTAATGCGATACTGGGATACACAAATAGGGGAATCTTGAGTAGGAGAAGAGAGGTTATTTTACCTCTGTTTTTGGCTCTGGTGTGATCACTGCTGAAATCCCATGTCCAGTTCTGGTGCCCATGTCATAAACAGATAGCTAAGGGTTAATGTCTCTTTCACCTGAAGCACCTGACCAGAGGACCAATCAGAAAACTGGATTTTTTCAACTCTGGGTGGAGGGAAGTTTGTGTCTGAGTCTTTTGTCTTCTGCCTGCTTTCTCTGAGCTTTGGAGAAGTAGTTTCTACTTTCTAGTCTTCTGTTTCTAAGTGTAAGGACAAAGAGATCAGATAGTAAGTTATATGGTTTCTTTTCTTTGGTATTTGCATGAATATAAGTGCTGGAGTGCTTTGATTTGTATTCTTTTTGAATAAGGCTGTTTATTCAATATTCTTTTAAGCAATCGACCCTGTATTTTGTCACCTTAATACAGAGAGACCATTCGTATGTATTTTTCCTTTCTTTTTTATATAAAGCTTTCTTTTAAGACCTGTTGAAGTTTTCTTTACTGGGAAATTTCAGGGAAATTGAGTCTGTACTCACCAGGGAATTGGTGGGAGGAAGAAATCGGGGAGATCTGTGTGTTGGATTTGCTAGCCTGATTTTGCATTCCCTCTGGGGGAATAGGAAAGTGCTTTTGGTTTCCAGGACTGGGAACGGAGAGGGGGAGTCACTCTGTTTGGATTCACAGAGCTTGTGTCTGTGTATCTCTCCAGGAGCACCTGGAGGGGGGAAGGGAAAAAGGATTATTTCCCTTGGTTGTGAGACTCAAGGGATTTGGGTCTTGGGGTCCCCAGGGAAGGTTTTTCAGGGGGACCAGAGTGCCCCAAAACACTCTAATTTTTTGGGTGGTGGCAGCAGGTACCAGGTCCAAGCTGGTAACTAAGCTTGGAGGTTTTCATGCTAACCCCCATATTTTGGACGCTAAGGTCCAAATCTGGGACTAAGGTTATGATATGGTGTGCAGTGGTGGGATAGACAAAATCCAGAAGCCAGTAGGAATATTATTTTTTTTCTTTTCTCTGCTAAGGGCTTTTTAGCAGAGAGAAACAGTTTGGTTTTAAAAGGGAACCAGAGAGAATTTTTTTTTTCTGCTCTCTCTGGCAGTTTGTGGCTTGCATAATAAGCAAGAAGCCATTAAGAGACTGTTAAGGGTCTTTTGTCACACAATAGCCCTCCCATTAGGAGGCAAGTACCAGCACTATATGTATGCAAATAAAGTGGTTTTTCTGGTTTCCTTTCATTGAACATTAGCTAGAGAGAGAAAGGGAAAAAAGCATTGTTGCTAGGCAGACCCCAGGAGGCAACAGAGCCTGCAGTTCAGAAGATAAACACCGGAGGGCACCCCAACACAAGAAAACAGGAATCATGACTTCTAAGGCAAAAATTGAGGCCGAAGAGCAATTCAAAGAAGCTGAACACAGGCGACAAATGGAGATAAAAGAAAGAGAAGAACAAATCAAACAGGCAGCACACAAAAGAAAACTAGAAGAAGAAGAGGTGGCCTACCGAAGGAAACAAGCAGAAGATGAGTTGGCCCACAGAAGGAAGCAAGAAGAAGAAGAGTTGGCCCACCGCCGACAAATGGAAAAACAACAAAAAGAAAATGAAGAGAAGGAAAAACAGAGAAAACATGAACTGGACTTGGCAAAAGCTGGGCTGCATGTGCCAGCCAACCCTAACAACCCGGCGCCAATTATTGCTCCACAGCACCGGAAATTTCCCACCTACAAGGCAGGTGATGACACCGAGGCCTTCTTGGAAAATTTTGAAAGAGCCTGTCTTGGGTACAGCATCCCCGAAGACCAGTACATGGTAGAATTAAGGTCACAGCTCAGTGGACCTTTAGCAGAGGTGGCAGCTGAAATGCCTAAGCAGCAAATGAATGACTATAAACTTTTTCAAACCAAGGCCAGATACCGAATGGGGATAACCCCAGATCATGCCCGTCGGCGCTTCAGAACCCAAAAGTGGAAACCAGAGGTGTCATTTCCCAAACACGCCTACTACATTGCAAAAAACTATGAGGCCTGGATAACAGGAAACAACGTTCAAACCTTGGAAGAACTGCACCTCCTCATACAAATGGAGCAGTTCTTGGATGGTGTTCCTGAAGACATCACACGGTACATACAAGATGGAAAACCCAAAGATCTCGCTGAGGCGGGGGAGATTGGAGCCAAATGGATGGAACTGGCAGAAAGCAAGAAAGCTACTGTCAAGGGGAACGATTACCCCAGGGGGCACACAGACCATAAACCCTACAACCGAGGACAGCCAAAGACCCCACATACCACCCAAGTAAAGCCACAGACACCCTACTCTTCCACCTCACCAGTCTCCAGTAACTCACCTCGGCCCAGTGACCCATCAGATGGAAGATGCTTTAAGTGTAATGAACTGGGACATATCAAAGCCAACTGTCCAAAGAACACCATGCGAGTGCAATTCATTACACCACCATCACACCAAAGATCCCCAGGCCCGGATGCCTCTCAAATACCCTTGGAGCGAAGGGAAAATTTGAGAGTGGGCGGAAAGAAGGTTAATGCGTGGAGAGACACGGGGGCACAAGTGTCAGCTATCCACCAATCCTTCGTTGACCCCAAATTCATCAACCCAAAGGCCAAAGTTACAATTTACCCCTTCATGTCACAAGCTGTAGACTTGCCTACAGCTCAACTGCCTGTCCAGTACAAAGGCTGGTCAGGAATGTGGACTTTTGCAGTCTATGACAATTATCCTATCCCCATGCTACTGGGGGAAGACTTGGCCAACCAGGTGAGGCGGGCCAAGAGAGTGGGAATGGTTACATGTAGCCAAACCAGGCAAGCTTCCAGACCCATTCCTGTTCCTGAACCGTCCACAGACGCCCCGTCTGGGTTACCAGAGACCCAGACCGAGGTAGTGGATCCAGATTCCATGCCAACCACTGAAACAGCCACAGCACCTCCAGTCCCAGGCCCGGAACTGGAACAGCAACCAGCACCAGCGATTGCAACCCCATCTTCAAACTCAACGCCAGTGGGCGCCAGCGAGCCACAACTGGCAGAAGCAACAGACAGCCATACCCAAAAGGCTCAGCCAGAGCCTGAAATACCCTCAGGTGCACCAGCGGAGAGCGGTTCACCAGCAACGGAAACAACCCCATCACCTACATCGCTTCCAGAGGGACCAAGCCCAAGTCCACAGTCTGAGGAAGAACTGGTGACCCCAGCCTCAAGGGAACAGTTCCAGACTGAGCAGGAAGCAGATGACAGCCTTAAGAAAGCGTGGGCGGCGGCACGGAGCACCCCACCGCCTCTCAGCTCTTCTAATCGATCCCGGTTTGTTATAGACCAAGGACTTTTATACAAGGAAATTCTTTCTGGTGGACACCGGGAAGAATGGCAGCCGCAAAAACAGTTGTTGGTTCCAACTAAGTACCGGGGGAAGCTCTTAAGCTTAGCCCATGATCATCCCAGTGGCCATGCTGGGGTGAACAGAACCAAAGACCGGTTGGGGAAGTCCTTCCACTGGGAGAGGATGGGCAAGGACGTTGCCAAGTATGTCCGGTCTTGTGAGGTATGCCAAAGAGTGGGAAAGCCTCAAGACCAGGTCAAGGCCCCTCTCCAGCCACTCCCCATAATTGAGGTCCCATTTCAGCGAGTAGCTGTGGATATTCTGGGTCCCTTCCCAAAAAAGACACCCAGAGGAAAGCAGTACATACTGACTTTAGTGGACTTTGCTACCCGATGGCCGGAAGCAGTAGCTCTAGGCAACACCAGGGCTAACACTGTGTGCCTGGCCTTAACAGACATCTTTGCCAGGGTAGGTTGGCCCTCCGACATCCTTACAGATTCAGGGTCTAATTTCCTGGCAGGGACCATGGAAAAACTGTGGGAAACTCATGGGGTGAATCACTTGGTTGCCACCCCATACCACCATCAAACCAATGGCCTGGTGGAAAGGTTCAATGGAACTTTGGGGACCATGATACGAAAATTCATCAACGAATTCTCCAATAATTGGGACCTAGTGTTGCAGCAGTTGCTGTTTGCCTACAGGGCTGTACCACATCCCAGTTTAGGGTTTTCACCATTTGAACTTGTGTATGGTCACGAGGTTAAGGGGCCATTACAGTTGGTGAAGCAGCAATGGGAGGGGTTTACGCCTTCTCCAGGAACTAACATTCTGGACTTTGTAAGCAACCTACAAAGCACCCTCCGACACTCTTTAGCCCTTGCTAGAGAGAACCTAAAGGATGCTCAAGAAGAGCAAAAGGCCTGGTATGACAGACATGCCAGAGAACATTCCTTCAAGGTAGGAGACCAGGTTATGGTCTTGAAGGCGCAACAGGCCCATAAGATGGAAGCATCATGGGAAGGACCATTCACGGTCCAAGAGCGCCTGGGAGCTGTAAACTACCTCATAGCATTTCCCAATTCCTCACTAAAGCCCAGAGTGTACCATGTTAATTCTCTCAAGCCTTTCTATTCCAGAGACTTACAGGTTTGTCAGTTTACAGTTCAGGGAGATGATGCTGAGTGGCCTGACGGTGTCTACTACGACGGGAAAAAAGACGGTGGCATGGAAGAGGTGAACCTCTCAACCATCCTGGAACGTCTGCAGTGGCGACAAATCAAGGAGCTGTGCACTAGCTTCGCCCCATTGTTCTCAGCCACCCCAGGACGGACTGAACGGGCATACCACTCCATTGATACAGGTAATGCTCACCCAATCAGAACCCCACCCTACCGGGTGTCTCCTCATGCCCAAGCTGCTATAGAACGGGAGATCCAGAACATGCTACAGATGGGTATAATCCACCCATCTACCAGTGCATGGGCATCTCCAGTGGTTCTGGTACCCAAACCAGATGGGGAAATACGCTTTTGCGTGGACTACCATAAGCTAAATGCTGTAACTCGTCCGGACAACTATCCAATGCCACGTACCGATGAGCTATTGGAGAAGTTGGGACGTGCCCAGTTCATCTCTACAATAGACTTAACCAAGGGGTACTGGCAAGTACCGCTAGATGAACCTGCCAAGGAGAGGTCAGCATTCGTCACCCATGCGGGGGTGTATGAATTCAATGTCCTTCCTTTCGGCCTTCGAAATGCACCCGCCACCTTCCAGAGGCTGGTAGATGGTCTACTAGCTGGAATGGGAGAATTTGCAGTTGCCTACCTCGATGATGTGGCCATTTTTTCAGACTCCTGGCCCGAACACCTACTACACCTGGAAAAGGTCTTTGAGCGCATCAGGCAGGCAGGACTAACTGTTAAGGCCAAAAAGTGTCAAATAGGCCAAAACAGAGTGACTTACCTGGGGCACCAGGTGGGTCGAGGAACCATAAACCCCCTACAGGCCAAGGTGGATGCTATCCAAAAGTGGCCTGTCCCACGGTCCAAGAAGCAGGTCCAATCCTTCTTAGGCTTGGCCGGATACTACAGGCGACTTGTACCACACTACAGCCAAATCACTGCCCCATTGACCGACCTGACCAAAAAGACCCAGCCAAATGCCATTAAGTGGACTGATGAGTGTCAAAAGGCCTTTACCCAGCTTAAAGCGATGCTCATGTCTGACCCTGTGCTCAGGGCCCCAGACTTTGACAAGCCATTCCTAGTAACCACAGATGCATCTGAGCGTGGTATAGGAGCAGTGCTCATGCAGGAAGCAACAGATCACAACTTCCATCCTGTCGTGTTTCTCAGTAAGAAACTGTCTGAGAGCGAAAGTCACTGGTCAGTCAGTGAAAAGGAATGCTATGCCATTGTGTACGCCCTGGAAAAGCTACGCCCATATGTTTGGGGACGGCGGTTCCAACTACAAACTGACCATGCTGCACTAAAGTGGCTTCATACTGCCAAGGGGAACAACAAGAAACTTCTTCGTTGGAGTTTAGCTCTCCAAGATTTTGATTTTGAAATTCAACACATCACAGGAGCTTCTAATAAAGTTGCTGATGCACTCTCCCGTGAGAGTTTCCCAGAATTCAGTAGTTAAAAAGTGTTCTTAAAATGTAGAAGTCTGTTAGTTATATACTTAGTAGTATATGTAAAGTGCATGTGTTGTAGTAATCTGTTTATTTTAAAGTTCTAGAAGGAAATCGCCGCCAGTGAGCTTCCCCACTGTCTGCAATTTGGGGGGCGTGTCATAAACAGATAGCTAAGGGTTAATGTCTCTTTCACCTGAAGCACCTGACCAGAGGACCAATCAGAAAACCGGATTTTTTCAACTCTGGGTGGAGGGAAGTTTGTGTCTGAGTCTTTTGTCTTCTGCCTGCTTTAACCACAATTCAATAAGGATGTTGATAAATAGAAGGGGGTTCAGAGAAGCGCCATGAGAATGATTAAAGGATTAGAAAATATGCTGTATAGTGATAAACTACATAGATCGAGTGCCTTGAGTCTAACAAAGAGAATGTTAAGGGGTGACTTGATGACAGTCTATAAGTACCTACATGGGGAAAAATATTTAATAATGAGCTCCTCAGGCTAGCAGAGAAAGTATAACATGAAGTTGAAGCTAGAAAAGTAAGAGATAAAATAAGGCGTAATTTTTTAACAGTGAAAGTAATTAACCACTGGAAAAATTTACCAAGGGTTGTAGTGGATTCTCCATCACTGACAATTTTTAAAGCAAGATTTTTTGAAAGATCTGCTCTAGGAAATGTTTTTGGGAAGTTCTCTGACCTGTGTTATACAGGAGATCAGACTAGATGATCACAATGGTCCCTTCTGGCCTTAGAATCTCTGAATCGACATTAAAACAATTTAAGATTCCCAGAAAACTAAAATACAATGAAACACCAAAGGCTACCACACACTAATTTTGTATTTTTTTATTCTGTAAATTAATGGCTTTGCTTCCATCTTAATATATTGTGACAAGATGAGAATTTATGATCAGAAAGTTACAGAGGCTTTGCAAAAATAAGGTCTTATTAGATCAAAACTCTTACTATTAAGCCTTTTTCTTTGTGATCCCAGCAAACACTGCGAAGATAAGCCTGCCTACACACAAAGGCTCTGAACTTAGAGAAAAGAATACTGGTTTTAATAGGCAGGTTTTCTTTGAGACTGCATGGCACAGAAGTTGCTTTTATGCGATATATTTTACCCTGTTTTATGGTTAGTGAATTTATGCTATATTAATATGTAGGTTTCTGGATGTTTATCAAGAGGCAGATAAATCTACAATATTGCACTTTCAGATTAACATTATTATTGACTTAACCAAATGAGATCGTATATTGAGTTGTCAAAATGTATTTCCATTCCACTGCGTGAAATCAAAACACTCTTTTCTTCATAAACATCCACACAATCACATTTTTAAGCTTTAATAGTAACCCAGCTATAGATCAGTGGCCTACCATGCTGTTTATGTCTCATAGTAATAATACTTTACACTTTTCTAGCTCCTTTCCTTAGAGGATAACAAAAACATTTTATAAAGAATAATTAAGCCTAATAACTGGAGCTGGCTGGCAATTTTTTGACAAAACGGGTTGGGGTGGAGGAGGTGCTGATAATGCCAATTCATTGAAACTCAAACTGTCTGTGGGAAAGGGTCAGCTCCCAAGAATTCCTCAGCAAACCAAAAAAAAAAAGATTTTGAAATTGTTGAAATGTCATATGACGGTATTTTCTGAAATGAAAACTAATGGGTTTCAATTTAATCAATTAACCTTTAAAACCAAAATTTAATGCATAGTAAAAAAAGGTCAAAATCTAAACAAAACATTTCCGTTAACCTAAACCAATAGGTTCGCCAGCTCATGAAAATTTGAGATTTCATATCTGCATCCTGACTCAGGATGAGAAAATGTCTCGAAATCTTGAAAATCCTCTCAGGAAAAGAAAGCCATTTCCCTCCTCCTCCCACACCTTCTCGCGGTTAGTGTTCTGTCCATTTATAGTCGAGCATAATGGGGCACAGGGAGATGTTGGCAAAACTATCAGGTGGGAGAACTGAGAACATATAGTGCACATTATAAAGTCAACATACACCAATAATTACATACTTCGCAGCAGTATCTAGGTCTAGGGACAAATGACAATATCTCACATCTGTCCATCTAAGGGACTTATATGGCCTCAAGCAGCCCTATCTAAGCGCCTCACAATCTTTCATGTGTTCATCCTCATAACATCCCTGTCAAGTGGAGTTGTGCTATCATCCCTATTTTAGGGAGGGGAACTGGGGCACAGAGAGATGAAGCGATTTGCCCAAGGACACTCAGGAAGTCTGTGGCAGAGCCAAGATTCAAACCCAGACTTCTGGAATCACAGTCCAGGACCAGAAGCACAAGTCCATCCTTCCACTCTAAAGCACAGGCTGCTACTATCAGATGGGTGAACATTGTCATAAGAACTGTACCACAATCACCATTTCTCTGCTCTTTACCTGATCAGTGGCTGGTGTAATGCTACCAGGGAGGCATGCACTGTAACAGATATCACTGACAGGTGGAAATAGTCAAACATGACAGGAACATGGTGGTGCAGGCCTCTTCTTGGATGGAAGTGAAGCCCCAACATACGGCTGCTTATCACAGGGATCGCTGGAATGTCTCTCAGCCTGAAAGGAGAGGTTTACAAGGGTTAGTGAAGCCTTAAGTTGTCACAGTCTATAATGGCATTAAAGGCAGCAGACTGGGAGACCACATGAACTGAATTTTTATCAGAGCATTTACTCAGCTGATGCTTATCTCTTAATTGCACTTGCAACTAGCGAGGATGTAAATATTATTACTCTACTCTAAAAAACCAGATATGACAGAATGCAAAAGCCCCATCCTGGGTCTGCCAGACAAGCAGCAATCTCCCTCCTGTACACCACACTCACACTAGGGGGAAGCTTTGGGGTAGCAGGGAAGAAGTGCAGGTAGTAGCAGGCTGCCCTGCTAATTCAAATATCAGCACCTAGAATTTAGCACTAATCTGGACGTGTAGCACCAGACAGTCTGCTTTGCCTCAGGGGGACGGCAATAGTGAAAGAGCAGACCTGTTCCTGGAGGGTTTAGACCACTCAGAGCATCCCTGGATGAACAGAGTTGTTTCACTGAGATGTGTGTAACTGTCCCTACCAAAATACCACTATGGAAACTTTTCTTTAAAAACGGCCTGGTGAATAATTGTTCAGATAACTATAACAGCAGTAAAATTAAATAAATGCACTAGATTCTTTCTGATAAATCACAGTTCATTTCTCCTACAGGCCCCCACCACAACCCTGATATGTTAAAGCACTGCCCCCCACCAGCCTGGTATAACACAGCTCTTGTTTCATCTACACCAGGGGTTCTCAAACTGGGGATCGGGACCCCTCAGGGGGTCATGAGCTGTCAGCCTCCACCCCAAGCCCCGCTTTTCCTCCAGCATTTAGAATGGTGTTAAATATATGAAAAAAGTGTTTATAGTTTACGGGGTGGGGGATCGCACTCAGAGGCTTGCTATGTGAAGTGGGTCACCAGTACTAAAGTTTGAGAACCACTGATCTACGCCATACAGAAACTAAATGGAAATGGCACATTGAGCTCCACTATAAGGTGCCCTGTGGGGCAGTGTATAAGGTGACTTCGGGCTAAATTAGGTGTGAAGCCCAGCTCAAAGGAGCTCACTGTGGAATTCAGCTAACTCCTGCTGAAGTCAGTGGAAGACTTTTTAATGACCTCAGTAAGGCCTGAGAGGTTCCTTTCAAGCACAGTTCCAGTGTGAAGTATCAGAGGGGTAGCCATGTTAGTCTGGATCTGTAAAAGCATCAAAGAATCCTGTGGCACCTTATAGACTAACAGACGTTTTGGAGCATGAGCATCTGAGGAAGTGGGTATTCACCCACGAAAGCTCATGCTCCAAAACGTCTGTTAGTCTATAAGGTGCCACAGGATTCTTTGCTGCAGTTCCAGTGTGGTTTGGCAAGACTGGTGAACTAGAAGTAATGCAAAGCTCCTGTATCAAGGGCTGATCCTCTTCCCATGGAAGTTAATGGCAAAACTCTCTTTGATTTTAGTGGCATAGGATCAGGCTCTTAGCCCATACACACAGAGGGTGAGATTTTCCAACTGTGCTCAGCCTTGACCTAACTCTGGGCCTGATTCAGAAAAGCACTAGACATCCGCTTAAGTCCATCCTTATCCAGGACAATGTTGAAGCATGTCCTGAAAGGCAATGCTTTCCCATATCGCAGTCCCTGGTCCCACTGAGTCAATGGGAAAACTCCTGTTGACTTCCATGGTAGCAGAGTTAGAGCAGTGCCAAGTACCTCTGAAAAGTCCACCCTTAAAATAGAAAATCTCTTGCTGCAAGGGGAGGAATGAAAAAAATGCCCTTGGTCGGAATAGAAATGGGCCGGCACCTCTGCAAGAGAGATGGAAGCCAAATCAGAGCTCTCCAGTTTCCAAAAGACCCTTTAGCTTTCACTGAATTCAGATTACCCAAAGACGGGAGAGACCCTACAATATCAATGGGGCTTTAAAACGGCACTCACTGTTGCTCACTATCAGTAAAGTGCAGGTCCAACTTGAGCTGAAAATCTGCTTCGCTTAATGCATCTTCCACCTGGAAAGAACAGAAGGGCAGAGTTACCCGTGTAAGCCAGCTCACACAAAACCCAAGTGCAAGGCAATATTTTTGTCTGATAAAGAGAGTGCAAAGAAATGCAGGAGTAGTTTGAGACAGTGGCTGATGTGCATACATAGAACAGCTGGGCAATATAACTGTCAGCTACAGCAGGATTCAGAGCTACTGTCCAGCTTTAGACATACAAATATATTGCTCTGAAATCAGAATAAGATTTGATGGCGTTAGCAGGAAGCAAACTTTCGCTGAATGGAACGTGCTTCAGAATGCAGAAAGAACCCACATTATAAATGTTGCATCCAGCTTTCAAACAGCTTCAGAGGTGTTCAGAGCAGGGCTGTTTAGTCATAAGGTTTTGCCTCATCTCTACTCAAAAGAGTATGTAAAACATACAGGTTCAGACATGTTAATTCCCTATTACTTTACACTCAGAAATGTAAGAAATTTGGTGAATGATTGTCATTATTATTTATATTGTAGTAATGCCCAGGACCTGCAGTCACTGTGCTGTACCAAATAGAGAACAAAAAGGCAGTCCCTCACCCAAAGAGCTGACAATCTAAATAAAGCATGGAAATTAGAGATGGAAAATTCCTATTGATTCATCTAGTCCAAACCCTGCCAGTAAAAGTTTGTCCCACTGTGACAGAGTGCATCCTCATGTTCATCTTTTTTACAAGACTATGATAATTTTTTTTTTACAAAATATGCCTTGTGAGATATAATTTCAAAACTCATAATTCGCTGAACATTACTGTCCTGATGAAATGTGTGTGTCAATATTGTATGTAAAGTTATAAAATGATTTTGCGTGATGTCAATAAGGCATATTCTAAATCTGAGGAAGCAGCCCAGACCAGTTCTTCAGAGACAAATTGCTAGCCAGCACCTCAGCCAGGTGTCAGCATAATCAAACAGACTGTCAGCAGGTTAAGCGGCCATTCTTTGGCAGGAAGAAGGGTGTCAGCGAGAAATTTACATCTTGGCAGACATACTTGCTGTCCTCTGAACCCCAGCTGGAGATGATTCTCAAAGAAAAGAAATGTTATAAGAAGAGAGAACAGAGGACATAAATCACCTCTCTCCTCTCATCTCTACTCACGGCATTAACAATGTTTGAAAGACAAAAGAAGGGATTGACTGGGGGAGGGGTCCTGGCTGAATAATCCAGCCAGACTGCTGTGAGAGAAACCCTATTGCTTTAAGTTCACTTAGCTTGTTAAATCAGATATTAGTTTGCCTTTTATCTTTTATTTCTTTGTAACCAACTCTGATTTTTGCACCTCATTACTTGAAATCACTTAAAATCTGTCTTTCCACAGTTAATAAACTTTTATTGTTTTAACTAAGCCAGTATGTTTGGACTGAAATGTTTGGGAACCTCCACTGGAGATAACAGGGTTTGTGCATATCATCTTCTATTAATGAAACGACAGACTTTCTATGAGCTTGTATTGTCCAAGAGGGAGCTGGGCAGTACAAGATGCACATTTCTGGGGACAAGTCTGGGACTGAGCATTTACTGGTGTCACTCTGCACTATAATTCAGGAATGACTAGCTAGAGCACCCATATCATTCAGCTAGGAGTGATTTTGCATGCTAGAGGCTGTGCATGAACAGGCCAGGAGTGGTTGTTCTCACAGCAAAGCAGTGTAAAAGGCAGCCCAGGTTGGAAAATTGAGGGGACACAGCAGTTCAACAGTCCAGATTGAGGAATGTCACACCCACACAGGACATTTGTAGTGATTTTATCTCTTCCAAGTTTAGATGTTCCAAGTAATGGAGAGCTCAGCTTGCTCTTTGGGAGATTATTAGTCTGAATTTTATTGTGAGTTTACTGAGAGCAGGGACTAGTTTTACTTCTACATTCATACAGAACTATGAGCCATAGTGGTTCTCAGTCAATAACTGAAGTGTCAAATTATTCATAAAACTATCATAAATTAAATAGCGAATTCTGAGGTAGTATCGTTTATTAAACCACCTTCTATTGGTGGAAGAGACAAGATTTTGAGCATACACAGAGCTCTTTAGGTCTGGGAAAGATACTCAGCGTGTATATCTAGGAGAGTTTATAACAATGTCTTGCCTTTAGTTTTAGGTAACTGAAATACAAGCAGAAATCAGTTTTTCTATTACTAAAATGCAGCTACTTCTCATGTACAACACAATAACTATTTAACAGACCATAGCAATGCAGGGTAGAAACTGAAGGTGGTGTTACTGGTGAGTGTACCCTGGCCTCTACTTGATAGAAAAGAAACTACTCCTCTGTGTATAATAGACTCTCTACAATGACATTGCTGTACACCCAGCACACTGTAGCATGTACTCAGTTCCTTGGAGCAAAAGGCCTTATATCAGTAAGCAGAGGTGAAAGTAAGCTGGTCTGGTCCAGTCCAGCATACTGGCAAGAGCTGGTGCGCCGTGCCGGACTGATCGGCTTCCGCAGGCTGGTGATTTAAAGGGCTGGGACTCCCTGCAGCAGCTGGAGCCCAGGGCCCTTTAAATCGCCTCCTGAGCTGCTGCCGCAGCCCTGGGTTAGCGCGACAGGGCTAAACCGGGGCTCTGGCGGACGGGCTCTGGATGTGATTTAAATGGCCCGGAGCTCCACCACGGTAGCAGCGGCCTGCACCCCGGGCCCTTTAAATCGCCCCAGGGCTCCCAGCCACCTCTGCAGCTGGTAGCTCCAGGGGTGATTTAAAGGCCCTGGGACTCCCAGCTGCAGCCCTAAGGCCTTTAAATCTTGATTTAAAGGTCCTGCCTCTTCTGATTGAGGCCACGCCCCTGCTCAGGTCTGTGGCATACCAGTAAGTCCTTTAACTTACTTTCACCCCTGTCAGTAACTCACTAAAGACATTTCAAAGGCACCAGACCTACACAGATATGCATGAACCATGATACCTGGTATAACATTTGCTTTAACTACATCTTGCAAAGGTGTGTGTGTGTGTGGGGAGGGGGAGATGGTAATTTAGCATTCAAGAAGGAGTTAGCTTTGTCGTAATAATCTAAGTAACCGTACTTAACCCCTCCCAAAGTAATCTGTTATTTTTCAGTGCAGGATATGATACCTCGTGGTGGGACCTGAGATGAGGAAATTCCAATCTCTACCTATTGAATATTTGTCTTGAAATACTTGCAAGCATGTTTATCAAAACAAGACTTTTTTTTTAAAAAAAGTGTATTGTTGTTGCTAAAACTCAAATTGCAGTCACTGCTGATTACAAAGGAAATTATTATTATATAGCAAAGCCTTTGGAATTGCAGTCTGCATTTAAACTAGGGATTCAATCCATGGGCTGTGCCTGAGAAAGATCAAGCCTCACCAACCAAGTGTGGATGAAATTTGGAGTCTGGTCTTAAGAGATGTTGAGCATCTGCTACTCCCATTGAAATCAGCAAGAGTTACAGAAGTATGAGAACTTACAAGATAAGACACTACGAAGTGCTCTCCAGTGAAAGGAATATTTTCATTTCAATTTTCCGAATGCAAAAAATGCAAAAAAAAAAAAAAATCAACAAATGAAAATATTCCTATGGGAAATTTCAATTCTGCAGAC
Organism: Gopherus flavomarginatus; assembly: GCF_025201925.1. NCBI lineage: Eukaryota > Metazoa > Chordata > Testudines > Testudinidae > Gopherus > Gopherus flavomarginatus. Next base: position 289,723,163 of record NC_066618.1, read on the forward strand.
ACTGCGTTTATTCCAATAGAAAAGTCCTGACCAGCTCTACACCAATATAACCCCACTGACTACAATGCCCTTTAGAAATCAACAGGCTTTACATCAGATTCCTTTTCCAGTGTAAATTAGGTTAGAATCAGCACAAGGAGTTCTGGTATAGCCTTTCCCTACAACAGCCCAACTGTTCCCCACAATTCCAGGCCACGATGGCCACTGGTTGGCGCTAAAGCTACAGTGGAGGGGCAAATGAGGCACATAACAGGGAACAGCAAGGATTAAATGGCTTCTCCTCACTATGTGATGTGAGGTGCACATGAGTAGGTAGCTCTGGAGTTAACAATGAGACCTGAAACAGGGAGAGCCTACTTGAAATGTCTTATCCACTCTGATGACGTTAGATACCTCCAAAACACCTAAATACCTTCAAAATTCTGGGCCTTGGGGCCTGTATCCAAAACTCACTGACATCAGTCATAGGTTTTCCTTTCACATCAATAATCTTTTGATCGTGCCCTCAAGTTTTACTGGGACACAGTTGCTTTGGAATTCTACACTTGGGTGTATAGTCTCTTCTGGATGACATCTTTAAAAGGCAGCTTAGAAATCAAAAAAAAGTAAGCCAAAGGAAATGCTATTTCCCTATGGCTGATTTGAGCAATTGGTGCTGTGTGACCCCTATCCGCAGGTTGAGAGAACAGAAAGTGCTAAAAATTGACTGTAAAGAATCCCAGATTCATGTCAGGTGGCTCAACTCTACCATCACACCCTAGAATGCATCATTCTATCCTATTACCATTTACTGAAGAGCATGGAACCAGCTTTTTATTATTGTTAATAAAATATTTATGTATGATTAATTATTATTATTATTAAAAAAGAAACAAACTCATGAGAAAATAAATTAGGCTCCTTTGCAACCCTGTGGGCTTATTGCACCTGACATCATAATCATAATTTCCAATAAAATAAAAGAATGATGCATTCTGGAATATTAGAATGAGGCAGAGCCAACTGCCACAACGTTAGAGAGTTTTAATGAGGCATATTTAGATGGTGACTGGTGCACTCATTGCCCCTCCAAGCCTGATAATTGGTGGCATCTTCCACTTATGGTTGAACTCCTGAGTTATTTCCATATTTTTAAGTGTAAAAGAACATTTAAGCTTCTCTTGGGTTATGGAAACAGAGCACAAGGAGAGAATCTAACCAAAATCCATCCAATATTACTATTAGTTTGTACTGAATACACTGTTAGAAGCCTATCCCCTAGATGGAATTACTCAAACCCCGTTTGGCAGTGCATGCAGCTTGTTTACTGGAATATTTTATAAATCAAGCTCCAACAGCCAAAATACACAGAGGATAGTAACTCAAGCACCCAAGTCACCCAGTCTGACTTTCTAACTAATTTTATTGGTCATTGATCAGCTCTGTGCCTTGGTGACTCTCCCACCCTTACTCATGCATAGTAGCACCTTCCTCCACTGCTTGCAAAGCGAGGTGCTACTTGATCTGAGGAAGGAAGTCCGGACAGGGCTCTATCATGTGATAAATAAGCTGACAAACAAAGGAATAAAAAGTACCAAATTTTCTGAGTGACAAAGTTCTTGTTACTTATTATTCATAGAGTGTCAGCAGTACATCTGGTGATGTGTAAATACGTAAGTCAACATGGGGTCTGATTCTTCTTTCATTCACTCCCAAACTGCTTTGGTCTGACTCCAGTGAAGACAACGGTGTTGGTATCTGTGTAAAGCCAGTGTGCGAGTGGCGAATCAGACCCCTGTCATTTCCCTTAAGAGCTTATTATCTAAATCAGGCCTCACACAACACATCAGGCACAGGGACCAGTTTGAGCGAGTGTGAGGAATCTGGCAGGATCATTTTCATTTTTGGCAGGAAAAACTGTCCCAAATGCTACAGCAGCAGTCAGCATGAAGCCACTTGACCTAGTGGAAATCACTGTAACTTGGGGAGAGAGACTGATTTATAACAGATTTTGCATCATGATGGTAAATTAATTTGCAGCTAAATTTGTTAGAATTGTTCTCTGTCAAATTTCACAATATGTGAAAGGAGGGTATGTTTCCCTTCCTTCACAACTTATAACTGTCCATTTCTCATATAAGCATACATAAAACTAGAAACAAATGTTTTAGAAGACAACACAGGAGATCAATCCCACGTAAGAGTAGAGGAGAGGAAACAGTTCAAACAAGCTTAAATTAGGTTTTTCTAGTACTTTTAACTAAAAGAGACCTTACACCATAACTGTTTTTAAAGCTACATGTATGTTCAGATGAGCCAATGCCAGAACACCGGACCTGCTCCTCTTTGAATTTCAGGATACGAAGAGAGGCGGGGGACGGGAAGGGGTTGAATTGCCATGCCCAAACCTAACCTGGGGCATTTATTCCAGGTTGTCTAGAGGACCAGAAGGATCTATTTTCTGAATTTCTGTGAGAGCAGCTGATCTCTTGAGATCTTCATCATTACTGAGAGCAGATATGAATGACAGAATTGAATGATAGTCCTTGTACAGAGGCAACATACCAGATCAGACAGTACGTGTAAATAACATGGGTGGAAGGCACAAAGAACATGCATCTCCACGCTGTGAAAGGATAAAGCAGAATTGCACTGTCGGTTCTCTGGGGAGTACAGGGATCGCTCCTTCCCTAGTGCCCAGAGGGGTCACAAACCATCCAAGAGTGAAAGTGGGGCCATGACCCTGCTCCCCCGTAACCTCTCAATAGCAGCCAGCTCTGGGTGCCCCAAGTGGGAAAACAGGTTGTACTAGCCAAAAGGACGCTGCAGATTGCACACTTCTCATGTGCCCCATGGAGCTCCAAGAGAGATGGAGCGGGTCCCCAGTTCTGGCTAGAGCACAGATGACATGACCAGCCATCAGTTTCAACTCTGTTCTAGAATTCAGCTGAAAGCCTGACGTCTGGATATGGCCTATGTATTGTAACAGAAAAATATCTGTTTTATTTACATCCAGTGAAGACTCACCCTCTCGCCATCTAGGAGTAAGTGGACCCTGAAGTTCATCGATTCGTTGAGAACAATCTCTTCATTCCTGTATAAGATCTGAAATATTCTACTGTACACGTTGTTCTCATGAACGCAGGCTGAAGATAGGCTAGAGTCACCTGCACAAAACACAGACAGAGCATGGCTTTGGAGTTTTGCAAAGACATCATTTTCTAGCTTACATTTCGGCTCCCAGGATTAATTAGGCCCATTGTATTTATATTTGTAATTACACATTCACATTCCTAATAATTAATGTTAATGGAGCATAATGTTGCTGCAGGATAATGGTCCCCTGCTGAGGCATTTAAAGAAAACAAGCTGCAGAAGGCAGGCTGCTTTTTCAAGGAGGACACAGACATTGTTTCTAATGATGGATAATGCCCTCTAATGTTCTCCCAAGAGGTTCAGGATACTTAAGCAGCTCATCAGAACCCTATCCCAATGACTTAGAATCTGTAAAATTTGGCCGGGTATCTTCTGAGAAAGCAGGTTCTTCCATGAAATACTATGGCTGGGGCAGAAATGCCAGGTCAGCTGTCCCCTTTCTGCTCCAGGCTAAAACATAGAAGTGCAAAGACACCACAAAATGAAAACACAATGAAAAGAAAAGACATCTAAACTTTTCTTAACCTCCAATAATTCTGTGGAATCCTTGGGACTCTGAGCATATGACATCTGCCCTCTTGAGTGATGCACCAGAAACCTCCAGAGCTAAAAGCACGAGTTGCTACGATTTGAGGTATAGATGTTCTCTAGCTAGGGCTATACCAGACTCACAACCAAGTAACAGACTGACTTAGCAGTCTACAGCACCAGCAAGCCCAGTCACTGATCCAAGGGTCTCTGGTGTTCAGAGACTTTCAAAGTTTTACTATAATTTTTAATCAGTATCCTCTAGTAATTACACTTCTATTGCCTAGGCGCAACAACATCCCTCTAAAGCTTCCTCCCATCCATCCCTATCCAGAGCCATTCTGTGACCACGTGAATTTTAAAAACATGATTCTTCAGCACAGGACTGGCCCTAAAGGTTTTGTCACCTATGGTAGAAAACATCTTCAATGCCCCATCCCCAACCCCGCATAAAATGCACAAGCAAAAGCAATAAAAACACCTGTCAAGCAAAAACAAATGGACAAAAAAAAAAACAACCCAAGGATTTGGTACTTCTGAACATTGGTGCCTAGGGTAGCAACCCTGATTACCCATCTCTAAGGTCACCCCAGCTCATATAAGCTCTGACTGATAGTTTCTGGAATATTATATTATTATTATTCATCTGTATTAGTAGTGTGTCTAGAAGGTCCAGTCACAGGCCCGGACCCCATTGTGCTAGGCACTGTACAAACCCAGAACCAAATGATCCTCATTGGTCCCAAGAGTTTACAATCTAGTTCAACAACTCTCCTGGCTTTCAAGTGAGTCTACTTAAAAGGTGCAGAAGTTTTGCTCCTGCAAGGAGGCAGAATTGAAAAAACCTAAGTCTTATATCCCTATTCTGGAAAGCACTCAAGTGTCTGTTTTTATGAACAGGAAAGAAGTTAAACAAGCATTTGAAGTGCTTTCCTGAACTGGGACCTTTGCGCAGATGTTTTGTACTCATCACAGCTGCCAAACGAACAGAGCAGGCAACACTATGTTGCTTGCAAACCCAAAGCTACAACTGCTCCCATGCAAGCCAGGAGGTCTGAGGGAGCACTGGTTTGTGAAACTCTGATCAAGAGGAGGCGGCACTGAGTGAATTCTGCTGAATGGAACACTGTTGTTTTACTTCTCTCCAGTTAGCGGAAAATATGTATACAATTTGCAGTCTGTATCTCTGACTACTACTACACGGGAGCAGCATGGAGTATTTCCTATTGTCAATGTTATTTGCAAAAATTAAAATAAAAAGGGGGGAGTTGTATGGGAACTCCCTAAAAGCCAAGCATGTTGCCTGGCAGATAGGCAAATGGTACTATAGCATAATAATCATCACTGATTATTTATTTACCACCAATCTGTTTGGCCTGTACCAGATACATAAATAAAGGCAGCCCCACTGCCAAAAAGTTTACCATCTAAAAGGGTTTATGGAGGAATATGAGTTATATACAGATCAGACTGAGTTCATTATTTACCAGGTCCATCTGGCTGAAACTCTAAACTACATTCAAGTCAGTTTTCCTAACTCTGATTTTTATCAAGCATACTTGGGAATATACAAATTATTTCCTCTACCCAATGTCTTCCCATCAGGTACCCTGGACAGCTGCTGCTCATAAGTGTGGATAATTTCCCGTCCCCTCACCAAGCATATTTACTTTGTTGCACTACAGCTGTTCCAATAGAATGTTCAAGCCAGATGAACTCTTCAAAGGCATGCAGTCATATTTATTTTAATTTAAACCTCATCATTTTAGAGACACTCGGAAAATTATATTACAGACCTAATGTATTCTTATTCCTATCTGACACACAAAAGGGCTTTGCTGTTATTTGATTTGGATATTGATATACTGGTTCTCTTTGGAGATGGAAAGTTTAATGTAATTTTCATTTCAAACACATTCCTGCCCAGACCATGGCTATTGGATAATTAGTTTGGAAGTTAGATTTGCATGGCGGCATTAGAGCCACTATTTTTATTGAGAAGGTCAAAGTCAAAGACAGCCAACAATGCCTAGAATTCTATACAACAACAAGGTGAATGGATACAATGCCTCAGGGAATGTTCCATATAGCTCATTGGTAGAGTGTTTGACTGCAGATCAAGTGGTCCTTGGTTTGTATCCAAGTGTCCCCTTATAAACCTGCTCCTTTAACAAAAATAATTGCATATCCCTTTCCATTATGTTCAGGAGTTCCACTGAATAGGGATGCCTGAAATGAGTGGAAACACTCAACATTTCAGCTTTGAAATGCAGCATGCCCTGTGTTTACAGAGATCAGCATTCCCAGAGAGCTCCAGAGAGGAGAGCTACAATGCACTGGTAGACTAATCCCACCAGACGCTGAGCACCATCCACTCCCAACCTACTTCAGTGACTGCAGCCTTCGGCTCTGCATCCAGCCTCACTCCAAAAAGTCACTATGCCTGTCATAAACAGATAGTTAAGGGTTAATGTCTTTTTTACCTGTAAAGGGTTAACAAACAGGGAACCAAACACCTGACCAAGGGACCAATCAGGAGACAAGATACTTTCAAATCTCGGTGGAGGGAAGCCTTTCTTTATGTTTTTTGGGTTTTGCTTTGTTCTCTCTGGGCTCTGAGAGTGACCACACGTACCTACAGGCTCTCTAATCTTCTATTCCAATTTTGTAAGTACAAAGTTAGAAAGGCGATATAGTCTTTTAATTTGTTTTTTTCTTTATTTGCAAATGTGTATTTGGCTGGAAGTATTTTAAATTGTATTTCTGCTGGAGGAGGTTTTTTCTCCAGTTTCTATAAGCTGATAGACCCTGTAATATTCCATCTTGAATTTACAGTGATTTTCTTTATTCTTTTTTTCTTTTATTAAAAGTTTTGCTTTTAAGACCTGTCTGATTTTTCCCCTTGTTGAGGCTCAAGGGAATTGAGTCTGTACTTAACAGGGAAGGAGAAGGGAGGGGGAGAGAAAGTGGGGGAACCCACCTGTTTTCTCTGTGTTGTGATTCAAGGTGTTTGAATCACGGTGATCTGCTAGTGTACCCAGGGCAGGAAAGATCTGAGAGGAAGAAAAGAGAAGGGGGAATCCCTTTGTTTAGATTCACGGAGCTTGAATCTGTATATCTCTCCAGGAGTCCAAGGAGGGAACACCTGGAGGGGAGGAGAAGGGGAGGGAAATGGTTTATTCCCCTGTGTTGTAAGACTCAAGGAATTTGGGTCTTGGGGTCCCCAGGGAAGGTTTTGGGGAGACCAGAGTTTATCAGGCACTCTACTCTAAGTCCTGATTGGTGGCAGCACTACAGGATCTAAGTTGGTAAGTTAAGCTTAGGGGAATTCATGCTAGTACCCATATTTTGGACGCTAAGGTTCAGAATTGGGAATTATACTATGACAATGCCAGACTGTGGTAGGAGTCCCCATGGAGCGGAAAGCTCAGCCATGCTGTATGGGATGCTGGCATCCTGTCCCACCCAGATGCAGCAGAATGGCACTATCACTGCTGTATCAAGGGCCCTCCACGTTGATGCTATGTAACTGCAAGAGTTTAGGCAGAAGACATGCATGCTGTTTTAAAGGTGAACTGAAAGCCAGTCCGTCCCCTTGGGGTCCTTTATTTCCCCTGCTAGTGAAGATGACATTGCTAACAGCTCAAGCATTATAAAGAATACACTTCTATTCTGTTGAGATGTTGGCAATCCGAATTGTTAGTGCCGAACACAGAAAATCAAGGGGCCTTAACTAGGGTTGCCAACTTTCCAATTGCACAAAACCAAACCCTGCTCTGCCTCACTCCATTTCTTAGGCCTCGCCCCCACTTACTCCACCCCCTCCCTTTGTCGCTCACTCTTCCCCACCCCTGCTCACTTTCACCGGGCTGGGACAGGGGATTGGGATGCAGGAGGGTGTGAAGGCTCCAGCTGCAGGTGTAGGCTCTGGGGTGGGGTCAGAAATGAAGGGTTCAGAGTGCGGAAGGGGGATCCAGGCTGGAGCAGGCATGCAGGGGGATGAGGATTGTGGCTGGGGCTGTGGGCTCTGGGGTGGGACTGAGTGTGAGTGTTTTGGAGTGAAGGAAGGGGCTCTGGGTTGGGGCAGGGGGTTGGGGTGTTGGAGAGTGCAGGCTCTGGGAGGGAGTTTGGGTGCAGGAGGGGAATCCAGACTGGGGCAGGTGGTTGGGGCGCAGGGGAGCCAAGGAGGTTCATCACGGTAACCGGCCAATGGGAGCTGCAGAGCCAGCACTAGGGGCGTGGACAGCGCATGGAGCCTCTCTTGCCGCCCATGTGTCTAGGGGCTATAGAGACCTGGTGGCCGCTTCCGGGAGCCACACGGAGCTAGGGTAGGTAATGAGCCTGCCTTAGCCCCAGGCCCCTGCTGCGACATTGAACAGAGCTGCTGAGGTCCCTTTTCAACCAGGCATTCCAGCTGAAAACCGGACGCCTGGCAACCACAGCCTTAACTCCCACTAGGTTTCATTTGCCAGTTTATCTGCGCAAATAGGAGGATTTTCATGAACTAATTCATTCTAGTGTCATAACTACTCCCAACTTGGGTGTGAATTTTCAGTACACTTCAGCTTGAATTTCATGCCGCTCATCTAATGCACACATACATATGTGTGAGCATAGACAGACGCACACTCCCCTCACCCTCCTCAGAGTTAATAAATAAATAAATAAAATCTGGACAAAGACCAAGAAAATTTGTGGGTTTTTTTGAAGGAGGGGTTGATTTGATGCAAATCTCCTGGTATTTAAAATAACTTCATGCAGCTTTGGGGGGGTGGCAGGGGGTTCAATTTCACACAACTTGTGCAACTGGTAACACTGTACCAAGACAATTACTAAAAATCCTGGGACTAATCAGCCTCATGTCCTTACACAAAAGAACTCTTCTATAATTTAAAATGTCCTGAACCCCCCTGCCCCAACTTTTTTTTTGTAAAGAAGGATTTGTTTTTTTAATTCCTGTGGTTTTGAATACAGTTAGCAGCCATTTAATTATTGTCTGCAAAGAAAAGCCACACATTTCCTATCATGAAATAAACTATATAAAGCTCCATCAGATGTTACTTTTCTGCCTGGCAAGCTTGGCTCTCTGTCTCTTTCCCCTGTGGGGATAGCTAGTTTGTGCCCCGATCCAGAGAATGCTTCCACACATCAAATATTAAGTACGTGAATCAAAGCCAATAGGGTTACTCACATGCTTAAAGTTGTGCATGAGTGTTCGCATGGTCAAGGCCCTGGTCTGTGCAAGTGCTTATGCAGTCTCCATTGTCACAGTGTCTCACCTCACAGGAATTAATTCTCACAGCACCTCTGCGAGGTTGGGAAGGGTTTGTAATGCCAGTCTAGGCAGCACAAGGAAACACAGAGAGATTGAATGACTTGTCTAAAATCACACAGGAAGTCTGCTGCAGAGCTTGGAAGTGATTTCTACTCTTCTCCTGTGTCCCAGGTCAGTGCTTGAATGACACACAATCTCCTTTCCCCCGTGTAGTGGGGTGATCACCCCGCTCCGGCCCTGGAAGGGTACAAGCAGCCCTGGGGAGGGCTTCAGTGGTAAAAGCAGCCCTGGAGAGGGCTGCAGCTCTGAAAGCTGGGTTGATTGGGAAAGCAGCCACAGCTGTAGCTGGCTTCATAAGGGCCCAGTTGGCCCTTATAAGAGGGCAGGGGACCAGGAGCAAGTAGTCTCCCTCTAGCTGAGGAGGGAGATGGACCTAGCTGCCTGAGTGCTAAAGGGTACTGGAGTGAAGCAGGGCTGGGGAAAGGCCAGAGGCACTGGGGAGCTCCGGGCAAGCAACTCCCCAGGCTGCATGGCCTTGGGCAAGGCCCCTGGAGGTACTGTGTTGCAGGGAAAGGCAGCAGGTCAAAACCTCCCTTGCCTTTGATGACTGGGTTATACAGACTGCAGTCGGCCCCAGTGAGCGGGGGCTATATGGCAACTGGCAGTGCGGGTTCCCCGGGGGGACCTAGATCTGTGTGCTATTGCCTGGAGCACCCCAGGTAAAAGGGCACCGGGGTCGTGGGAGGGACATGGGGGCCAGTGGCAGCAGGACACTGGCCTGCAGAGGACACTTTGTGTTGGAAAAAGCTAATTCCTTGAGATGTCCTGCAGTCACACCCCTGTATAATATAACCAACACCACCACATCACATATCCCACTGCTCTGTAACTCTAGATGTTTCTAATAGGCAATAACGAGGGCTTGTGTTTTTCAGGGTATATTCATTTCACTTTTCAGGGTTCATTTTTAACAATTTTGGAGTTCTATGTAGATATCCATAAATTGTTTTTTTCAGGGCTGTCTCTTAGTACATATGTGATGTACTGCTCCAGACAGCACTATGTTAAAACACACTAGGGAACCTTTATGGCACATGAGCAAGGCCTACACGGTCCAATTAATGTGCAATGTTATTTAGAAATTAACCACCCTGCCACAGTCTGCATTACTGCTCCATGTAGACAGCCCTTAGATACATGCTAGTGAGCAGTGCCGTCCCCTACATAAACAAACAGCTGTGGGAAAGGGGCGAAGTCAACACAAACTGAACAACCAATTCTGGAGTTTATTGGATAAACACCAATTTCTTTGTGTGTGTACCAAGGGCGTTTTATTGGTGTTTATCAGTTCAAACCTAAAATCAGAAAACCTAGATATACGACATCATCAGAAAAGCCTATGATTACTTGTCTTAACAATGACTAGTTTGCCTAAGCCAATCATTTCCAATGGGTGGGGGGAAGGGAACCCTTAAATAACAAAAAACATCTTTCCTATAGATCGGACGCAGCAGCAAAGCCCAGCAGTGAAAATGCTGAAATGTGTGAAAAATATGGTCTCCTCCGAGAAAGCTAATTATGATCCCCAACCTGAAGCAAATTATGTTCCACACAACATGCCTATTAGTCTCTCTGCACTAGATTGACCCAGCCCTTTTTAAACTGCGCAGAGAAGGAGACATCCCTTACTCCTCCCCACTCACATTTAGTCCTGCTCAGATTGTGACTTCATGTGAGGATTGACAGGATTTGAACCTGGGCTTTCAGGGCTACTGGGTAAACAGCATCCTCATGCTGTAATTTAGCCCCTTCCTGCAACACACAATCTACAGAGGTTACAGGCCATGGGAAGTTCCGACTCGACTGATCCGACTAACAGTTGTCTTAATGACCTCTTAGTGGCTCCTTGATTCTATAGAAGTGTCCAGGCAACAATGTGAATCCCTAGCTAGCTGCCATGATTACCATGCTTTTCTGCCTTTGAACTCCTGGGGTTGACCTCAGCTCTGACTTGGATCTTGACAGCTGATTGACTCCCAAAACTCAAACACTGACCCTGATATCTGGTACTGACCTTGAGCTCCATTCCTGACTCCATCTCTGGCTCTAGCCCTCAGCTTTCCTCCTGACTTGGACTCTGCACTTGACTCTTGACTCCACGAGCTCTGACCTTTGGCTTTGGTTCCTGGCTCCCAAGCTCCTGCCACTAGTCCTGCCTACCTTTTCCCAGGATCCTGACAGTTTGCCTGGACTCCTCATAACCCATGAAGAAGGTTGGCCCTGTGGGGATATGGCATCAGGAAGCCACTCCCTAGCCAGCATGACCCTGTCAGGGTTCCTTCCCCACTCTGAACTCTAGGGTACAGATGTGGGGACCCGCATGAAAGCCCCCTAAGCTTATTTCTACCACCTTAGGTTAAAACCTGGTACTCTGCCACCACCAAGTGATTTAACAAAAAACAGGGAAAGGACCACTTGGAGTTCCTCTTCCCCCAAAATATCCCCCCAAGCCCTTACATCCCCTTTCCTGGGGAGGCTGGAGAATAATACCTAACCAATTGGTTACAAAGTGATCAAAGACCCAAACCAAATATGAGAGACTTGTTCAGAAAGATTTGGAGAACATGGATTGATGTCCGGTCCCTCTCAGTCCCAAGAGCAAACACCACCAAAACATAGATCACAGACAAAAGCCTCTCCCCCCCATATTTGAAAGAATCTTGTCCCCTTATTGATCCTTTGGGTCAGGTGTCTGCCCTGAGCTTCTTAACCCTTTACAGGTAAAAGGATTTTGGTGCCTCTGGCCAGGAGGGATTTTATAGTACTGTATACAGGAGGGTTGTTAACCTTCCCTTTATAGTTATGACAGACCCAAAGGGCACTAGATACAACTGAATGGGTTGACAGCCCCCAAAGAGGAACATCTCATGTTCTGAACAAAAATGGTGCAGCCTACCTGGCTACATGATGAATACTCCTTGTTGCAATGGAGACTGCCAAACATTTAGGGGTTTCCTCCACCAATGTCATCTGTTGTTCCTGTTCTGACCCTGGTTCTACCCCACAGACCAGGCAAAACTAGGATTTGTAATTAGTCTCCTGATGCCCCCTGCTTCTCATGGAGCACATCGAAGGCACAGCAAGCCCCCACCTCACCTGCAAGTCAAAGTTTGCCTGCACATCCTAGGGAAGCCCCAGTGAATTCTCCATCAGTGAGTGCTCATGTACTCCAGAGCTGTGGACAATTTTATAGATGCTTATACAGCATAAGCCTTGACCATCCTAGTTCAGCAAAAAACAAGAGACTATAGATGGCTCACTCCTGTCCTCAGGCCTGTTAACAATCGAAACAGTGCCTCTGGAAGTTATTATCGAGGACTATTGAGAAACCATATGATCCGCTCATCCCACTTCCCCATAATTCTCGGAGTTTCATGGCTGGTCGCTCATGACCCACACGTCCTCTGGTGGGAGCAGAATGTCAGTTTCCTCTCTAAATTCTATCAGCAAGTTTGTTTGCACGCACCACTGGACAAATCCTGGTTTCAAGACACAAGTCCAAGTTGCTGCCGAGGGGCCCTCCGGTCCAGGGTGTGGTCAAGCTGGGACCACTGTCAGAGCTGGCTCTTGCTTTTCCCACCAAGTACCATGACTACGCAGATATTTTTGAGGAAAAAATAAAAAGAAGTGGACATCCTACCACTACACCATGACTATGATTATCCGACTGAGCTGCAACCTGGGGCCAAGATAACTTTTGGCTGCATCTCTGCTACATCAAAGCTGGAACTGGACACCTTGTGATCCTATCTCCAGGTTAACATGGCCAAGGGATTTTATCCATCCTTCCACTTCCCCTGCCGTGGCTCTGGTTCTTTTAGTTAAAAGAATGATTGGACCTGCACTTACATGTGTATTACTAGGCCCTCAGCCAGGTAACCATCAGAAATTGTTACCCGCTCCCACTCATGACAGAATTGTTAGACCACATACAATCAGCCCAGGTATTTACCAAGTTTGACCTAAGAGGAGACTACAACCTGGTACAGATTCATGCAGAGAATGAGTGGGAAATGGCCTTTGGAACTGATATAGTCACTATGAATATTTCGTAATGCTATTTGGTCTTACGAATGCCCCAGCAATATTCCAGAACTTTGTGGACAAGATATTTCATGACATCCTGGACCAATATATCACAGTCAATCTCAAAGATAGACTCATCTTCTCAGAAAGCTTTGAGTAGCACATTCAACATGTCTGGTCAGTCCTGGATCAGCTCCAACAACATGGCCTATTTGTAAAACTCAATAAATGCAGTTTCAATCAGCACTCTGTGCAGTATTTGCATGACATCTTGTCCCTGGAGGGCCTCAGGATGGATCCTGGGAAGGTCGATGCTGTTCCGAGCTGGGCAGGCCCAGGGCTGGCTCTCGGTTTTCTGCCTCCCCAAGCAAATAAATAAATAAATAAATAAAAAGCGGGGCAACTGGAGTGGCAAAGCAGGAGAAAAGAAGAAGAAAAAATAAACCCCGTGAGGCGGCCAGAGCAGCAAAGAACAAAAAAAAAAAAAAACCTGCCGGGCAGCCAGAGCCAGGGTGCATGGGGACTCCCTGTGCTGCAGATGTGCAGCGGAGCGTGCGCCCGGTCTAGTGGGGGGAAGGGAGAGGAGATGGGGGAAGGAGTGGGGAGAGAGGGAGAAGGGGGGGCTGCCAGGGCTTCAGCGGGGCGCTCGCCAGGATGCCCCTCCTGCCACGCCGCCTGCCAGGAGGGCTCTGTCGGTTGGCGGGGAGGGAAGGACGCGGGCTGCCCTGCCAAGTTTGCTGTAGGGCTCTCCCCTTCTCCGCCCCCTACAGGGCGGCCAGGGAACCAAAAAGAAAAAGGAAAATAAAAGTGCGGCCGGAATGCCGCCCCTTGGAATCTGCCACCCCAAGCATGAGCTTGCTCAGCTGGTGCCTGGAGCTGGCCCTGGGCAGGCCACTGGAACATTAAGGAGCTGCAACACTTCCTGGGGTTCACTTATTTTTATAGGCGCTTCATTCCTGGGTTCTCGGAATGAACAGCCCAACTGACAGAACTCCTCCCCAAACATACCTCCTTCACCTGGTCTCGAGAGGTTCAAAGAGCGTTCAGTCAGTTCAATGGGGCCTTCACTTGTGCTCCAGTCCTGATCCATCCTGACCTCATGTGGGCCTTTGTCATCAAGACTGATGAATCTAATGGAGCAATTGGGGCAATACTTTCCCAAAGATGTGACCCCCAATAGCACCTGCTCCCCTGTGCCTATTAATCCTTGAAAATCACTCTGGGAGAACAAAATTATGAGTTTTTATATAAGGAGCGCCTAGCAATCACAGCTGCCTTTGAGAAAAGATGATACCACCTTGAAGGTGCCCACGTAACTTTTGATTTATGCATTCCCAATTAGTAATTTAAAAATAAAGAATAAAACCAAACTGAACTTTTTAAGATGTCAATCTCCAGGGCGGTTACAGATCATTTAATTTAGTGGAGAACTGTGAATGACACAATAAGTGATAAAATTAATGATTTTATTTAATATACCGAAGTTAGTTAAGCAAATAGGCATCACAACATAACCATACACTGCATTTATACTCACATTCTAAAATGAACTATGATCAGCCCCTGACTGAGAAAAATGGTATAATCCTTTCTCCAATGGTGTCTTAATGTTGGATGGGTGCACCTATCTAAAATAAGCATACTACCCTTTTTATAATTATGATAATGCCCTTTAGTTAATTAATATAAAATCCAATTTTTACCATGTGTGGATTTCTGCTACTGTAATTAAATATTTTCTACTTTCTCATTGCCTATTTAACATTAAGTATCGTGTGCATTACCACCTGCATAAATGCCACCTCAATAACTATGAATACAGATAGCATTTTCCAAAACATTAACATTTTATCTGAAACACTTGTAAAAACCAGTTAGAACCAAAATATGTTTACAACATATTTGTATATTTGAGCTGAGGTGATGCCCTAACTTATCTAAAGCTTGCTTCTGAATTGTCTCACTTCATTCATATTTTATTAGGCCTCGCTTGACTATCGTTAAACCTACTTTTAGGAAATAGATTTTTGGGCCTACTTACATTTCTATATAACATAAGCAAGCATCCTCTTTATAGGCTACACATCCATAGACTTTAAAGTCAAAAGGGACCATTATGATCATCTAGTTTGACCTCTGACACATTGTAGGCCACAGAACCTCACTCACCCCTCCTTTAATAGACTCCGACCTCTGGCTGAGTTACTGAAGTCTTGAAATCATGATTTAAAGACTTCAAGTTACAGAGAATCCACCATTTACAATAATTTAAACCTGTAAGAGACCTGTGCCCCATGATACAGAGGAAGCAGAAAAAAGCAGGTATACAAAGATCATGTAGCGTATCTCCACAGGGCAAAGGCGCTGAACCAAAGACCCCTTTGATGTACCCTGTTCCTCATACATTTTTTATCATCACCAAGGCCATGCTGCAGAAAGGCGAATGCCTTGCCAGACACACCCATGCCCGCATGGAGCCATTCATCCTCAAGCCCCATAATTTCCTGGATGCCACCATTCCCCAAGACCTCCTGTCCATAATTGGTTCAGCTAAAAGAAGGAGAAGGCCCTTTCCAGAAGCCTTGAGGCAGTAAATAAGAGACAACAGCAGGTTTGGGATGGCTTCCTCTACAACAAGAGCTTTTTACAGATTCCACAGGACATCCTCAATGGGAGGTGCTGTGGCTCTGCCATGACGCACCACTACCTGGCCACTTCAGCCACCTCAAGACTCATCGCTTTGTTGCCTGCTCCTTCTGGTGGCCCCAGGTGCATGCAGTGGTCCACTCCTACCTCGGCTCCTCTGAGCTACGCACTTGCAACAAGAAACTGCCCACTGAGGCCCACAGCACTCTAATGCCTTCAGAAACCTCAGCTGAACTCTGGGTGGCCATTACCTTGGATTTTATGGACAAGTTTCCCATGCCTGACAGGCACACAGTCATCCTCACTGCAGTAAATCAACTAAGTAAAATGGCCCAGTTCACCCCTGTTGTACATCTGCTTCCATAGACAAAATGGCCCAGCTCCTGATGACACACATCATCCGGCTTTATGGACTCCCCGAACTGATCACATCCAACCAACGAGCAAAACTGATATCACAGTTTTGTCGTAATTCTACGTTTGTGGGAGGTCCATGCCTATACGTCCTCTGCTTATCATTCAAAAACTGATGGCCTATGTGAGAGTAAATCAGGTTTTGGAGCAATACCTGAGATACTTTATGAATTACTGGGCAGAGTTCTACAACAAAACTGACCATGTGTCCACCAGGCAAAGTTCTTTTTATGAGAACTTTCTGTTCCATCCCTGTCTCCACCCAGATGTGCCCATCACATCTACAAACCCCACAGCTGCCGACTGGGTCCAGCAGATCCACAAGATGCAGAAGGAGCTTTAAATACATCTTGAAAACTCAAAAGGACTATGAACGACACATTGACCATCAGCATCAGGAAGGCCCAGTGTTTGCTGAGGAGCAGAAAGTGTGGGTGCCAGCACAACACCTCTGCATGGACCAGCCCTGTTGCAAACTGGAACTCCAGTACCATGGCCCATAACCAATCAACCCTGTGATCATTTGGCTCTGAGTACCCAGATCCTTCAGAGTACACTGAGTGTTTCACGTGTCTCTATTGAAGCCAGATGTCAACAGTCCTTTTGCATGCTGAGCACAGCCACCTCTCCTTTTAGTGTAGTGCAGGGTCATGACGAATACAATACTGGACTCTGAAATGAAACACAGGTTGCTCTGGTGTTTTGCTAATTGGGAAGTCTATGGCCCCAAAGAGTGATTGTGGGAGCTGGTGTCCCAGGTACACGCACCCGACCTCATGGAGGCCTTCCATGCAGTTCACTCGGAGAACCCAGCCTGGCAGGGCATTGTCCCTATGGGGTGTGGATATGTGTGTGAAAAGGATCTGCATGACTTAAACCTGCGCCTTCAGGGTTACCAGGCAACTGACATCCTCACATTGCCACTCAATGGAAGCTGTAATCTGATCGCTCCCTGTGATGTATGATTTGCAATGGTTGGAAGTTCTACCTCCAGTGATCCAACTGACAGCTGTTTTAGCAATCCCTGATTGGCTCCTTGATCCTATAAGCCCATGGAGCATACCAGGAAGTGTCCAGGCAACAGTGTGAATCCCTGGCTAGCTGTCATAACTGCCCTGCTTCTCTGCCTTTGAATTCCTGGTATTGATCTTGATTCAGACTTGGATGCTGACTCCCGGTCAACCCCTGGATTCCCAACACTGACCCTGATATTGACTCTCAGCCTAATTCCTGACTCTGGCTCTCACCCTTGGCTTTACTCCAGATTCAGACTCCAGCTTTGACTCCCCAGCCTGACTCTTGCTTCTGACACTGGTTCTGAGCCCTGGCTTCAGTTCCTGACTCCCGAGCTCCTGACACTAGTCCTGCCTATTTTCACCTAGGATCCTGATATTTCATCGAAAGGGGGTGAAGGCGAGCAGGACTTGATGGAGAAAAGGTGGGGCATGGAAGGAATTTTGGCTCTGCCCTTGCTCCCTCCCCAGGCCAGCTGGCTAGGAACACAATGAGGGAATAAGCTGCTCCACGAAGAGGGGTAAAGTAACTTTTTCTTCCCTCAAGGAAAAGGAGGAGGAATTCGATCTCTGCTCCTGTGCTGGTGTGTCTATGCCTCACCCCTGGGGCAAAGTTACAATCAAGCCTATTTCAGAGTAGCAGTCGTGTTAGTCTGCATCCGTAAAAAGAACAGGAGTACTACTGGCACCTTAGAGACTAACAAGTTTATTTGAGCATAAGCTTTCGTGGGCTACAGCCCATTTCATCGGATGCATAGAATGGAACATATAAGAAGAGTATATGTATACATACAGAGAAGATGCCATACCAGCTCTAAGAGGCTAATTAATTAAGATGACCTGTTATCAGCAGGAAAAAAACTTTTGTAGTGATAATCAAGATGGTCAATTACAGACAGTTGACCGGAGGTGTAAGGATATTTATCATAAGGAAATAGATTCAAGCAGTGTAATGACTCAGCCATTCCCAGTCCCTATTCAAGCCAGAGTTAATAGTATCTAATTTGCAAACAAGCCTATTGTTATGGTTCCACTCCACATATTTTACCATGTAGTTGCCCCAAGTTGTTATTTTTGTTCTAAATATTACCCTATACATAGGGTTAGAATCCCATCCAATGTCAGAATAATGAGGGCACTCTAGTATCCCTGCCTCTGCAAAGCACATCTTGGCAGGATACTTGGGATTTTGTGACATGGGTAAAATATGTGTGGGTGGGATATTAAACAAGCATGGAAAATCAGTACAGAGAACAGGCCTAACTCATTTATAAACTTATTAATATTCTTCACTTTATGTTGTTGTTTTTTTTCTTCGGATTCCTTTAATAAACCAGGCCCATGAAAGCTCATGCTCAAATAAATTTGTTAGTCTCTAAGGCGCCACAAGTACTCTTGTTCTTTTTAATAATCCAGTACACCAAATAAGATGATTATTCAAACACTGTGGTCTTCTTCAATCTCTCTTAATGACTACGGAAAACAATAAAATTACCCCAGCGTGCAAATAAACAAAGACACTTGTGATGCTTTGGGATTCACCCAGACAAGTAAGGACTTGTGTCATTACCTACCCTGTAACTCTAGATGCTTCTGTGCAGCTTTAGCTCAGGGCCCTGACACCAGAAGCCAAAAAGGTCTTGGTCATTCTCCTTTGTCCGGAAAAACCCGGTTTTGCCTCCTTGGTCCGTTTACAGACTCCAAACCCTAATATCAGAAAGCCTCCATAATGTCAAATGCAGAGTCATTACATACATTTTACAGTGATATTAATGAGCAGTGTGTTATTCATCTTCAAAGACTATTTTACAAGACACCTTTCAACAGATGTTAGGACAACAGTGTGTGAGGTGTATTGAGCTGTCCAGGCCACCTGAGTTTTACTGTTCTGTACCAGGAGGACCCTTTCCATCTGGCACCAGGGTGCTCTTAGAGTAGGAATACTAGACACGACTAAGTCTTACTTTAAAGAAAGAGCTACTATGAAACAGCATATCTGAACCGAGCTGCTGTATTAATAAGGCATGGTACACACTGTAAAGATGCTTTCATGTGAAGAGCAATGTACCTTTCAATGCTTGTATTTCCAGTTAATGATACACAGTTGCAAGAAATAAATCCTGATTTGAGTACTTATATGTCCCCTATTACTATAGCATCCAAAGTACCTCACTACCCATTAAAGGTAGGCTAGAACTATTACCTCCATGTTACAGACTTGGAACTAAGGGACCAATAGTGGTTAGATGTATAAATACCTTTAAAAATCTGGCCTTAAGTGACTTGCCTAAGATTACACAGGAAGTTTGTGGCGGAGCCAATAACTGAACCCAGATTTCCTGAGTGCCTGATCAGGACCTTAACCACTGGGCCATCTTTCCTCCTTAAAACCAGTGTCTGAAGCTCCCTCTGACTTCAGTGAGCTGATACCTTGAAAAGTCAGGCCTAGTATATTTAATTGCTAAGGATCTGTGTGTCCTCTATTTACTTTTAGTTTCCCTTGCTGTTGCCACAGTTTATAGGCACCTGTAGTCCTGCTAATTTTGCTATGGGAAAGTAGAACCTGTAGACATTCCTTGAATGAACATTAAAAACCAAGCACTATGGTGCAAATAAACCACAACAAAAGTCCAGAAAGTCTCATGCAAATAGAACTGTTTATTTGACTTGCTTCTTCCTTTCCCATCTGTTGGAGCTATATGCCTTCTTAAATAAGAGCTAATTATAGCCCTATTGCAACTAATCAAATAGTTGTAATTGTTGCAACCCTCTACTGGAACTTTCATTTCCCTTTTATAAATGAAGCACTTTCTATACTCTGGTGGCTCTGGAGTACAGAGTAGTTGTAGACAATGCGTGTCTGTATTAACACGGGTGGGATGGAGATTTATGGATTGCTGCAACAGAGATGAAAGCCAAAGTACAGATGCCAAGTACAGTAAAAGAGTTGACTTTGGGACAGAAAGCTACAGTGTACAATCAGCAAAGAGTCCTGTGGCACCTTATAGACTAACAGATGTTTCAGAGCATGAGCTTTCATGGGTGAATACCCACTTTGTCAGATGCAAGTGTACAATAATGATCCGTGGCTCTGTATGTTAACAGACTGCTTGGTTAATTATGCTTTTGTGACACTACCGTGGTCATTCCAAATGGGCTACCAACTTCAATGACTGACTTATTAAAAATCAGGGAATTGCAAATAAAAAGTAAGCTGATTTTTTTTTTCCCTCCTCAAACCGAACAGAAACATATTCTGGCCTAGATCACCTCTTTCTATGAAACAAACAACCAAACAGCCAAGCACAGAAGAAAAGTGACTTGGTAAATGCCAAGGCATTATGCATGGCATTCCACATCCCTACTCCCGCAGAAGTAGGGCCCTTTCACTGCTTCAGTGTTCCATAGTCTGAGTGGAAATTGTGACAATTTCAAGGATTCCCAGCTACTTCCTGGGGCCCCACTCAACAGATGCTCCCTGTCCACATCGTCCCCTCTCCTACCTTCTATACACCATGCAGAACAGGACGGCCCAGGAGTTAATGCTGGCAGCAAGACGATGAGGATGAATGCATCAGCTGGGCCATGGGATGGAAGGCTTTCATGGCAGTAGGCCCAAAATGATGAAATTCACTCCCGCAGGAAATAAGGATAGAATCATAGAATCATAGACTATTAGGGTTGGAAGGGACCTCAGGAGGTCATCTAGTCCAACCCCCTGCTCCAAGCAGGACCAATCCCCAGATTTTTAACCCAGTTCCCTTAATGGCCCCCTCAGGGATTGAACTCACAACCCTGGGTTTAGTAGGCCAATGCTCAAACCCCTGAGCTATCCCTCCCCCTATGACGAGAACATCTGCACACACGGAGCGAAACACACACCTCACCTCTGCAGCTTTGCTCTTCCGCGCAGAAACTCCTAACCTGTCATTTCTGGGAACAAAAAATCCCCCTCACTTACCCTGGGCTCCCCACTGGAGTGGGATTGAGAAGAAATTTTCCTGACACAAAGCGCACTCTATGGATTTTAACTCTGGAAAGTGCACAGATATGATGGTGATGGGAGTGGTATAAGAACCTAAACAGAATACTGTACTTAACACGAAGGGTGACATTTTGGCTCTGTGAACATCAGTAGCGAAACTGCCATTGACTTCAACGGGGTCAATATTTCACCCCAGGAGTCTCATTCAGATTTACATTAAGGCTCCTTTACACCAGTCAGCCAGTTTTACACCAGTTTAATTCACAGTCACTATAAAGCCACTGTACGTCGCCTGCGGGGTGTACAAGGGCCTTAGTGTAAATGAAAATCCAGTCCTAAAAATGTTATTAAATGAATACTTGAAGCCCCCACAAAAAGCCTAAACCAGTCACAACACATGTCACCCAGCCCCAGTGCAGTTGTGAAGCTGGGAACACAAGATCTCATTTTCAGTCTTCCACGCTGTCCACTCAGTCAGCTAAGTAGTGATCAGTCTAGACTACTGTCTTCTCCTCAGTTAGAGGTAAACAGAAATAGATTGTTTCTATCCAATCCCTTCTAGCCATCAACCTGCCAGCTGTTTCCCATTGTTACTGCCACAAAACGTTTGTGCACAAGTATATGGGTGACAGTGAATGAGGGCCACACTGAAAGCAAAGTCACAGCAGACATCTCATCTTGCTGGAATGGGGAGGCCATGCCTGCGTTACAGGGAAATGTGCAGAAGGTAGTCAGGTACAAGTAATTGATTCTGTCACGGCCTGTCAGAACAGAAAGCTAGCCATGATCAGCGTGGGTGACTAGCAGCTTCTGTCTTGGCTTTCCCATCACTGCTAATAAACCATTTCATGGGAGGAACTCTATGAATACATAACCATACAAAGATAAATCAGTGATGAAATACATGATAAACACATATGCCTGTATATATTTTACACACACAGAATTACATAATTAATTACATAATAGGGTTATAAGGAATAGCCAGCATGGATTTGTCAAGAACAAATCATACCAAACTATCCTAAATTCTTCTTTGACAGGGTTACTGACTTAGGGTACGTCTACACTACAGGATAAATTCAAATTAGTTAAAACCGATTTTATAAAACAGATATTTATAAAGTCGATTGTGCGCGTCCACACTAGGCACATTAATTCGGTGGTGTGCGTCCGTGGTCCGAGGCTAGCGTCGATTTTTGGAGCGGTGCATTGTGGGTAGCTACTGTAAAAGAATGAGGCCAATAACGTCGATTTGCGTCCACACTAACCCTAAATCGATATAGTAATATCGATTTTAGCATTACTCCTCTAGTTTTGTAAGAGTACAAAAATCGATTTAAAGAGCCCTTTAAATCGCTATAAAGAGCAGTGTAGTGTGGACGGGTGCAGCGTTAAATCGATTTAACGCTGTTAAAATCGGTTTAACAGCGCAGTGTGGACCAGGCCTTAGTGGAGGGAAGCAACAGATGTGACTGCTTCTCTGAGTAGCTAGTCCTACAAGGGTAGAAGCAAGTGGAGCACAGAATCTGGTCCAAGAGGTGAATATAGGTGACCTGCCTGATAATAGCAACCGTAATTCAATTAAAGTTAACATCCCTGTAGTGGGGGAAATACCAAAGAAACCCACCACAGTAGCATTTCACTTGAAAAAATGGGAACTACACAAAAATGCTAGTCAAAGCTAGTTAAAAGGAAATAAAAAGGAATAGTCAAAACAGTGAAATGCCTGCAAACTGCATGGAAACCATTTAAAACACTATAATAGAGACTCAAACTAAATGTATGCCCAGAAAAAAATAATAAGTAATAAGAATAACAACAACAACAAACAACAACAGTAGGAGGACCAAAAAATGCCATCAAACAGCAGAGTAAAAGTCAGAGATAAAAAAGACATCTCTCAAAAACTGGAAGCCAAAAACTACTGAGGAAATTAGAAAGCATAAACTCTGTCAAGTCAATCACAAAAGTATAATTAGGCAGGCTAAAAAAGAATTTTAAGAAAAACTAGCAAAAGACAAAAACTGATAGCAATCTTTGTACATCAGAAGCAGGAAGCCAAAGAATCAGTGGGGCCACTGGGATGATTGAGGTGCTAATGGAGCACTCAGGGAAGACAAATTCCTTACAGAAAGGCTAAATACATTCTTTGCATTGTTCTTCACTACAGAGGATGTGATGTAGATTCCCACACCTGAACCATTCTTTTTAGGTGACAAATCTGAGGAATTGTCTCAGATTCAGGTTGTCACTTAGGGTGACCAGACAGCAAATGTGAAAAATCAGGGCAGGGGTGGGGGTAATAGGAGCCTATATAAGAAAAAGACCCAAAAATCAGGACTGTCCCTATAAAATCGGGACCTTTGGTCACCCCAATGTCAGTAGAGGCAGTTTTGGAACAAACTGATAAATTAAACAGTAATAAGTCACCAGGACCAAATGGGATTTGCCCAAGAATTTGGAAGTAACTCAGATATGGAACTGCACAGCTACTAACTGTGGTACGTAACCTATTACTTAAATCAGCCTCTCTACCAGATGACTGAGGGCAGCTAATGTAACGCCTATTTTTTTTAAAGGCTCCAGAGAAAATTCTGGCACGTACAGGCCAGTTAAGACTAACTTCAGTACCAGGCAAAATGGATGACATTACAGTAAAGACAAGAATTATCAGATACACAGATGAACATTTTTATATTGGGGAAGAGTTGTATTGGCTTTGGCAAAGGGGAACCATGTCTCACCAAACTACTAGAATTATTTGAGGATGACAACACACAGGTGGACAAGGGTGATCCAGTTGATTTAACATACTTGGACTTTCAGAAAGCCTTCGGCAAGGACCTACACCCAAGGCTCTTAAGCAAAGTAAGCAGTCCTAGGATAAGAGAGACAGTCCTCTCAGAGCTCAGTAATTGGTGAAATGATAGGAAACAAACGGTAGGAATCAACAGTCAGTTTTCACAGTGGAGAGTGATATATAGTGGGGGTCCCACAAGAATCTGAACTGGGACCAGCGCTATGCAACATATTAATAAATTATCTGGAAAAGGGGGTAAACAGTGAGGTAGCAAAGTTTGCAGATGATACTAAATTACTCAATGTAATTAAGTCCAAAGCTGACTGCAACGAGTTACAAAGGGATCTCGCAAAATTGGTGAGCTGGGCAACAAAATGGCAGATTAAATTCAATGTTGATAAGTGCAAAGTAATGTACATTGGAAAAATAATCCCATGTATACATACAAAATGATGGGGTCTAAACTAGCTGTTCCCATTCAGAAAAGAGATCTTGGAGTCACTGGGGATAATTCTCTGAAAACATCTGATCCACACGCACTGACAGTTAGGAAACATTAGGAACCATTATAAAAGGGATAGATAATAAGACAGAAAATATTATATTGCCACTATACAAATCCGTCGTACGCCCAAATTTGTGCAGTTCCAGTCAAGCCATCTGAAAAGAGATACATTAGTATTGGAAAAGGTACAGAGAAGGGCAACAAAAATGATTTGGGTCATGGAACAGCTTCCATACGAGTGATTAAAAAAGACTGGTATTTGTTCAGCTTTGAAAAGAGATGACTAAGGGGGAATACGACAGAGGTCTACAAAATTTTGAGTGGTGTGGAGAAAGTGAATAGGGAAGAGTTATTTACCCCTTCGTACAGCACAAGAACGAGGGGTCACCCAATAAAATTAATAGGCAGCAGATTCAAAACTAACACAAGAAAGTACTTCTTCATGTAATGCATAGTCAATTTGTAAAACCTGTTGACATGGGATGTTGTGAAGGCCAAGGTATAGCTGGATTCAAAAAAGAATTAAATAAGTTCATGGAGGATAGGTCTGTTAATTGCTTTTAGCCAAGATGGTCAGGGACACAACCCCATGCTCTGGCCTCTGACTGTTAGAGGCTCGGATTGGATGACAGGGAATAATTGTTCTGTTCTGTTCATTCCCTCTGTAGGATCCGATGCTGGCCACTATCAGAAGACAGAATACTGGGATAGATGGACCATTGGTCTGACCCAGTATGGCCATTCTTATGTTCTTATGCCTCCATTTTAGGAAGGCTTTTGTCACCGTTGCCGGGGGCAAACTAGGGAAATGTGGTCTTAATGGAATTCCTATAAGGTGGGTGCAACACTAGTTTAAAGTCTGTACTCAAAGAGTGGTTATGAATGGTGTGCTGTCAAATTGAGGGAGCATAGCTAGTGGGGTCCCACAGAGCTCAGTCCTGGGTCCAGTAATATTAGATATTTTGATTAACAATGTGGCTAATGCAGTGCTTATGAAATTTCAGATGACATCAAG
This sequence comes from Gopherus flavomarginatus, assembly GCF_025201925.1. Lineage (NCBI taxonomy): Eukaryota > Metazoa > Chordata > Testudines > Testudinidae > Gopherus > Gopherus flavomarginatus. The sequence goes on from NC_066618.1 coordinate 289,748,568, forward strand.
CTGATAAGGCTTGCCAGCATTTTGGAGGACAAGATTATAGTTCAGAAAGACCTTGACAAATTGAGGATCAACAAGATGAAATTCCATAAAGATAACTGCAAAGTATATCACTTAGGAAGGAAAAATCAATTGCAGGACTACAAAATGGAGAATAATTGGCGGACAGTAGCGCTGCTGAAAAGAATCCAGGAGTTATAGCGGGTCACAAAGTGAATATGGGTCAACAATGTGATGCAGATGTGAAAAACGATAATATTCTGGGATGCACTAACAGGAGTATTATTGTATGTATGACATGGGAGGTAACTGTCTCACTCTACAGGGCACTGATGAGGCCTTAGCTAGAGTATTGTGTCCAATCCTGGGCACCGCCATTTAGGAAAGATGAGGACAAACAGGAAAGAGTTCACAGGAGTGCAACAGAAATGATAAAAGATTTAGAAAACCTGACCTATGAGGAAAGGTTAAACATTGGGTACATTTAGTCTTGAGAAAAGAAGACTGTGAGGAAACCAAAGTAACAGTCTTCCAATATGTTCAGGGCTGTTATAAAGAGGACTGTCATCAGCTGTTCTCCCTGTCCATGGAAGGTAGGACGAGAAGTAATGGGCTTAATCTGCGTAAAGATTTAGACTAGAGATTAGGAACAACTTTTTAACTATAAAATTAGTTAAACTTTGGAATGGGTTTTCAAGGGAGGCTGTGGAATCCCTATCATTCAAGATTTTTAAGAACAGGTTGTACAAATACCTGTCATGGATGGTAGATTTACTTGGTCCTGCCTCAGTGCAGGAGGCTAGACTTGATGACTTCTCAAGGAAATAGAGACTTGTCATTAAAGCTGAACAGGAATCAGTTTTCCTGGCCTGTGAGAATTTTTGAGATTTACAATATTTTCCTAACCCAAACTGGGATGAGAAGTCAAAAACCTCCTAAACTGTCATCAAATGAAAATTCAAAAATTTTCAGTTCAGGTCCATCACAAGATTTCATTTCCAAAACTTTGAAATGTTTTGTTTTAACCTTGACCATTTGTTTAAAAAGTGTTCTTTTATTTTAATCATCTTCAATTTCTAAACAAGAAGTTATTTCAAAAATGTTGAAATGACTTGTTTCAATCATTTTGAAAATTTTTCTTGTCCAAAAAACTCCAAGTACATAAATTCACTGGAATTGACCCTATTTCGCAAAAAGTTTTGGTTTCAAGAAATTGGCATTTTTTGACCAAATATATATATATATTGTTAGAGAACAGGGATTGCCAAAAAATACCAGTTTACTTCGGTTACTGCATTGAATTGGGACTCGGGAGATATAGCTACTTCCTTTCTCCTATCCTTTGTCTATATGCATTGTAAGTTCTTCAAGGCTGGGGCTTTCTCTTACAATGTATTTGTACAGTGTTTCTAGGCACTACCAGAATCCATACTGTGACGGTAAGTTAAGGCTGCTAACTAATATTAAACCTGAAATATATGAATACCATGGAGAATCCACCTATACACGGAAGAAGACAAGGGCTCTATGGAAATAATATGAGATCATGTCAGGGAAGATTTATTGTGATGCATGTGCAAAAAAGGGGCAGAGAAAAGCCTCCGAGGCTATCCAAACTCTGTCATTTCCTGCCTTCACTTTGCAAACAGAAAGACCTTTTAACATATTTTGATATGGAGGTCATATAACTGCATATACCCCATAAGAAACAATGGTGTCCATATGTATGTATGTCCATAGGAAACATACTGCACCTTTATTTCTGCCACCATAAGATGGACTGGCCTTATTCCGTGCCTTTCTGTGCCAACCCATCCCCAAGGCTGTGTCTAACTTTTCCAGTCTCCAAAGATCACTCAAACAGAGAGTATTTATTTAAATAAGCTTGGTGGGAATTTCAACATTGTTAACACTCATGATTAAGGTTAAGATTTTGTCATGGTTGTTTTTAGTAAAAGTCACAGACATGTCGCAGGCAATAAATAAAAATTCACAGGAGCAGTGGCCTGTCCGTGACTTTTACTAAAAATGACAGGGGGAGAGAGGGCTGGGAGGTGAAGAAATGACAGCTGCGGGGGGGGGAGACTGACAGCCCATGCCCCACCACCAAGGGAGACACAGCCCCAGCCCCCCTCCCCCAGCCATGGTGTGTGTGTACAGCTCTGGATTCAAAGTGGGGCAGGGGGACATAGCAGAAGCTCCGGTTATGGGGTGGGGGGTGAAGCCACAAGGCGGGTGGGGGGAGGGTGGCACAGACCCAGCTCCTGCTGCAGCTGCGAGGGGGGTGCACAACCCTGACTCCAGACCTGGCTGAAGCTACAAGGGGCACGGAGACCCAGCTGAAGCTGTGGTGTGGGGCACACAGCCCTGGCTCTGTCCCCAGCTGAAGCCGCGGAAGTGGGGGGCACACAGTCCTGGCTCTTGCTGCAGCTGCCAGGGGAGCACACAACCCCAGCTCCATCCCCACCACTGACAGCTGAAGCTGAGTCTGGTAAAGTCACAGAATCTGTGACTTCTGTGACTAAACCATCTCCTTACTCATGGTTGTTTCATGCATGGCGGGATTTCCGAAGGGGCTGGAGCTCATCTGGCAATGATGCAAAAACCTCCAAGCACCTCCCGGAGGTCAACCCTGCCAGGAATGGGCACAGTCTCTCCCCACTGCTCTCCATTCTCACAGGAGGGATGAGGGGAGGAGGGAGCAAAGGCCCACCCCATCCTCCACTTCCCCTCCTGTGAGAAACATGAACAGGACAGCACTTCTGCTCCTTCCTCTTGCTGCAGAACACCACCTGGGAAGGGACAGAGACAGCCAGGGACAGCCTGGGAAGTGGGGGAGGGCACTCCACTGTAGCCACCTCAGGCATGGGCTTGGAGGACAGAGAACCCTAGGAGGTGCAAACTCATAGACTTTAGGGTCAGAAGGGACCAATATGATAATCTAGTCTGACCTCCTGCACAAAGCAGGCCACAGAACCCTACCCATCCACTTCTATAACAAACCCCTAACCTATGTCCGAGTTATTGAAATCTTCAAATTGCGGTTTGAAGACCTCAAGCTGCAGAGAATCCACCAGCAAGTGACCCATGCCCCACGCTGCAGAGGAAGGTGAAAAACCTCCAGGGCCTCTACCAATCTGCCCTGGAGGAAAATTCCTTCCCGCCCCCAAATATGGCGATCAGCTAAACCCTGAGCATGTGGGCAAGACTCACTAGCCAGCACTCAGGAAAGAATTCTCTGCAGTAACCCAGATCCCATCCCATCTAACATCCCATCACAGACCACTGGGCATATTTATCTGCTGATAATCAAAGATCAATTGCCAAAATTAAGCTATCCCATCATACCATCCCTTCCACAAACTTATCAAGATTAGTCTTAAAGCCAGATATGTCTTTTGCCCCCACTACTCCCCTTGGAAGGCTGTTCCAGAACTTCACTCCTCTAATGGCTAGAAACCTTCGTCTAATTTCAAGTCTAAACTTCCTAGTGTCCAGTTTATACCCATTTGTTCTTGTGTCTACATTGGTACTAAGCTTAAATAATTCCTCTCCCTCCCTAATATTAATCCCTCTGATATATTTATAAAGATCAAGCATATCTCCCGTCAGCCTTCTTTTGGCTAGACTAAACAAGCCAAGCTCTTTGAGTCTCCTTTCATATGACAGATTTTCCATTCCTCGGATCATCCTAGTAGTCCATCTCTGAACCTGTTCCAGTTTGAATTCATCCTTCTTAAACATGGGAGACCAGAACTGCACACAGTATTCCAGGTGAGGTCTCACCAATGCCTTATATAACGGTACTAACACCTCCTTATCTTTGCTGGAAATACCTCGCCTGATGCATCCTAAAACCACATTAGCTTTTTTAACGGCCATATCACATTGGCGGCTCATAGTCATCCTGTGATCAACCAATACTCCAAGGTCCTTCTCCTCCTCTGTTGCTTCCAACTGATGTGTCTCCAATGTATATCTACAATTCTTATTATTAATCCCTAAGTGCATGACCTTGCACTTTTCACTATTAAATTTCATCCTATTACTATTACTCCAGTTTACAAGGTCATCCAGATCTTCCTGTATGATATCCCGGTCCTTCTCTGTGTTAGCAATACCCCCCAGCTTTGTGTCATCTGCAAACTTTATTAGTACATTTCCGCTTTTTGTGCCAAGGTCAGTAATAAAAAGATTAAATAAGATTGGTCCCGAAACTGTTCCCTGACGAACTCCAATAGTAACCTCCTTCCAGCCTGACAGTTCACCCTTCAGTACGACCCGTTGGAGTCTCCCCTTTAACCAGTTCCTTATCCACCTTTCAATTTTCATATTGATCCCCATCTTTTCCAATTTAACTAATAATTCCCCATGTGGAACCGTGTCAAATGCCTTAGTGAAATCGAGGTAAATTAGATCTACTGCATTTCCTTTGTCTAAATAATCTGTCACCTTCTTAAAGAAGGAGATCAGGTTGGTTTGGCACGATCTACCTTTAGTAAAACCATGTTGTAATTTATCCCAATTACCATTGACCTCAATGTCCTTAACTACTTTCTCCTTCAAAATTTTTTCCAAGACCTTATATACTACAGATGTCAAACTAACAGGCCTATAGTTACTCGGATCACTTTTTTTCCCTTTCTTAAAGATAGGAACTATGTTAGCAATTCTCCAGTTATACGGTACAACCCCTGGTTTACCAATTCATTAAAAATTCTTGCTAATGGGCTTGCAATTTCATGTGCCAGTTCCTTTAATATTCTTGGATGAAGATTATCTGGGCCCTCCGATTTTGTCCCATTAAGCTGTTCAAGTTTGGCTTCTACCTCAGATGTGGTAATATCCACCTCCATATCCTCATTCCCATTTGTCATCCTTCCATTATCCCTAAGCTCCTCATTAGCCTTAGTAAAGACTGAGGCAAAGTACTTATTTAGCTATTGGGCCATACCTAGGTTATCCTTAACTTCCATTCCATCCTCAGTGTTTAGCGGTCCCATTTCTTCTTTCTTCGTTTTCTTCTTATTTATATGGCTATAGAACCTTTTACTATTGGTTTTAATTCCCTTTGCAAGGTCCAACTCTACTTGGCTTTTAGCCTTTCTCACTTTATCCCTACATGTTCTGACCTCACTAAGGTAGTTTTCCTTGCTAATCCCACCTATCTTCCACTCCTTGTAGGCTTTCTGCTTTTTCTTAATCACCTCTCTGAGATGCTTGCTCATCCAGCTTGGTTTACAACTCCTGCCTATGGTTTTTTTCCCCTTTCTTGGGATGCAGGCTTCTGATAGTTTCTGCAGCTGTGACTTAAAGTAATTCCAGGCCTCCTCCGCATTTAGATCCACAAGTTCTTCAGTCCAATCCACTTCCCTAACTAATTTCCTTAATTCTTTAAAGTTAGCCCTTGAGAAGTCAGAAACTCTACTCCCAGATCTATTTTTGTTTATCCTTCCATCTAGTTTGAACTGAATTAGCTCATGATCACTCGAACCAAGGTTGTCCCCTACAACCATTTCTTCTATGAGATCCTCACTACTCACCAAAACCAAATCTAAAATGGCATCCCCTCTTGTTGGTTCTTCAACTACTTGGTTAAGAAATCCATCTGCTATCACATCCAGAAAAATCTGAGCCCTATTATTCTTGCTAGCACTTGTCCTCCAGTCTATATCTGGGAAGCTAAAGTCTCCCATGATCACACATTTCCCATTAGTGTTTACTTCATTAAAAACATTAAAGAGGTCTCTATCCATATCCAAATCAGATCCCGGCGGTCTGTAGCACACCCCAAGCACCATCTCCGGGGAGGCTCTAGTAGCTTTCTTTCCCAGTGTGATTTTTGCCCAGACTCTGTCTTGTCCATTCCATCACTTCTTATTTCTTTACAGTTAACCTCATCATTGATGTACAATGCTACTCCACCACCTTTGCGTTTATTTCTGTCTTTCCTAAACAGCACATAGCCTTCAATACCTGTACTCCAGTCATGACTACTATTCCACCATGTTTCTGTTATCCCTATAATATCCGGTTTCATTTCCTGCACCAGTAGCTCTAGTTCCTCCATTTTGTTCCCTAGGCTCCTCGCATTAGTTTACAGACATCTTAATTTTTGCCGTTTGGCTTCACTGACATTCTTTACCCTGTTAGGCACAGACATTCTACCACCAGCATCACCTGTTAGTCTGCTATCTACACTACCCTTCCTCCTTATGCCAATTCTTCTGTCCACGGCTGTATATCCTCTTACTTTGTTTACTTCCCTCTCAAGGTTAAATTCCGGCGTGGAGATCACCTGGACATCTCCCAACCATCTCCCCCAAATTCCTAGTTTAAAGCTCTCTTAATCAGTTCGGCGAGCCTCCATCCTAGAAGTCTATTTCCCTCCTTACTCAGGTGAAGTCCATCCCGAGAGAACAGTCTTCTGTCCGTAAATGCTTCCCAATGGCCGTACATCCCAAAGCCCTCCTTATAGCACCACTGCCTGAGCCATCTGTTGATTGCCATAATCTTGTTACACCTTTGTTGCCCTTCTCTAGGAACCGGCAGAATCCCACTGAAGATCACCTGAGCCTCAATTTCCTTAAGCGTCTTCCCCAGTCTGGCATAGTCTCCCTTGATACATTCCAGAGAGTATCTAGCCGTATCATTCGTTCCCACATGAAGGACAATCAATGGATTCTTTCCCGCTCCCGCTAGGATCCTTTTCAGCCTCAGGTCCACGTCCTGTATCTTAGACCTGGCAGAAAGCACACCCTTCTGTTCTCCCAATCAGCTCTAGTTACAGGCCTGTCTATTCTTCTCAGTAAGGAGTCTCCAATCACGTAGCCTTTTCCTAGTGACAGTGTGATTCTCCGGTCTATCCCCCGCACCCACTGGCTGCAAGTCCTCTCGACTCCTATTCACCCTTGCAATCCTCCTGGGGCTTATATTTGGTGTTGCCTCCATTGACTCCTCCCCTCCTCTTGTAGGACTATCAGCTCTTCTCTTTTTCCTTGCCCTCTCTCCTTCAGCAACCACCTGCTGTGCCCCTTCTTCATTTTCCAACTCTGCAAACCTGTTCCTGAGTTCTATTTCTCCTTCACTGACCCGTCTTTTCCTCTGCCTGGTTCTCTTAGTCACATGCTTCCACCATCCACTTTCCTCCCCCAGCAGTCTCTCCTCTGAATTCTTTGGTCCTGCTTCCATCTGCACATCTGAGCTTATCCCTTCAGCCCCCTCATGTCTGTGCTCCATCATTTGCTCAAACCCCCTTCTAAACTCAACCAGAGTTTCCACCTGCATCTCCAGTCCTTGGATCTTTTCTTCCATCAGCTCTATCAGGCGGCACTTCATGCAGACAAAACTCTTCTCAGGTACCCCCTCCAGGATCATGTACATGCCGCAGCTTCCACATCCAGTCATCCTCATTGTGTCTTTCACTGTTACCTCTGTATCGGTCATAGCCTTCCCACCTAAAACCTGGTAGTCCATGGAACACAACACAACACAAACCCCCAGCGGGCACCAGAGCACTGGCAGACCACCACCCAATCCCTTAACTAGCCTGTCAGTTCCTCTGTCTTAGTCTCCCCCGCAACCTCCCCCTGTAAACTCCCTCTGAAACTCCCTTGTTTACAGCTCTGTTTGCTGGCTGCTCTGCCGCTGCCTGACTGGCTGGCTGGCTACTTTTATAGGACCCTTAATCAGGTAAGCCCCGCCCCCTAACCAGGGCTCAGCTGCTCTCCCAGCACATGGCCCCTAGCAGCCTCCACACATACACACTATACAATACAATCCACAAACTACAAAAACCTGCTCCTCCAATAGAACTCCCTCTGAAACTGGTGTGGGGTGGGGGCTGAACTGAGGGGAGTGAGTGGAGAAAGAACTGACTGGAGGCTGGCGAGGGCAGGATTAATTGCTGGGCAGGGACAAGCAGATGAGAGTTCCTGTAGGAAGGGCCAAAATCATCTTAGCCAATAAATGTAGGTAAATGGGGAACATTGACTGCAACACGCTCACACACACTGGAGATGTGTATGGGGGAGTTCGAAAATCAAAAGACAGAGCAAATATCCACCATATCATTAAAAAACATCTCATGATTTTTGGGGGCCTCGCTCATGATTTTTGATCTCTTGAGGTTGGCGATACCAGAATTTGCATTTCTTTCTGAGAAATGGAATCACGTTGCCATTGAGATGCAGAGTTTGGCCTTGATTCTACAAGTGACGCATCTATGTTCAGTCACCCAACAAAGATACTGTATTGCCTTCAGTATGTTAAACAAGCGGTATTAGGAATGGGAGGGACTGTGGTAGAGGCTTAGCATAATAGAGGTACTGTCCACTTGCACTGCGGGTGTTCATACATATTTTAGGGTACTTTTCATCAATTTGAAGACTATAGGGCCAGTTCTGAGCATCAAGTCTGACCTTTCACTTAACACAGGCTATAGAATTTCAGTCGGTGATTCCTGCAGTCAGCTTTTAACTTCTGATTGAGCTAGAGCTTGAGTTTACAAAAAGGAACTAACAATATACCAACGAATCCCCCACATTCTTAGGTCAATTCTTCCAGTGGTTAATTATCCTCACTTAAAAATTGCTCCTTATGTCTAGTGTGAGTCTGTCTAGTTTCAGCTTCCAGCCATTGGATTTTGTTATGTCTTTGTCTGCTAGACTAAAGAGCTGTCCACTGCTAGAAATCTTCTTAACCTTCTCTTAACTAAAATAAATAGATTAAAAAAAAGAGAGAGAGAGACCAAAGAAAATCAAGAGAGGACTATAAACAGTAACCATTATTCTGCAATAAAAATAATGTAAAAACTACATAGCTACTCTGTAGACAGAGATGCTTCTATTCTTGTTCTAAACCTACTCAGTGACTATATAGATTTTTTTCTTTTAATACTGTCCATTGCCTTCAAAATACATTCCATGCTATGAAAGCTTTTGAAACGGTCACACTGATACAGCCATTCAAATTACTATACAGCTGATCCCATGATCTCAAATGAAATGGAAGCATTGAAATGACCTTGGCTGAATAAAAGCATTATTGGATAGATAAAGTAGGCACTGAAATCCCATCAAAATGCTCAGCAGCAAGGGAAGCCAGTAGCTGGATATGGCCACTGTGGCATCATCTGAAGAATACAAAACAAACCTCAAAGAGTGAAACTTGCTGATAGGGGCATACCCTGTCCCTGCACTGGAAGAAGCAGTGGGTGTGCACCCACCATCTGCCATGGAACTGTGCTACTTGCCGGCCAGCGATTTGGAAGAAAATGAGAGCTAAGAGCAGGGTAGGTGAATCTGCTCTTCTACAGCCATACTGGCGACTTTCCAATAGTTGGGACACAAGTGTGACTGCCACCAACTTGGCCGACACACCTGGGATTGAAATGGGGACCTCCAGGGTCAAAAGTATGAACTGCTATAGTTAGTTGCTGTTGCAACAGACCCATATCCTCTGTAGACGGTGGGCAGGGGAAGGGACTCTATAACATGCACTGGTCAGTAGAGCCATGAGAACAATGTTTTTTCAGTTCACTAGCAATCCTGAAACTCTGAAGAAAAAAAAATCTGGGTCAACCCAAAAATTAAACTTTTTTTGAAATTTTTGGCCAACAGAAAAATAAAAGGCTTAAGGTCAAGTAGGAACATCTGATTTCATTTCGACCATTGAAAATATTTTTATTAAAAAAAATTAAAGGAAACTGAAACAAGGCGTTGTTTCAAACTACACCATTTCAGATAGAAAATCCTGAAATGAAACATTTGTTCTGAATTTTGGTGGTGGTGGTTTGCTCTCCACAATGGAAACAAGTAGGCCAAACCCATGACTGTCCGTGAAAGCTTTCAGCATCACCAAATCTGCATTGTGTCCCAGCTTGACGCACCAGTGGGTTACACAAGCAGCGTAACCCTAGTCCTGATAACGATGTAGCTACCAGCTTCTTGGCTCCATTGCTACACTAGGAGTAGGTGGTATGGGGAGGGAAACTCCACCATAGCTCACTGCCTAGCTGATCAGCCCATACACAGGGGCCAGGCTCGGAGCTAGAGTGAACTCCGAGATGGTAAAACTCTGTCTAGGAAGCAGCAGAAGAAAAGCCCCTTGTTCACAGATGTTCACCCCAGCTTCTCCTGAAGGAGTCTGGGTGAGAAAGGTTTTTCACTTTTATTCTGGTTGCAATGGTTGAATATTGCCGCCAAAGTTTTCAGTAATTGAAATCTAAATGTTAGGCTCCTTATTAGGTGCTTAAGCCAACAGCCCAGTTTTCAGGAGAGCAGGGCACTCAACAGCTCCCACTGAAATCGAAGGGAGCTTATGGCTGCTCACCACTTTCAAAATCCAGGCTACTTATTTAGGGGCCTAAATAGGGGCTTCAGAGGCTAACTTTAGTCCCCCAATTTTGAAAACCTTGGTCTGAGGGCCTAATTCTGCTGCCCTTGCTCACACCAAGTATTCCCTGACTGTAGACGCAGTCCCACAGGTTCCTGTTGTACTCCTCACACACCAGCCCTCACCGGGTGTGTCTACACTGCAAAAATACCCATGTGCCAGCCAGTCTCAGAGCCCGGGTCTACCGACTCAGGCTCACAGGGTTCATGCTACAGTACTAAAAATGGCTGTGTAGATATTTTGGCTCGGGCTGGAGACTGGGCTCCAAACACCATCCCTGTCTGTGGGATTCGGAGCCCACCCTGGAATATCTACATGGATATTTTTAGCACTGTAGCATGAGCCCAGGAAGCCTAAGTCCAGACACTCAGACTCTGAGACTTGATGCCACAGGGTTGGTTGTTTTCTCTTTTTGCCTACATGGCCACACGGGGGAATTAGCTGTCCCTTCCACAGCGCCCACTCTCCTGATCATATTGTGACTCTGGACGCAGTGTCACCTCACCACCTGCTTCCACCAGCGTGTGAGTGGGCAGGAAGGAGGCAGAGTGGGAGGATTGCTGCCCTCCTCACTCAAAGAGTTGCCGAGAGGAGAGTAAGCTGCTCCACCAAAAGGAATGACCTGACTTACTATCTCCCCCGAGTAAGGTGAGGGCCTGTTATTCCCAGACCCACCATCTGTTCTCTGCTGTGCTCCATGGCAGCGCAGCACAGCACCCCTTATGCAGAACCAGTTGTCAAAGCACCACCTAGCCCCCCGAAGGAGAGATGAGTCAGGCCCTGGGTGAGTTTTCACTGCTGATTTGCTATTGTAAGTCTCACTGTAGCCCTTAAATACAACACAGAGTACTTGGGTACTATGATGATAGCAACAATACAATAAAAAGGTGACCCTGTCTGCCTGTTATCTATATTAATGTAACACCTAGGGCAGTGGTACCCAAACTTTTCTGGTCACGCCCTCCCGTTACCATTAGTGGAATCTACATGCCCTGCTCCATTACAGCACAGATGGCTCAACAGAGGAGCTTGGGCTGAAGGTGGAGCTGGGGGCAGAATTGGATATGGGGTAGGAGCTGGGGCTAGAGGTGGAGCAGGTCTAGGGGTGGAGAGTGAATGAGGGCAGAACTGCAGATGGAGTGGAGTTGTGGCTGGGGCCAGAACTGGGCAGGGGGCAGAGTGGGGCTGGGTGGTGCTCCCACCCTGCCCACCATGGGAGCTGGCCCAGACCTTGTTGTGTGTGCCTCCCCCCGAAATGTTCCTCTGCCCCCACAGGGGCACACCCCACAGTTTGGGGACCACCAACCTAGGGACTTGTCTACACTGCAGAAGGAAGCAAGCCTCCCAACCCAGGTAGACAGACTTGAGCTAGCTTCACTCAAGTTACTGCACTAAAAATAGCAATGTGGGCTGTGAGCCTCTGCTAGAGACTCCAGCCAGCCACCGAGCTCAGAGCCAGAGGGGCTGGTGGTTTTGAGAGCCCAAGGTGCCACTTGAACTACAACATCTATATAGCTCGCTTCCAGCTGCAGTGCAGACATCGCATCCAGGAGCCCTAGGTCTGGATCAGAAGGCCACTGTGCTAGGCACTGTGCAAACGAAACAAAAAGATCCTGAATTCACAGGCACATCACAAAAATGTTGATAACCACAAAGTGAATTAAACAAATTACATTCCATTTACTGCAAAATTGTTCTGTTTCAAATAAAAACAGTGTCTCTATAAAGAAGATTCCCCTGCAACAATGCTGTTTATCTTGAACGGGGTCATTGCACATAGAACACAACTTAATGGAAGCACAAAATGTACATTTTTAGACTCTGCATCTTTTGAGCTTTTGTTTGCCTTGAACAGAAACTTTAAATCTTCCCAGCCAACTGAGATGTGCCGTCACTCATCTCATAAATCACCAGGGCTCTTAAGTATGATTAGTTATTTAATTGCTGAACTGTCTCTACGACTCGGCACAAAAATGCAATAAAAATGTTTCTTATTTATTTGCTTCTCCAATTAGATTCTCTAGACCTCTGCCACAGAGTCGGTAATTTTTTTTTTTTGCTTTTTAATTATGCACATTATCTCAATTGAAGCCCTGCAGCTTCATCTGGATCCCACATGTACATAAATCTGTAAGAGGCTGATCATACTTTGCTAATGCACATCAGGCACAAGCCATTTGGCTTTCTCTCTGGGATTTCATTACCTGCATTAAAGTTTCTCTGCCCATGGTATGCCAGCAGTGTCATTAGCCATTCTCACTTTGGACAGGTTTCTGGTAAGAATATTTGTCCCTATAGCTGTGCATCAAATGTCACTCAAGTAGAGTGTTTGTTATCCCTTTCTGAAAACTCCTGTTTTTATTTGGCATAATGCCTCCATAAAAATGATGATCTTGCAGTAAGCTCTGTGCAGGCTGACTGGGGGCTACTGCTCCGATCCCACCAATCTTACTCGGGCAAAACTGAAAAAAAGACTGAACCACCACATAAAGGGGCACTATAAGATACATTCTGGCAAGTGTCTACCTACCTATGCAACCAAAGTACTCATACGCGTCCGTCGTTCCCCCCCCCCCAGCATCATCATAGTGTCTGAGTTCCTCATATTCTTTAAGGCGTTCATCTTTGCAACACCCTTGTGATGTAGAACTGTCCTATTATCCCCATTTCACAGATGGGGAACTGAGGCACAGAGACACTAAATGACTTTGGTGAAGGTCACACAAGAAGTCTGTAGCAAAACTGGAAATCGAACCCAGGTCTGGTATGAAGAAAGTGATATAAGCACCCACCAAAACTAGCATGTATATGCTTAGCACCGGCGCTAGGGTTTCTCGTGCCCTAGGCACACGGCCATTTCGCCACCCCTCACGCTGATCCAGAGGCTCTGGTGGAGCTGCCGCAGTCATTCCTGCGGAGGGTCCGCCGGTCCGCAGCTCCGGTGGAGCTGCCGCAGTCATGCCTGCAGGAGGTCCACCGGAGCCGCGCGAGGAGCCAACCGTCCGCAGCCATGACTGCGGCAGCTCCACCGGAGCCGTGGACCAACGGACCCTCCACAGGCATGACTGCAGCAGGTCAACCTGAGCCACCTGCTGCCCCCCCGGCAAAATGCCACCCCCCGAATAATCGTGGTACCCTAGGCGATTGCCTAGCCTGCCTAAACGGTAGCACCGGCCCTGTATATGCTGCCAAAGCAGCAGGCATATACACTCACATTCTAGTTAGGAGCAGGCCCATGCACAGCTCTGACACAAACACACTAATCAAGGGAATCATAGTAGGGCTGGAAGAGACCTCAAGAGGTCATCTAATCCATCCCCTGACACTGAGGCAGGACCAAATAAACCAAGATCATCCCTAACAAGTGTTTGTTGAACCTGTTCTTTAAAACTACCAGTGGTGGGGGCTCCACAGCCTCCCTTGAAAGCCTATTCCAGTGCTTAAAAACCCTTATAGTTAGAAAGTTTTTCCTGGTATCTGACCTAAATCGCCTTTCCTGCAGATTAAGCCCATCACTTCTTGTCCTATCTTCAGTGGACATAGAGAACAATTTAGTGCAGTCCTCTTTATAACAGCCCTTAAAATATTTGAAGACTTATCAGGTCACTTCTCCATCTTATTTTCTCAAGACTAAATATGCCATTTTTTTAACCTTTCCTCAGAGTGAGGTCAGGTTTTCTAAACCTTTTATCATTTTTGATGTTTTCCTCTGGGCTCTATCCAATTTGTCCACATCTTTCCTAATGTGTGCTTCCCCAGACCAACCACAGAACTCCAGCTGAGGCCTTACCAGTGCGAAGTAGAGCAGGACAATTTTACTACCTCATCTTAGACATAACACTCCTGCTAATACACCCGAGGCTATTAAACTTTTTTTGCCATTGCATCACATTGTTTACTCATATCAATTTGTGATCCACTACAACCCTCAGATCCTTTTCTGCAGTATTTCTGCCTACCCAGTTGTTCCCCAGTTTTGTAGTGGTGCATCTGAGGCTTCCTTTCTAAGTATAGTACTTTGTACTTGTCTATTTTGAATTTCACCTTGTTGAGTTCAGACCAACTCTTCGATTTATCAAGGTCCTTTTGAATCTTGTCATGAAAGTATCGGGAGTTCAGTTCCCAACACACAAACTTCCTATGTGACATTGGATAACTCATGAAATATCCATGCCTCAGTTTCCCTGTAAAATGATGATACTGCTTCCTTTCTCCTCTACTTTGTCCCTCTTCTGTAACTAAGACTGTAAGCTCTTTGGGCATGGACTGCCTCTTACTGTGTGTACATACAGCACAACGGGGCAGCAATCGTATTTGGACCTCTAGGTTCTATTGTAATAGAAATAATCAGTGATAACAGCCACAGCAATTATTCCTACCAAGCACTGGAGAAATCTAGGAAAGGCATGATGTGTAATGGTCATTGCTAGCCTGGGTCAGGGAACACATACATGGATGTGCTACATATTCCTCCAGATATTTGTAGGGGACAACGTGTGGGTCAGTAATCTTCCTGTCCACACACATTCTGCTGGCAACTTCTCCCCCATTATCCCTTGATCTTATCAGGCCACTAGACTACAACTGTAACCATTTTGCCTCATCAGGGTCATAGTGCAGTGTCTTTCTCCCCCATAGAGACCACGTACAAGGTTTGAGGATGCCACTGCCACCAAGCTAAAACAGACCTGGGATGAAATCCTGGCCCCACTGAAGACTACTGATTTCAATAAAGCCAGAATTTCAGCTCTGGTCCTTGAGTTCAACTAGTAGCAGCTCATGTGCTTTTAGATCCAGATTCCTGGGTTCAACCCATCCAGACAACCCATCCAGTGGGCCATCACAAGTGAATCACTGGTCTTGGGTTCCTCAGCTCCCCTGGATGCGTCATCTGCATGACTGAACCTGGAACTTATGGATCTGAAGAGCCTTCATTAGCTTGGAGGCAGCAGCAGACTCCAGTCTCTTCCACTGAGCAGAGCAAGGCACTGAGGGATGACCATGTATTTAGATGCTGTTCTTTGGGACTCCATCCCCAAGGTACCTGCCCTGTTTTACAGAAACTCCGCTTGAATAAAGGAAAAGAACACCCAAGGATGAGTGCTTCAAAATGCTCTGCTACTGTAGCAATCTTGGCTGGAAGCATCCAGACAGCCCTGAGTGTCTACGTTAAGCAAGCAGCCCTGATTCAGTGCCCTGGTTCAGCAGCCTGCTCATTATACCATTGCAACACTTTAAATTCCACCCGCCTTGGTTAAAACTGGCCTCCAACACCTTCCAGTCTTGAATTTTCCCAAAACCGTGTGCTTGACAATGTCCAGCCCTCTCCCAGGCCATTCTCAGAGATCATAAGGTTAATTTGTCCCTTAAAGATACAATACCCAGCAGCTTGCCACATTAACTGCAGTTAATACTCACTTTAAATCAAACATGGCACTGGGTTGGTTTACATGTAAAGTAAAATAATTTTTATTAACAAAAGAAGACTGGATTTTAGGTGAGTTCAAGGATAAAGGATAAAGGCAGAAATGGTTACAAGTAAATAAAAAGTAAAAAATGTTTTCTAGCGGCTGAAACTTAAAACAAGCTACAGTCCTTGTTCTAGGTAATTTCTTTACTGATATACCTTCCAGCAAAATGGCTGATCAACCTCTTTGGTCAGGATCTCACACAAAGTCCAAAGAACTTGGTTCTTTTGTCTTCATAGGTGAAAGATAACTTAGGGTTCTCTTTTCATAGTTCAGTGCACCTCTGACATGCATTCTTCAGACAAAGTAAAGTCTATTCGAGCTGTGAGGAACGTGACATGGAGTCTAGTGGGGAAGGAAGTTCCATGCTGGTTTCTTCCCCTGCTTGTGTGTTTGGTGAAACACAAATTGATCTGTTTCTGGCAGCGTCCTCCTTATGCTATGATGCTGAGTGGTTATTGCCTCCCTTTGTTGGCTTGATGGGCCTGTTTACTTTCTGTGTAAATTGCATTCCCATGGTCTCTTAATGTACCTTGGAAATACCTTCCAGGTGGCAGAACCACATTCCTTTCTTTAGGACGGGGTAACTTTACATCTGTTTGGCAGACACACTTTGATGACATAATTTCCAATATGTTTATAAGTTTGAATTTGTTCTCTGTACATAGACCACACAATAATATTAGTAATCAGTATGTTATTGGCTTTCTACTGATATCTTATATGACAACTTCAAGATGAAGGTTATGGACATTAGTGAGTTGGGATACATTCAATTGGTCAGGTCATCTGAAACTCACTACCAGACACCAAAGAGCCCCTTGTCCTCTTGCATTGGGATACTGTTAGGATCACAGATATTCCTTTTCATATTTTATTTAAAGGCAGCAAAGCCTTCGAGGTGAACAAAATATACTGACCATTCTAACCTGAAAAGTTATCAGCTATACAAGGGGGATAGGGGAAATCAAATGTCAAAAAAAATCAGCCGCTTTTGTGCTTTTATAAACAAAACAAACCAGATTATTCCATTACCTAGAATTTAGATAAAGGCTATTCTCCTGCCATACAAATCACTGTTTATTTTGGATGAAGATCCTTCATACACCACCAGGGTCCTTGAAAGAACCGTTGTCCTTGAAACTAGAGCAAAGGAAATCATATCGGAGTTTGTAGATTTGAGTTGTGGGGGGTGCAAAAATTAACCTTGTTCTTATTCAAAATTAAGAGAGGGAATTTGAAGACTTGATGGGAATTTTTCAGAGAGACAAAAGAATGAAAAGAATGAGGGAAATTGGAAGGCATCCAAAAGAGCACTGACAAGAGCCTGTAATAGAAAGGTTAATAAACCTTCATAAAATATAATATGGCAAAGAAGATGAGGAAATGAAAGAAGCAAGAACACTGGGACTTAATAGGACTGATTTATTCTTGTTAGAGGAATTCCCATACAGTTTCAGGCCAGTGGCTGTTAAGATCTAGCACAGGGCTGGGCAACCTGTGGCCCATCAGGGTAATCTGATTGTGGGCCGTGCGACATTTTGCAGATGTTGACCGTCCGCAGGCACAGCCCCGCGCAGCGCCCAGTGGTCGCAGTACGCCGTTCCCAGCCAATGGAAGCTGCAGGGTGGGGGCATGCCTCCAGACAGTCAACGTCAGCAAAATGTCTTGCGTCCCAAAATCAGATTACCCTAATGGCCCACCACTCATATAGCACCTTTGTCTCCAACAATGGAGCCCTCCTGTGGCTTCAGAGGAAGATGCAAGACCTTCTGTATGATGTAGCTTGTCCACAAAGGAAGTTTCTTCCTAATCCCTCCTTTAGAGGTTGGCTTGACCCGAAGCATGAGTGTTTGTATCCCAGCCAAGAGTCTTTCTTTTCAAAAATCTTTACTATAAAAATTTGGGACGTTCTGATGTTTCTAAGTTTTCTCCACTCTTTCAACTCTTGACCCTAATGATACTGAAGGCAATAAGTTCTCAGGCTTATTGTGTGAAAAGGGATTTCCTTTTATCAGCAATAAGTTTCCTGCCTTCCTCAGATACTCCCCTTTCTCCTGTTACGAACACCAGTGGTTTGAAGACGAGATCTGGAAAATCAATCAGGAGATGCAGGTTCTCAAGATCTATTAGGGTGTACTCAGCAGTTTGAAGGATCAGACCCTACACAGACTAGGCGTTTACCTCTCAGATGACTGTTGTTCCCATACAAAATCAGGTTTCCACTATCAGGTTTTTCCCCAAATATTTCAGAAAGTACTGATTCATTTTCAACACTTTCATTGTCACATTTCTCTTTCACTGCTGGTTCCCTTGTTTTCTTCAGGACATTTAAGCCTTGTACACCTCTACCTTGATATAAAACGACCTGATATAACACGGATTTGGATAGAACGCGGTAAAGCAGTGCTCCGGGGGGAGGGGCAGGGCTGTGAACTCCGGTGGATCAAAGCAAGTTTGATATATTGCAGTTTCACCTATAACACGGTAAGATTTTTTGGCTCCCGAGGACAGCATCATATCGAGGTAGAGGTGTACTTTCCTCCACATTTCCACTATATACTTTCTGTTTCAAATCCTGGAAAAGCCAGACCTGAATAAGTTAACAGAAACAAAGCTGCCTCATGGGTCAATCAAAACACTGGATGAAACTTTTCCCCAGTAGCTGTTCATCCATTTACATCATGTTGCCTCACTCTAACTGACTCATGATCCAAGTGTTTGCAATCTCTGTGAAAATTATGCAGAACTCGAATTACATCATCCCTGTAGTGGTGTGGTGGGAGCAGCTGTGAAGTCTCTGAGTGGAAGAAACATAAAAGGAGTAAAAGCTGCCCCCACCCCCTCTCCCCCCCAAAAAAAGTACACTGGAAAAATTTAACTAATCAGAGAAGTCAGAAAAATCCCGGTCTAACCATTTGAGCAAAGGGCTGGGAATCAGGAAAGGAGAGAATCAATAGGCCGGTAGCACTGGTTATTCCTGCCTGCCCAAATGCCAGGTAACCTGTTTAGGGGGTATAATGAACGGGATTCTTATTCCCATACTCCCAAGTCAGCATTCAGCCCCTAGTGTTTGCAGAACACGACATAAAACTCAGTATTATCCTGCCCCATGCTCTACTGAGCTGGGCTTCCTTGTAAGATTAGCTGGTCTTGTTTCAAACAAGGGCAACCACTTTGCATTCAACCTCACTGACACAGTCCGATGGGAAATTAAATTTAATTCCATTTTTAATTGACTGGTTAACGTAAAACATAACCTAAACCACTCCCATCTGAGACCTAACAGCGTGTCAGAGAGCGCTCCTCGGACGGTGATCGTCACTAACAACGACCAGGTTCATTGTCTGGATAAGCAAATTCCCCTTTCCACACAGCAATTATGTAACCAAAATTGCATTTCCAGGTGACTCCCATTGGTTGTCCCCATTCCATGATTAAAAAGACAAACAAAGTAAATAACTTTAATTTCAATCTGGAAACAGTTGGTCACCTAACCTGAAAGAGAAGTGTATTTAGGGATTCTATTCTCTAGCCCAAACGAGAGCACTGAAAGGATGAAAACCATCTTCAAATGACGTTTTTTTTCAAATAGGTTGGCTCATTGTGTTCAGCCTTTATGTTCCTTGTTTACAGCTTAACGTTATAGCTAACTGCCTGCAAAACCCATCCTCTAGGCAATGAAAACAATAAGCAACATTTCAGATTAAATCTGGTCCAAACTTGTTATGCCCTGTCAAAGTTGCACATACAAAGAATAGTCTGTGTAGGGCTCTGTAGCAGGTGTTGGTGCAAAAGCACCTAAATAACCCCTGCCCGGTCAGCTCCAATCAGGGGAAGCAGAGTGAGGCTGATGAAAAAGGCCAGATGCTGGCCTGAGGACTGGCAATCCCTGCTGGCCTGACAAGCCAAGGGTTATAAAGGCTGGGAGGGGGCCAGAAGGCAAAGGGCATCAAGGGAGAAGTTGGTCAGGGAGGGAGCCGGAGGCCTCCTAGCTGAAGGCTGCCTCTGCCTGTAAAGCTTGTATATAGGTGGACACTGGTGGTGGGATAACCTTAAGTAAATAAAGACAGGGGTGTTGCACAACCCTGAAGCCTCTCTGAGCCTTACTGGGGGAAGCAAGCGGGCCCAGGAAGAGGGGTGGGTCATGAACCCTGTTACAGGCTCCCATCACCAGGATCTGGGTGCCTCACAATCTTTAATGGGCAGTGCTATTACCCTAAGTCACAGATGGGGAATAGATGTACAAAGAGGCAAAGTGGTCACAGAGCTAAGAATCGAACCCAAGTTTCCTCAAGTCTGAGGCTAGTGGCCAAATGACAGTACCTTCCTGGTAACTCATATGTGTGAAAAGCAGATGACTGTACAACCTCTGTGTGAAATTTACTTTATTAAAACAATAAAACTCAGTATTTCAACAACAATCCGTTCTTCAACTCACAAAAAAGAAGGGATTCAGAGCTGAGGTTAAAAGTGTTTGTCACTCCTTTGTTCTTCATTGTGCAGCCCTACTGTTGTAACAGGCACAATTACTGTGGTGCTGTTTGGAGCTCCCCATAATATTTAGCTAGTACTTTGGAGTCTGTGTTCTAGCTTTTGTGTTTTAAATCAAATATTAAAAGGTCTATTCTCAAGGTCAGGGCCACATTGTACTAGGCGCTTTACATATATGAATGTATGTAGACACACACACACACACACACACACACACACACACACAGTATATATAAGAACAAGATTTCTTGTCCACAAAAAGAGTTTACACTCTGTACAGTTATTTATTAATGGTGGAATGCAATTGGTAGGTCCCCCCTTCAACTTTAATTAAGAAAAACACACTCCATGTTTCTCAGAGGTCATGTGATGGTGACCCATATTTTATAGTGGTGCATAGTTGTTAAGGTATGGGACTGGTCATGAGGATTCCTGGATTCACATCTCACTGGCACTGCCACTAATTTGTTTATTGGTCTCAGGCAAGTAACTTAGCCCAGAGTTTCACAAACAGGGGTCGCCGCTTCTGTAGGGAAAGCCCCTGGCGGGCAGGGTAGGTGTATTTACCTGCCCCATCGGCAGGTCTGGCCAATCACGGCTCCCACTGGCTGCGGATTGCTGCTCCAGGCCAATGGGAGCTGCTGGAAGTGGCGGCCAGTAAGTCCCTCGGCCCGCGCCGCTTCCAGCAGCTCTCATTGGCCTGGAGCAGTGCTCTGCGGCCAGTGGGAGCTGCGAGCAGCCGGACCTGCAGACGGGGCAGGTAAATACACCAGTCCGGCCCGACAGGGGCTTTCCCTACACAAGCAGCGACCCCTGTTTGAGAAACCCTGACTTAGCCTCTCAGATTAACCATGCGCAAAATCGAACAGCAACAGAGACTTGCATTTGTATTGTAACTTCAGGTCTTGCCGACATTCACATTCTGGAATTTTGAAGGTATTCAGGCTTGAAATATCGCAAGTAACAGCAACTGAGGACATGATCTCAAATCCAGTGAGATCAGTGGAAAGGCTCCCATGGACTTCAGTGGATTTTGTATCTGACCCTGAGAGAACCAAAGAAGCCTGCAGGGACTACAAAATACCAGGGTTATCCCTAAAGGGGCATATTCTGCTTTTTGATGTTTGCAAGAAAGTCCCACCAAAGTAGAATGAAATATTCTAGAGAAGAATCCCAGTATAGGTTGATCAAAATGGAAACTCAAGACACAGTGTACTCCTATATATTAACTAACTTGGTGAAACATGCATGCACAGAAAAGGGTGGAACTATCATCCCGAATGCACAGTGATTCAGGACTGCCAGCATTATGCCTTTCATGGAACTGCCAATGGGAATTAAGAGCTTCAGAAACGGCAAAACTGGGGAAAAAGCACACATACCCTGATTCCCAGTGCTGTGTATCAGCCACAAGGTCATCCCCCCACATGCTTTACAGTCACTGTTTACATCCTATTCCTCCATGCCAATTGCTTCCCCATCTCCTCTTACCTCACTGCCTATGGATCTTTGCCCACCAACTCTTTTCCTACACAAGTCTCCTCTTCTTCCCCAATGCACTGGATTTAGGTTCAAGTTCTGGGACCATCCCTAGGAACCAACCTTTTGTCCCTTCCTAATCTTTTTTTAAAGCATGTGAATTCCATTCACATCCTTCCTGTCAGCTGGACATAAAACCAGAGCTTCCTGCAAAGGTGACATCAGACACACAGTAGGATGAGATTCTTAGCTGGTTTGCAAGAAAAGCTGAAGGATTTATGCTAAAACATCAAATGAAGAAACATTTCAAAATGGAAAGGACACAGTGGCAGCCAGAGCAGATCACCCGAGAATTCTTCTGAGATCAATATAACCATTCAATAAAATGGGGCTCAGTTCCACTGCACACCTGCCAGTAATGCTCAGGAGGTTGGGAGTTCAAGTCCCACATCAAAACATGGGTCTGGGTTATCTTTTCCTCCTTTACGAGTGACAGAGGGAAATCAAATCCTGCAGAACTGGAGGTGAGGGGTAGTGCCTGGAGATGACGCGCTACCACCACTGGGGCATTGCTCCCTCCTTCCCTGGACCCCATGAAAATTCTGCCATGGAGATTTGGATCTGTGGCTTCAGGGACAGCTGCTATCAACATTCACTTCCTCCCATCCTCCCTACTGACTCTACAAGGATCTCCCACCTAAGTTAATGTCAATGTTGCCCAAAGTGACAAATCTGTCCCCATGAACCAAGCATTGACCTCCAAATATCCTGCTTCACGGCGAGAAGAAAGAAATTCCCATACAGATTTGAAGTGCGCAGACCGAACAAAAGTCTCTTGACCACTACTGGTTTGTGAACATGAGCTAAACTTAAAAACAGACTGACAGAGGCTTTTCCAGCATGAGCTGAATATTTCACATTGCTCTGGTCCTGGTTCTTGGCTTCCATTCCTGGTTCTGTCTTGGACTCACTTTGTGGCTTAATTTCTCTGTACCTCAGTTCATTCCTCTGTGAAACGGGGATAATGAAATTCACTTATCTCATCAGGATGTTGTTGTGAGGCTTAGTTATTTAACATCTGCAAATCACACTCAGATCTGCAGATGGAAGGTGATCTATGGAAACTCCATGTCCTGGAATTTGTTGTCAGTACCACGAAGCACTTACTCATCACACAGTAGGCTTGTTTTTGTATCACAGATTCATTCATTTCTATCCCGCTCTACTTCTTCTGCACCTAGAAATATGTCTCTCTCCCTCTACCACATACATACCAGAAGATTAGTTCCAGTTTCGGGGACATTGGCACAACAAGAGGAAGAAATTATATCTGTGAGCTCTAAACAAGCTGAAAACATTGATGATAAAATTCCTACTGAGAAAGTAGCAGGCTGAAAACACCCAACTTCCCACACAGGATGGGAAAGGACCAAACCAGTGAGCCAAAAAAGGGAGGCGTCTGATACAGCTTGCACTGTTCCTAGCCAGCTAGACCCAAACATGGAACTGTATTTCATGGGCATATAGGAAGTCACCTGATGCTTTCATTTGCAAGCAGAAATTCATTCTCTGCTAACTACATTCCAAAGCATTCTCCACCCCTACTTCATCCCTGCTTCCAGCCTAGAAACACCATCACAGCCCTCCAGAACCTCAAATATCCTAAATCAGGGGTCAGCAACCTATGGCATGCGGCTTGCCAGGGTAAGCACCCTGGTGAGCTAGGTCAGTTTGTTTATCTGCTGCATTGGCAGGTTCAGCCAATTGCAGCTCCCACTGGCCATGGTTCACCATCCCAGGCCAATGCAGGAGGCGGGAAGCCGCAGCCAACACATCCCTCGGCCCATGGCGCCTCCCGCCACCTCCGTTGGCCTGGGACGGCGAATCATGGCCAGTGGGAGCTGCGGTCCACCGAACCTGTCAACACAGCAGATAAACAAACTGGCCCAGTCCACCAGAGTGCTTACATTGGCGAGCCGCGTGCCAGAGGTTGCTGACCCCTGCTGAGATAGATCTACACTGCAAATTAAGGTGTGACTGTAGCACGGATAGGCATATCCAGGGTATCTTTCATCTAGCTAGTGCAGATAACAGCACTGGTGAAGAAGTGGTGGCATGGACTTCAGCACGGGCTTGCGACCCAAGTACATACCCAGGGTTCCTGGCAGGTTTGAACCTGGGCAGCCAGTCCACATTCAAGCCTGTGCCACGCTGTTACCACACTAACTAGATTGTAGCCTGCCTGCACTGCAATCACACTTCAATCTGCGGTGTCAATGTATCCATAGCCTCATGCAGCACACTTTACCCCAAACCAACCATGGTTTCTCGCAGTGACCCAAATCCCACAAAGCTTTCTGGCCACAAAGGATTGTGGGACTGAAGTTGTGACAGAAACGGTGGCTGGTTTGCAGGTCCTACATGGAACAGGTTTGAGAGCTGCGGCCTCAGGCTTTTCAACAGCATGTTAGTCATTACTGGCTGGTTCCTGGAGAGGATACTTTTTTTTTTTCCTGCACAGTGTTATCCTCCCACATTTGGACACTATACAGGAGCTAAGATGATATTGAAACACTTTCCTTTATGATATTAGACATATTCACAAATCTCCCACAGTGAAAGTACTCTGTGGTTTTAATTACATGATCACCCTCACAGATTAAAATTATTACTGAAACTCATTACGGAGCACCTAGCCGAGCTGCTTAGGTCAAACATTTTGTTCACAGCGGATCCGTTGAATTAGTTATCTCTTAAATGTGAGCCAATCACCAAATATTCGAGTTTGCAAATTCTCTGCGCTACAATGCTAAGGTTCACAAACACTTTGCATACTGTAAATAGGCCACAAAATACCCTTATAATACAGGTATAATTAACACAGTTACACACATGGAGACACTGTGGCAGAGCGCGCCTGATTTGCCCAAAGTCCTTCAGCGAGTCCATAGCAGAGAGGGGACTAGAACCCAAGATTCCATATCCACATACCTTTCCTGATGTTTTCTCCTATGCTTTATCTTTAGATAATGCTGCTCCCTATAAAAATATATATATTTTCATACACTTCATACACTTGGATTCTAAGCTCTGTGGGCCAGGGACCATATTTTCTAGATGTGCACATGAAGTACTTCACAAAATGAGACCCTTGATCCCTGATGAGGGTCTCCATGCGCTACCACAACACAAACACATTAATAAATAATAATAATATAGCAACTATAGTTTTCCTATTGTGGTAAACCTGACAAAAATGGTTGGATTAATTATTTAATATCTGCACCTCATTTACAAAGTAAACCGATGTATGGTCTAGTAACCTTATGTGTCTGATCCACAGAGGGTAAGACTCTGTCACAGCACCAGCTGGAAAGTCTCTTTCTTTAGCTCAAGCCATAACAGCTTGTGCTTTCATCTCTGAAAATCCCCAGTTTAACTCCCCCTGTGTGTTGGCCAAGATGGTGGCCATCACATGAGCAAACTAGATTTTATAGCCAAAATAAATGAAAGGCCCAGAAGTTTTTGGCATTTTCTACAGTATGCTGTCAATATCTAAAGAAGATTAGAAGGACCTTTCTACATAACAAATATAAAATTCAGTATCGGGGTAGCCGTGTTAGTCTGGATCTGTAAAAGCAGCAAAGAGTCCTGTGGCACCTCATAGACTAAGGGTATGTCTACATTACAGGATTATTCCGATTTTACAGAAATCGATTTTTGGAAACAGATTATATAAAGTCGAGTCCATGCGGCCACACCAAGTACATTAATTCAGCAGTGTGCGTCCACGTACTGAGGCTAGCATCGATTTCCAAAGCGTTGCACTGTGGGTAGCTATCCAATAGCTATCCCATAGTTCCTGCAGTCTCCCCTGCCCCTTAGAATTCTGGGTTGAGATCCCAATGCCTGATGAGGCCAAAAATTTGTCGCAGGTGGTTATGGGTAAATGTCGTCAGTCAATCCTCCCTCTGTGAAAGCAACGGCAGACAATCATTTCACACCGTTTTCCCTGGATTGCCTGGGCAGAAGCCTGGGCAACCATGGAGCCCATTCAGCCTTTTTTCACTGTCACCATATGTCTACTGGATGCTGCTGACGGATGCGGTACTGCAGTGCTACACAGCAGCATCCCCTTGCCTTTTGCAAGTTAGTAAAGACAGTTAGCAGCCCTACTGTACCATCTGCTGCTTTGCAAGTTGGCAATGACAGTTCTTAGTCACACTGTACCGTCTGCTGCTGTCATGGGTGCTCCATGGGTGAATACTCACTGCGTTGGATGCATGTGGTGGAAATTTCCAGAGGCAGGTATAAATATGCAAGCAAGAATCAGGCTAGAGATAACGAGGTTAGCTCAATCAGGGAGGATGAGGCCCTCTTCTAGCAGTTGAGGTGTGAACACCAATGGAGGAGAAACAGCTTTTGTAGTTGGCAAGCCATTCACAGTCTTTGTTTAACCCTGAGCTGATGGTGTCAAATTTGCAGATGAACTGAAGCTCAGCAGTAAAATTCAGTGAAGTTACTTTACACTGATAAACAGTGTTATACTTTTCATTAAATTGAACATATGCATATGAAGATCAATTAAATCCCGCAGCTATTTCTCCCACCAGAGCGAGAGAAGTTTCTTTCATCTTATGGTCAAGTGATAATATTTTTACTGCACAAATACTTTTGCTTCTGTTTTTAGACAAGCTCATAATTTTACTAGTGTCTGATCCCTTTCAGGTACTAATTCTTACTAGATTTTTTTTTTAAATCTCTATACCATTTTTCAGTTCTCTGTTCTCTTTTCTAATGTGTCTTGCTTTTGTTTCTTTGTTCCTGGTACTGTGTTCACAGCATTATATAAAGAAGCCATTGTGAATTGGATCTCTCAAAGTTAGAGGGTATAATGCTACTGTAAAAAGTCATAGCTTGTAGTAGTTGGAGAATGACCTTTTCACTTTCTCTTTTGACAAAGCACACCATAATGAGTTAGTCTACTGAGCCACTCATTACCTGAATTTACTTACGATAGGCAGTCTGTGGCTTCAGAAAGTTTAATATCTCACCAGTGGAGGGTGCAGCGGTAGCATATTTTTAACATAAGGTTTCAGTTCAATTTGTTTGCACTTACTGGGAATTTAAACAATAGAATTCCCACACTAGAAAGTGGTTGGTTTCCCCTTTACCTGTAAATGTTGACTTCCATGACTTTGAACTTCACTTGTCTGTATTAAGCATGTGCTCTTCTC
Organism: Gopherus flavomarginatus; assembly: GCF_025201925.1. NCBI lineage: Eukaryota > Metazoa > Chordata > Testudines > Testudinidae > Gopherus > Gopherus flavomarginatus. Next base: position 289,775,638 of record NC_066618.1, read on the forward strand.
CTCTTTGATAGCAATGTGGTAGTAACAATCAGAGGTGTTGACACCCTGACCCATCGCGCCTTCATTTATTAGGCCAAATTTAGAAGCCACGTGTAAAGTGATGGGAATTATTTGTACTGCAGTAGCGCCTATGAACCTAAGTCATGGACTAGGGCCCCAGTGTGCTAGGTACTGTTCAAATATGTAACAAAATGACAGCACCTGCCCCAAAGATCTTAGATTCTAGACCCCTTGGGTCTGGTTCTCCCATGCAATGTACCTCATACAATTATACACACCCATGCAAAGCGTGTGCAAAATGCTCCCATTCTGAATTGACAGCACTTCACAGCCACTGTGCACAGGCTGTGACACAAGCTGCAAGGGAATGAAGAATCAGGCTACTGTGTGATAAATTGAACTACTTGCACTCAACTTACCACCGTGTAGAGGAGTTTACTGCAAAGCAGATATAATTTACAACTGAAGCCCTCAGTTCTCTGCAGGTGTACCTTGGTGCCAGAGTCAGGAGTCAGAAGAATGTTTATAAGGATGTAAATTAAAATAGCTCCCAACCTACTTAGATTCACACCTTGTTCCAGTTCCTCAGCATGTTGCACTAATATAGGGTCTGATGCTGCTCATACTTACACCAATTTCCCACTGTTTTAATTTTGGTGATTTCACTGCAGCTACTCCTGGTTTATGCCAGGGTTAGACCCATAGACGTACACATCAGAACAAGTGTAACTGCAAGAATCCATTCTGGTGCAAGGTCAAACTGACACCACCATGCACATGATTTCTGAATTTGGTCCAGCATATCAGATGAGAGTTTTGGAAACCAGGGTGAAATTCAGCAAAGCATTTAAGCAGTAGTTAAACTTTAGCATGAATAGGCCTATTAAAGCCAATGGAACTATTCCTGTGCTTAGTGTTAAGAAAGTGCTTAAGAGCTTTGCTGGATCAGGGCCTAAATTAGGAAGCAGAAGAGGAGATATTGAAAAGTGCCTTGGCAGTTGGATCAAGGCCATATTCTAGGCTCTTCACTTCTTTTTTAGGTGGTCACGGGTCAGTCAAGTCTTGTCCTTTCTGATTGCCTTGGCATCTTTGACAATAAGGGAGAACAGATGGAAGACAGAGGCCAATTTAAGCCACTAGAGCAGTGTTTCCCAAACTTGAGATGCCGCTTGTGTAGGGAAAGCCCCTGGTGAGCCAAGCCAGTTTGTTTACCTGCCGTGTCCACAGATCCGGCCGATCGCGGCTCCCACAAGGGAGGTGCTGGCAGCCACTTCCCGCAGCCCCCATTGGCCTGGAGCAGAAAACCGCGGCCAGTGGGAGTCGTGATTCGCAAGACCTGCAGACGCGGCAGGTAAACAAACTGGTCCGGCCAGCAAGGGGCTTTCCCTACACAAGTGGCATCCCAAGTTTGGGAAACACTGCACTAGAGAATGGGCAAGACATCAGCTGCTTAAGTCTTGTCCCTCTCTTTACACCTAGAATAAAGGCAAAGGATCTTCCATTTCTCTCTAGTGGCAAAGAGGTATTCTTAAGAAGAGGGCCACCCCCATCTTTCAAAGAGCAATGCAAACACCTCTCTCCAAGTTGGTTTAACAATTACTACTGGATATCCATCTAAAAGGGTTTCAGAGTAGCACCCATGTTAGCCTGTATCCACAAAAAGAACAGGAGTACTTGTGGCACCTTAGAGACTAACACATTTATTTGAGCATAAGCTTTTGTGGGCTACAGCCCACTTCACTGGATGCATGTAGTGGAAAATACAGTAGGTAGATATATATATACACAAACACACACAAACACACACACAGAAAATGAAACAATGGGTGTTTCCATACAGAGTCTAACGAGAGTGATCAGTTAAGGTAAGCTATCATATACACTAAGGAGTGTTACTTTCTAAAAAGATATGTTCTAGTAAGTTCAAAACACAAGCCACTGGGCTTCATGCAGAAATAACTGGGTGAAGTTCTATAGCTTGTATTATGGAGGCTGTTAGACAAGATTATGATAATGGCCTCTTCTGCCCTTTAAAACAATAATCTTACCAACAAATCTACCAAGACATTCTTCCTCCATCATGGCATCATTTCCTTATTTGGGACATGTTATTTTCTACTGACTTAAGATTTTGTGTCACTTGCAATATGATGATCTCTCTGTCAAGTTGGGCCTTATTTATCTTGTTTTAGATATTATTTATAGATTCCAAAGATCATAAAAGAAGAGATGCATTATTTAAAAAAAGACTCCTTTGGAGAAGTAGTATTATTTTACAGATGAGACCGAGGTGACATGAGTTACCCAAGGTCACACAGCAAGTCTAGGATATAGCTATCCTGATGCCTTGTTCTCCACTTTAGCCACAAGATTCACTTTCATAAAGCCCCACTAATGTTATCCATGTGGAGTTACAGTACTGGAACTGCAGCGTAAGCAGATACTTCTTGAAGTCTTTGAATCCCCATAGGTAGCTTTGAACACATGCAAGTTCTCTGATCTTTCTAATTTAGGGCCACATATAACATATAATCATAGAATTGTAAGTCACTGATCACTATCAAATGGACCAGAGAAGTGCTGATAATATATCAGAGGGGTAGCCGTGTTAGTCTGGATCTGTAAAAGCAGCAAAGAGTCCTGTGGCACCTTATAGACTAACAGACGTATTGGAGCATGAGCTTTCGTGCACCCATGAAAACTCATGCTCCAATACATCTGTTGGTCTATATGGTGCCACAGCTCTCTGCTGCCTTTGCTGACAATATAGACAGATGAGACTGAAATTACTGGTAGATCAGAACTTAAGAACACCCGTATTTCTGGAATTCTTCTTTATTTATCTAAGGAGTTTACAGTAGTAGTACAGATCTTTATGGTTACAACAGTTTTAGACTTAAATAAATAAATGAATGAACCGAGCCACACTTACACAATTTCATTTTCAATGAATAAATCACATCACAATTCTGAAAAATGAATTAATTTTTTACATCGTTACACTTTCACTCAAGTGCTTCTCAAGCTGTTCTCAGCTGTTCAAGTATCAACAGGGGATAGTTCTCACTGAAATCACTGGGGCCAGTTATGCACAGCAGTTAAACAAGCTTTTCCCGTTAGTGCTAGAACAAGGTAAAATAAAATAATTTTCATATTACAGTCTTCTTTTTACTCTGAGCAAAGCATTAAGCAAACAACACAATCTAACAAGAGCCATGGATTATCTGCAGGAATGACATACAGATTTGCACTGGACCACTGGAATAGGTTTCCTAAGGAGGTTGTGGAATCCCCGTCACTGGAGGTTTTTAAGAGCAGGTTAGGCAAAGACCTGTCAGTGATGGTCTAGGTAAACCTGGTTCTGCTTCAGCAGGGGGTGGGATGGACCAGATGACCCCTTGCGGTCCCTTACATTCCTACATTTCTATGTTCTATGATTTATTATCCCTGTTGACTTTCACCCTGTCTTTATTACTTACTTATTTTACATTAGTGTATAGAACCTCAACTGAGACAGGGCCTGTTGTACCAGGTCCTCTACTAACATAACCTCTTGCCCTAAATAGTGAAGACAGCCAAAGTGTCAGACATAAGTAGTAGTATCATTCCCATTTCACAGATCTGAGACAGAGATAAAGTGGCTTGCTGAGAGTCACACTGAAAGTCTTTGGAAGAGACAGGATTTGAATCACTAGCACCCATGGCTGAGGGTGAGCCAAGATAATGACACAGAACATAGTGAGACAGCAAGTTACAGATTCACTAGGGATATTTTCATGTGACAAGCACTGCTCAGGTTGTGTGTGTATTGTGTATATATATATATATATATATATATAAAATGTAAAAGCCATCCAAGATACTCTCATCTATTCTCTACTCCAAATTACAGTGGTATACCATTATCAGGCCTGGTGCTAGGATGTTTCAAGCCCTAGGTGAAACTTCCACCTTGCGCCCTCCCCCCACCCTGCACCTCTGCCCTGAGGCGCACCCACCCACCCACCTCCCGCAGCACCTCCCCCCTCCGCCCTGAGGCACCGCCCCCTGTAGGAGTTGCCCCGCTCCGCCCTGAGGCGCCCCCCTTGCGGCAGCTCCCCACCCCCCACCCTCTACCCTGAGGTACCGCCCCAGTTCACCCCCGCTCCGCACGCGCACTCCGAGCACGCCGTGGCTTCTTAGCTTCTCCTGCCTCCCAGGCTTGTGGCGCCTAAGCTGATTGGTGCCGCAAACCTGGGAGGTGGGAGAAGTGAAGCAGTCACAGCATGCTTGGGGAGAAGGCGGGGCAGGGGTGAGCTGGGGCGGGGAGTTCCCCTGAGTGCTGCCCCCTCTTACTTGCTGCAGGCGACCCTCCCCACACTCCCTTGCCCCAGCTCCCTCTGCCAAAGGTCCGGCCGCCGGTCACTGCCAAAAAAATGGCGCCCCCCAAATCCTAACGACCGCCTAGGTCCCCTAAATGGTTGCACTGGCTCTGACCATTATTCATAATCACCATGTGCAGTGTGTATCTGTATACACATTACAAAAAAGATGACCCCTGCTCCAAAAAACCTACAATCTGTCCAAGCCAGTTTAGAATACAATCCATAATCAAGAGAAAAATAATGTGATGGTATTGACCCATTTTCTCAATAAGCCATTGTGTTCTAACTGTAATGAATCATTTATCTGCATTCCAACCAATTATGGATATCAGTTAAAAAGACTTGTAAATATATATTCATTCATATAAAATATAATGGCCTATGGAATTTTAGTCATTTTCAGCCTACAATCAGTATAATGATCTTGAGACAAGGCATTCCTTGGAGATTAAATGACTGGCTTGGGATAATTACTCCTGACTATAGGATCAAATCACTATCCCCCACTAGTCACTAATCCCTAGGAAATACCCTGGGCTCCAAAATCATTAGTGCTTAATTCCATTAATTTTTCTAAAGGAGAAGTGGGCTCAAATCTAAATCAAGACTCTTAAAAATATATAAGTAATGAAACAGTTTGTGAGCTATTAAAAATGCTTGATGCTCAGAATACCTGTTATGTCCTTTCATATGTATGGAAGAATGGTCTTTATCACAGAGGGTACCTGGTTATAGCCCAGGATTAATATACAATAATGCAGAGAGTTAAATACCTAAGCATTATGATAAAACACCAATATAAGACGGTTACTCACCTTTGTAACTGTTGTTCTTCGAGATGTGTTGCTCATATCCATTCCAGTTAGGTGTGCATGCACCGCGTGCATGTTCATTGGAAGATTTTTACCCTAGAAACACTTGGTGAGTTGGCTGGGCGGCCCCTGGAGTGGCACCGCCATGGCACAGGATATATACCCCTGCCGACCCAACTGCCCCTCAGTTCCTTCTTGCCGGCTACTCCGACAGTGGGGAAGGAGGGCAGGTTTGGAATGGATATGAGCAACACATCTCGAAGAACAACAGTTACAAAGGTGAGTAATCATCTTTTCTTCTTTGAACGCTTGCTCATATCCCTTCCAGTTAGGTGATTCCCAAGCCTTACCTAGACAGTGGGGTCAGAGTGAGATGTGGCAGAATGCAAAACTGCTGAGCCAAAGGCTACATCATCTCTTGACTGTTGAACCAGAGCATAATGCGAAGCAAAAGTGTGGACCGAGGACCAGGTAGCTGCGCGACATATCTCTTGGATAGGTACACGAACCAGGAAGGTGGCAGATGAAGCCTGAGCCCTGGTAGAATGCACGGTGATGTGGCATGAGGAAATATGAGCCAAATCATAACAAGTGCGGATGCACGCATCCCAAGATGAGATCCTCTGAGAGGAAACAGGTAGGCTTTTCATTCGGTCTGCTACCGCGACAAAGAGTTGAGGCATTTTAGGAAATGGTTTTGTCCGCTCAATATAAAATGCGAGCGCTCTACGGACATCTAGGGAGTGCAATTATTGCTCCCATCACGTTGAGTGTGGCTTCGGGAAGAAGGCCGGGAGAAAGATGTCCTGGTTAACATGAAAGGCCGAAACCACCTTAGGGAGGAAAGCCAGGTGTAGTTGCAACTGCACTTTGTCTTTGGGGAACACAGTGTACGGCGGATCCACCGTAAGAGCCCTAAGCTCGGAGGCTCGTCTGCCCAATGTAATGGCTATGAGGAAAGCTGTCTTCCAAGACAGGTATAGCAGCGAGCAGGTTGCTAACGGCTTGAATGGGGGAGACATAAGTCTGGTTAAAACCAGGTTGAGGTCCCAGGTCAGGGCTGGGCGGCATATTTGAGGGTATAAGCGCTCCAAGCCCTTGAGGAACCTCGAAACCATAGGGTGTGAGAACATGGAACGACTACCTTCGCCTGGGTGGAAGGTAGAGATGGCTGCCAAGTGTACCCTCAGTGATGATACTGCTAGGCCCTGCTGTTTGAGAGACCAGAGGTAGTCCAAAATAGAGGGGATCAAGACCTCAGTGGGAGTAAGATTAAGCGTTTCGCACCAGCAGGAGAAATGCTTCCACTTGGCCAGGTACGTTGACTGGGTGGAAGGCTTCCTGCTACCCAGGAGAACTTGTCGTACTGATTCAAAGCAACATAACTCTGACTGGTTTAGCCACGCACCAGCCACGCTGTGAGGTGAAGAGCCTGCAGGTCTGGGTGGCGAAGCCTGCCGTGGTCCTGAGTTATGAGGTCTGGGTGGTGTTGCAGGGTAATTGGGTTGGCTATCGACAGGTCGAGCAATGTGGTGTACCAGTGCTGCCTGGGCCATGCTGGAGCAATCATGATGATGCGCGCTCTGTCCCTGCGGAGTTTCAGCAGGACCTTGTGAACCAGTGGGAATGGTGGGAAGCCATAAAGGAGCTGGCTCTTCCACGGCATCAGGAACATGTTCAAGATAGATCCCCGGGAGAGACCTTGGCATCTGGCATTTCCTGTTCTCGCGGGAAGCGAACAGGTCTATGTGGGGAAATCCCCACTTCTGGCAAACAGAATGCATAACGTCCGGGCGAATTGACCACTCGTGAGACAGGAAAGACCTGCTGAGTCGATCTGCCAGGGTGTTCCAAACACCTGGGAGAAAGGACGCTACCAGATCTATCGAGTGGGTTATGCAAAATTCCCAGAGTTGGATGGCCTCCTGACAAAGGGAGGACCACCGTGTCCCTCCCTGTTTGTTTATATAATACATGGCCGTTGTGTTGTCTGTAAACACTGAGACACAACGGCCTCACAACTGTTGCTGGAATGCCTGGCACGCCGGGCGGACTGCTCTCAGTTCTCGGACATTTATGTGTAATGCCAGCTCCTCGAGTATGAAGGTGACCGAGGTGAGCACCCCAGCCGAGAGATGACGCGTCCGTCATCAGGGACATTGAGGATTGGAGCGGATGGAACAACATCTCTGCACACACCAGGGAGGGAGTTAGCCACTATTCTAGGGAGCCTAGGGTGCTCAGGGGAATGGTGACTATCGTGTCTATTGGGTCCCTGCCCGGTTGGTATACCGAGTTGAGCCAAACTTGGAGAGTATGGAGACGGAGCCTGGCGTGTTTGGTTACAAACGCGCAGGCAGCCAGGTGATCCAGGAGACCGAGACAAGTGCGAGCCGAGGTCGTCGGGAAATTCTGTAGACCTCGGATGATTGTTGCCATTGCCTGAAACCGCGGCTGTGGTACGCAGGCTCTGGCTAGATTGGAGTCCAGGATAGTTCCTATGAAGTCTAACCTCTTTGTGGGAACCAGAGTGGATTTTTCTACATTGATCATCAGGACTAGATGTGTGAATAGGTCCTTGACGATGCCCATATGCTGAGTGACTTGTGTCTCGGAGGCCCCTCGGATGAGCCAATCGTCCAGATACGGAAAAACGTGTATCCGACGTCGGCGGAGGTAGGTGGCGACTACAACCATACACTTTGTAAATACCCTTGGTACTGCAGAAAGGCCAAAACAGCAGGACCGAAAACTGGAAGTGCTGACAGTTGGCTACAAAGCGAAGGTATCTCCTGTGTGGAGGAAAGACGGCAATGTGAAAGTACGCGTCCTTCATATCGAGGGCAGCATACCAGTCTCCAGGATCCAAGGATAGGATAATGGTCCCAGGGATATTATGCAGAACTTCAACTTTATCATAAACTGGTTGAGTGCTCGCAGGTCTAGGATAGGTCTGAGACCTCCCTTTGACTTCGGGTTTAGGAAATAATGGGAGTAAAACCCCTTGCCCCTTTTGTCCATCCATAGCTCCTATGACGAAGAGTGTCTGCACCTCTTGTAAGAGGAATTGCTCATGAGAGGGGTCCCTGAAGAGGGACAAGGTTGGAGGGTGGGAAGGCGGGGTTGAAATAAATTGGAGGTGGTACCCATACTCTACTGTGCGTAGGACCCAGCAATCTGAAGTTAACTGGGACCACGCCAGGAGGAAGTAGGAGAGACGGTTGGAGAAGGGAGGAGAGGGATCCTAGCCTGGAACTGGTACGCCGCCCTCGGGCGCACCTTCAAAAGTTCGTCTTTGGTCCCAGTGATGGTTTTGAGGGACCTTGATTTGGGCCCCCTTGGGGTCCTGACAGTTGTCTGTGACCACCTCGGCCGCGTGGCCTGCCAAAGTCCTGTCTTTGTCTAGGCACAGAGTATGGGCAGTGAGGCTGGGGATGGAAAGGCCTGCGTTGGGTCACCGGCGTATGCATGCCGAGAGAGAGCATTATGACCCTGTTGTCCTTCAGGTTTTTCAGCCTGGGGTCAGTATTTTCCGAGAAGAGGCATTTACCATCAAATGGTAAGTCCTGAATGGTATACTGCAGCTCCGGTGGCAGGTTTGAAACCTGAAGCCATGAGATGCGCCTCATGGCAACACCCGAGGCCACAGTCCTGGCTGCTGAGTCTGCCGCATCCAACGAGGCCTGGAGGGAAGTTCTGGCCACCTTTTTCCCTTCCTCCAAGATGGCAGCGAACTCTTGGCGGGAGTCTTGAGGGAGAAGCTCCGTAAACTTACCCACCACCACCCAGGTGTTATAATTATAGCGGCTAAGCAAGGCTTGTTGATTTGTCACCCGGAGCTGTAGGGCCCCTGCCGAGTACACCTTGCGGCTGAGTAGGTCCATTCGCCTAGCCTCCTTCGATTTCGGGGCTGGCGCCTGCTGGCCATGGCATTCCCTCTCATTAACGGACTGGACGACTAGTGAGCAGGGAGGAGGATGGACATACAACTACTCGTACTCTTTAGAGAGCACCATATATTTACGCTCGACTCCCCTGGCCGCAGGAGGGATAGAGGCTGGGGACTGCCATATAGTATCGGCATTCGCCTGGATGGTCCGAATAAACAGTAGGGCCGCTCTAGTGGGTGCATCCGCCGATAGAATGTCCACTACCGGGTCCTCTACCTCCGGGACCTCCTCCACCTCGAGGTTCATATTGAGTGGTACCCTCCTTAGGAGGTCCTGATGGGTTCTCAGGTCGATCGGAGGAGGGCCCAAGGAGGATGTTCCTGCCACCGCCTCATCTGGAGAAGAGGAAGAGGAGATGATGGCAATGAGCGGGTCCTGGGTGGCCTGTTGCTCTTGGGCCATCTCCTGCTCCAGAGGAACCTGGGAGTCCGGTGGGTGAACTGGGGCTTCCTCCGCAGCAGTCGGAGCGGGACAGCTAACCATCGCCTCTGGCACTCGGTGCTCTGATGAGACAGAGCGGGATGGAACTACTGGTATGCCTTGGGCCTGGTGTACACCCAAGGTGTCCAGAAAGACCACTGATGTGGTCCTTGGTGCTGGGCCTGGGTCTCTTGGAAGACTCTGGTGGGCACATCAGAATCGCGGTCCTGAGCATAAGAGCTGTCCTCGTGGGACGACACTGATGCGTGTCTGGATGGCCATGGAGGTGCTGAAAAGCCCTGGGCAGAGTCTCTGTCTCTAGCGGACCTTGCCCTACTCGGCATTGGGGACCAGTACCGGGAGGCGTACTGGTACCGGGAACAAGATCGGGACCTGTGACCGGAGCGGTGCCGGGAGGTCAACGAAGATCTCGAGGCTCGACATCGGGAGCGGCTACGGGAGTCACAGTGCCTGTAGTGGTGCCGGGAGCTGGAATGGTGCCGAGAGTACTGAGCCGGCGAACGGGATACTGATCGGTGCCGCAAGTGCGACCAGTACCAAGGAGGAGAACCGTACCGGGACTGCGAGCGGCATCGGGAGCAGGAGCATTGACGGGACCTGGAGTTTCTGCGGGACCATGATCGTGAACGGTGCCGCTCTGTGCTGACAGAGGAAGGCCTTATCAAGGCAGGCTTGCCGATAGACAGTATTACCCGCACCGGCAGTGCCAGGGGTTGAGGCAGCGTTGATTCTGTCATGGCAATCAGATCCCTCACCATTGAGAATGTCTCCAGCGTGGAGGGAATAGTAAGCTCAACCACAGCGCGTGCCGGGGAGCTGTCAGGCACCGGACTCGACAGCCCTCGTGGGACTGGAACTGACGGTGCTGACGTTGTCGGTGCCGCGGCAGGTGTCGGTGCCGGGCGATCCGACTTAGACGAGCTCTCTGGCTGCGGTGCAGGTGGCACGGAAGCAGCAGAAGTCTTAGGTTTTCTCGACCTCAGGGAGAGGGAGCGGTGCCGAGTCAACTTCAGTGCCGGCGACAGCTGGTGCCAAGACGTCTTGGCAGTACCAACGCGGTCCAGTGCCGAGGGGGTGCTTCTGCCCACCGATTGACCAGCGCTCGGTGCCGAAGGTAGAGAGGTAAGAGCCACCTCCATGAGGAGCTGCTTTAGCTGAAAGTCCCGCTCCTTTTTTTGTTCTCAGCTTAAAAGCCTTTCAAATGTGACACTTATCTGCCAGGTGAGATTCCCTGAGGCACTTAAGGCAGGAGTTATGTGGATCTCCTGTCAGCACGGGTTTATGACAGGCCGAGCACGGTTTGAAATCCGGTGAACTAGGCATGGGTCCCGGTACCGGATGCGGGGAAGGGGCTAATCCCCGAACTCCTCTTAACTATACACTAACTATGAACAATAAAAATTAACTATATACACAACAAAATAACTAGAGAACTACGAGTACCTAGGGAGGTGGAGGTCAGTGAAACCGCACTCCACAGTTCCAACGACTGACACGGGCGGTAAGAAGGAACTGAGGGGTGGTTCGGTTGGCAGGGGTATATATCCGGCGCCACGGCGGCCCACCGAATGTTGCTAGGGTAAAAATCTTCCGACGAACGCGCATGCAGCATGCGCACGCCTAACTGGAATGCATATGAGCAAGCACTCGAAGAAGAACTTTTAATACTCATAATTATTCCCACTAATCACTCAACCGCAACATAATCTGCCAAGCAGCATCTGGATGATGCACTGCTCAATAATATAATATTATTTAAAGAAAGTGCTCATTAAAGTGTATTTTAAGTAGGGCTTGTGGGAAGCCGGAATTTCCACTCTAGCCAGGACTCCGCAGCAACCTGTGAGGCAGGTAAAATGGTATGAAACCTGCCTAGTTTCCATTAAAAAATTTGATGAAATTGATATGTTCTGACAAATTCACATTTCCATCTGAAAAACGTCCTGCTGGAAAATTTCTGATCAGCTTTAATTTTAAGTGTAAATATGATGATATCTTTGGACATGTGAATCCAGATTTGGTACTGTACAAGAGTACACCGAGGCTCAACCCTCGCTGGGGAGGAGGGGAGCTATGCCGGCTCACTACACACCGATGGGTCCGGGGAATTAGTCCGGCCTGGGGTCTCCCTCGGTAGCCCTTGCAGTAGCCTACTGAAAATGTGGTTAGTCTGGCCCTAGCTCAGGTGGGGCAACAACCGTTGAGTCAGGGGGTTCAGGTGCTCAGGCAGGGCTGGGCAGTAACAACAATTATAAGCCCTGGCGGGGCAACAAACCCTGAGCCAGGGTGCTCAGGCTCTCAGGCAGGGCTGAGCAGTAATAACAGGCTCCGGCTTCCTCAGGCCAGGAAACGGGGGAGTCTGCCACCCAGAAGTTGGGTGGCAGGTGGGAAGCAGGTCCTCCCACTCCACTGCGTCCCAGCCCGGGGCCCTAGCAGCGGCTGACGATCCGCTGCTTAGTCAGTGAGGATCCTGGCCGCAACACACCGACATAGGCTCTGGCAGTGCTGCAGCCAGACTGGGGTCGGCTGTCCGCGGGCTACTTCCACACTCACCCTCAGGCCCTACCTAGGTCCTGGCATTGGCCTCTGGGAGGTCCAGGAGCATGGGTTCGTCGGGGCAGGGGTTGGTCGGCACGTCCGGCAGCTCCTCTGGATAGCGGGCACAGGGCAGCTCTGGCAGCTCCCCTGGATAGCAGGCACAGGGCAGCTCCAGCCAGTCTGGATGGCCACCTCAGGCCACAGGAGCTTCCCAGTCTCGGGCTCCTCTAGGAACATCTGCTCTCTCCAGTGGCTAGGCTCCTACTGAGCTCTGAGGGCCGGCCTTTATAGTTCCTGGTCGCCATCTGACCCTTTGAGGGGCAGGCTCAGAGCTCCCTAGCTCCACCCACTCTGGCCTCCGGCTGGGCTCTTCCTCCTCCGGGCGGAGGGGAGCCACACCGCCTCACTACAGTTACCTAAATAAGTAGCTTGAGCCCCTGAAACTTCTGCTGAAGTCCCATCAATCTGATACATGTTTGCAGATCTGAACTTCCGCTTTTTATAACCAGGGCTTTTTGTAACAAGAGTTTGCTTCTTGGAAAGGAAGGCTCAGTGCAAACTTTTGAAGGTAATCTGTACTGTATTTAATACTTTGTTTAATAAATAAGAAAACTCTGCATGGCTGCTGCATGTGTTTTCAGCCAAGTGTTTCTTTGCTGTAAGCTCAACTGTAACCAATTTTACAAAAAACACCACCAGAGGGGTCGCTAAACATATAGACGGACAGACTCAGACAAGAACCCTGGAGAGATGTGAGGGTGGGCAGGGTGAGCAATATATGAATATACCAAAATGAAGAATATTTTCCATTTTGGATAGTATATCATTTTCTAAAATGGCATAGACATTCTTGGAGGCCTATAATCCACTATTTGCTTTATGGACCACAATCCCTTTGGGGAATGTCTATGACAATATGAATATTGCTAATTACAGAGGGACAAGACATTAGGAGAGTGGTCCAATCTTAAATGTTTCAATTAAACAATTCATTTTTGACATTTTTTGTTTTTTTTCAAGGAAAAAGAAACAAAATGAAAATGTTCAATTGCTACAGGACTAGGCACTACATTCAGAAAGGCGATTTAGTCATTGCAATGCCTGACTGCTAGGCACCCTACCACATAGTGGAGACCCCCTATCCAACCCCCCTTTCTGCCTGGTTTGGAGCAGGGACTGAAGCCAGGTCTCCCACAGTCCCAGAAGACGCCTTAACCACTGGGTGTGGGTGTGTCTATGAAGTTGTTCCACTTTGTATAAAATGCTTAAATAGTCATTGTGCCAGAGAGATAGATTGGCTCTAGAGCCCACTGATTAGGGCACTCAGCTGGGATACAGGAAAATCAATTTCAAGTTCCTGATCCAGTGAATAATTATTTATACAGAGAGAGAATTGAGACATACAGAGTAATCTGGCGGTTAGGATGCTCACCTGAGATGTAGGAAATGTGGATTCAAATCCCTCCCCACAATCAGCAGACCTGGGGATTAAAACCTTTACCTCCCAGGTCAACCCACTAGCTATCAGTTATTCTGGGGACATACGCATAGCCACCATCCTGATCTACTTGCCCTGGTTTTCTTTTGTGCAGGACCCAAACCTGCTCAGAGCACTCTCACCAGATCAGGCCCTGTGGGTGAGATGTGGGGGAGGCCTAGTTTGAGAATCAAACTGGGGCTTAGACATGTGAGCACCTCATTAGCTGTGGGGAGGCATCAGTGGATAGCTGACTTTACTAGATTCCAAGACCAGAAGGGACCATCGTGATCAACTAGTCTGACCTCCTCTATAACACAGGCCATAGAATCAACCCGAAAGAATTCCTAGAACAGATCTTTTAGAAAAAAAATCCAATCTTGATTTAAAATTGCTACTCTTGGAGACTACTGCATGACCCTTGGTAACTGCATATACAGTTAACACACATCTTTAGTTCCTGCCAGCACAGTCTACACACACTAATTAGCATGCAATATGGAGGTATGTACGAAAATTTACACCCTACTAGCGCAGACTAAAGCACAGTGTAGAGAACCCTTATGTACCTAGGGGAATTTAGGCGCTAGGGTTGGGAGACAGCTGAGTGCTGGTTTTGAGAATATCAGTGGTATCTGAATATTGGACTCACTCACTCAGAAGTTAACTGCTTATGTACCTTTGTTAATCTAGCCCCAGATACCCAATATGCAGAGCTGGCAAAAACTAAACTAAACTAATCAAAAACATTTCCCCACCAAAACATTTGAAAAAGAAATGTTTTCATCTGAACATTTTGTCGTAAAAGTTCTAAATGAAATTGGTTTAATCATACATCTCAAGTTTCAGTTTTGTTTTTAATTTTTAGTTAGACTTTTATCCCCCCCTTTAATATTTCTTTAAAAGAGAAGTGTAGAAAAGGAAGAGTAAAAAAACCCCTAAAAATCCAGAAACTCTTTTCAGTTTTTGAAATACCAAAATGAAGAATTTCAAAATGAAATTAAAAGGAAGTTTTTGATATAGACATTTTCATTGAGAGATTACAATTTTTGTCCAAATTTTTAACGAAGATGGCTTTGTTTGTTTGTTTTTTGAGGGGGTAAATAATGTTGATTTTTCTATTACTTTTGCCTATGAGTTATCTAGCCCATGCACATGTCTGGATAATACTGTCCTCTATGCTATGATTTTTAGTGTTTTTGCAGTCCACCACTCAGTGTGTGCTACATCATCTCCTCTATGCCTGCTCTACAGAAGATACATGCTTGCTACAGCTGCCAGCCAGAGAACCTAACCCACTGGGAGGTCAAGATGTAGAAGTTCATGCCCTCCTTCGTTCTGGAGTTCCTGAATCTAACTGCCATCGATGACCAAGGTGACCGTCCTTACACTTTGTCCAATCTATACTTAGATGTCCAAAGCATTGGAGTGACATTTTGGCCTTACTGAAATCAATGGCAAAACTCCCACTGACTTCAATAGGACCAAGATTTCACACTAGGTATTACAATACTTTTCTCAGCAGACAATTCTACTTCATCATTGGTTTCCCCATCCCACATTTCTCATACGGCCAAGACTAATGGGAATTTGGGATTCATGTGGAATGCAGAATCAAATCCTAGAACTTTTCCCTGATATTTGTCTTAAATTTTTCCTCTTCTTAATGTTACCTATTTCCTTTATCCCATCACACCACAATAAATAATTCCTGTTACTACGTGGGACAATTATGCAGCATGTCAAATTGTCAGGTTCTACATATGGTTCAGATGACAGATGTGAATAAAGTTTTACTGGTGGCCTGTCATATAGGACTGTAGCTCTGGTGAGTCATCATCAGTATTATTGAAATTAACTTGCCATTCTCTGGTTTCAGACAATGGCATAAAGAAGTTTTCAGGGTCTGGCATAAGCTATCAATTTTTGATTGAATCATGACTATTTTGGGCTCAAAACGCATAGGAAAGGCATAAGTTTTAGTTCAGACATTGAAAAGCAATGAGTTATTTTGGGTGCACAACTTGATACCCAATTTCAGGAAATATCCAGCCTCTGAAAACATTATAATGTTTCAAATACAACCTAGCTAGATCTATTATATGGAGCTATGTAGAAAGGCTCAGCCGAGGCTCATCCCTCCGTGGGGATGTGGGGGATCCCACTGCCTCGCAATGGATCAATATGAGCCCAAGCCCTGGGTCAGGGCGGGGCAGCAAACAAACACTCAGGAGCTCTGGCCCTTAGGCAGGGGCTGAGCCAAGAGTTCAAGGGATGCCCAGGCCCTGGGTCAGGGCAGGGCAGTAAACAAACCATCTGGAGTGGGGAGGGATAGCTCAGTGGTAGTTGGCGAGGGGTAGGCTGGCCTGGCCTGGCCAGTCCTCCTGTAAGCCTCAGCCTGCCGGCGTGTCCCAAGCTGGCCTCTCTGGCATTTGGCTTTCAAGTGAGCTCTGCAGTTGGGCTTTTCTACTTCCGCCCATGTTGGTGCTAGGGGAGACTCATCCCTCCGTGGGGCTATGGGGGATCCCACTGCCTTGCTACAAGCTTCTGTAAGGTGGGTGCATAGCTGGTCAGAAAATCGTTCCCAGAAAGTAGTTATCAGTGGTTCACAGTCATACTGGAAGGGCATAATGACTGGATTCCTGCAGGGATCAGTTCTTGGTCCGGTTCTGTTCAATATCTTCATCAAATGATTTAGATAATGGCACAGAGAGTACATTTATAAAGTTTGTGGACAATATCAAGCTGGGAGGGGTTGCAAGTGCTTTGGAGAATCGGATTAAAATTCAAAATGATCTGGACAAACTGGAGAAATGGTCTGAAGTAAATAGGATGTAATTCAGTAAGGAAAAATGCAAAGTACTCCACTTAGGAAGAAACAATCAGTTGCACACATACAAAATAGGAAATGGCTGCCTAGAAAGAAGTACTGCAGAAAGGGATCTGGGGGTCAGAGTGGAGCACAAGCTAAATATGAGTCAACAGTGTAACACTGGTGCAAAAATAGCAAACATCATTCAGGGATGTATTAGCAGGAGTGTTGTAAGCAAGACTCAAGTAGTCATTCTTCCACTCTACTCAGCACTGATTAGGCCTCAACTGGAGTATTGTGTCCAGCTCTGGGTGCCACATTTCAGGAAAGATGTGGACAAATTGAAGAAAGTCCAGAGAAGAGCAACAAAAATGATTAAAGGTCTAGAAAATATGACCTATGAGGGAATATTCAAAAAAATTGGTTTTGTTTAGTCTGGCAAATAGAAGACTGAGAGGGGGCATGCTAACAGTTTTCAAGTACATAAAAGTATCAGAGGGGTAGCCGTGTTAGTCTGGATCTGTAAAAGCAGCAAAGAATCCTGTGGCACCTTATAGACTAACAGACGTTTTGGAGCATGAGCTTTCGTGGGTGAATACTCACTTCCTCAGATGCATGTAGTGGAAATTTCCAGGGGCAGGTATATATATGCTAGCAAGCAAGCTAGAGATAACGAGGTCAGTTCAATCAGGGAGGATGAGGCCCTGTTCTAGCAGTTGAGGTGTGAAAACCAAGAGAGGAGAAACTGGTTCTGTAGTTGGCAAGCCATTCACAGAACCAGTTTCTCCTCTCTTGGTTTTCACACCTCAACTGCTAGAACAGGGCCTCATCCTCCCTGATTGAACTGACCTCGTTATCTCTAGCTTGCTTGCTAGCATATATATACCTGCCCCTGGAAATTTCCACTACATGCATCTGAGGAAATGGGTATTCACCCACGAAAGCTCATGCTCCAAAACGTCTGTTAGTCTATAAGGTGCCACAGGATTCTTTGCAGCAAGTACATAAAAGGTTATTAAAAGGAGGAGGGAGAAAAAATGTTCTTAACCTCTGAGAATAGGACAAGAAGCAATGAGCTTAAATTGCAGCAAGGGCGGTTTAGGTTGGACATTAGGAAAAATTTCCTAACTGTCAGAGTGGTTAAGCACTAGAATAAATTGCTGAGGGTGGTGTGGGAATCTCCATCATTGGGGATTTTTAAGAACAGGTTGGACAAACACCTGTCAGGGATGGTCTAGATAATACTTAGTCCTGCCTTGAGTGCAGGGGACTGGACTAGATGACCTCTTGAGGTCCCTTCCAGTCCTGTGAGTCTATGATTCTATAAATTGGGCACCCAAAATCACTAGAGACTTATGAAAATCTTGTTACAGAGAGCAGGACTTGCCCCAGATCTTCAAAATCAAGTAATATTCAAAAACATAGGTTAGAGATCATGCCACAAACTGCCTTCTAATACTGCAACGGTACAAAGTGAGCTGCAAATACTCCTTCTAAAAGACTGTAAAATAATGCAACCGCCCCCAATAAGACACTTTTCTTAATGGAAGGGTATTCACCAGGACCCCTGTACTCCCACGTCAGCTAAAACCAGCTAAATGTTATGTGCTCTATGCAAAGAAAATGATTTAAAGACACACTATGATTTTTTGAATTAGCGTGATCAGAAAGTTAGAATTTCCACTCCTCTAGTTTGACTTTTGATTAAAGCCACACATTTCTAATCTTAACTTTGCCTTTTGACATTTCCAATTAGCCTAGCCGAACAAATTATATAAAACTGCCTCTCTAACCATACATAGATTCTGTGAAGATGAAAAGCAAGATATACTATTAATTTCCTTGTGTGAAAGGTCCTAATATAAATGTAGTCTCTTCTCTCTGTATTGCTTTATAAACCAGGGTTCATTTTTCAGGCATGCTGAAATATGAGATGATGGAATCGCTGACCTACTTACCACTAGCTGAAAATGTTCTCTTTACTTTTTTAAACTTTGGGCACTTTGTTAAAATAAACAGAATTCAGGGGTTGCTTTAAATAAAAAAGTAATTCTTAGGTCTAAGCCTGTTATGAATAGAGGGTCCCAGAGGTCCTTCTGTATTTGTACAAGTAACTTCTGAAAATAACTGGGATTTAATAACTTAGATGGGCAAATAGGCAGTATAGCAGGTGAATAATGGTGTAGCTAACATGCCCATGTATTCTAGATGTATTAAGCATTTGAAAAAGTCCCCAAGTAAAAAAACAGTACATCACAACTGCTAGGGGTTAAACAAATTCTAAGGACTTAATCCTATAAACTCTTACTCATGGGAGGTGGCCCTACTCAATGTGTAGCATCACTGGGCTCAATTGATTTTGGCCCTACACCTTGTGTAACCAGACAGGCCCCTCACCAGTGGAGAAAGGGTTAAAAAGATCCTATGGGCCGGGCTAACCCCTCCCCACTATACCTGCAGCCAATGCTAAGTCTAGAGGGAGAATAAAAGGAGAGAACCTGGCTCAGTTCAGGACTGACTGCTGAGGAAGCTGGGTGAAGTGCTCTCTCTCTCTCTCTGAAGGGAGCTTTGCAGGTGGAGAAAAAGGACTGACAGCCAGGGCAGCCACTGGGAGAAAAGCCCTGAGCCCCAGGAGACAGCAATACTCAACTAAGGAACTGTTTACAAGACTGGGGATGACCCAGTGGTGGATTGAGTTTACTTTATTGCTTGGAAACATTTTGAGGCTAAGCCCCTTCAGCCCTGACCCACCCCTCAATGAGGTTAAGACTATAGAAACACCCAGTGGGCATAGGGGACACAGACTCTCCCCACCATCCCCCTCAGTGAGTCTTGTTGCCATGTCAGGATGCCAGGAAGGTCCACTTCTATCACACCTTTACACTGGAGTTATGCCACCTCTGTGTCCTCCCAATTCTGGGCATGGCCACAGACTCTTGTGCAATATACATAGTCCTGAGGGCCCATCCAAATTACGTCAGCACCATTCAGAATCTCTCACGGTGCTGTGGCCGTCCCATGCCTACCCTACTCCTGCATCCCCATGCCTCTCCTGCACCCAGCTTGCAAGGGGGTCCTCAAAAGACAGCCTTATGGAAGTCTTCCACAATGCCTAGATTAGAGAGATCCTCCCTCAGCAAGATACAAGGATTTTAGAACCCCTTTATGTTGCTCTGACCCTTTTACCTAGCATAAAGGGCCCAGAATGGGCACACAAATCTCTCCAAAGTGCTTAAGTCAGTAAAGAATGCTTTCGCCTTCTCTTATATTCCCCTTCTTACAGTCTCTTCTTTTTATGTTGTCCTATTTTTTCTCCCTCATCTCAAACAAATTTGGGAGCATTTTTGTTCAGATCCTAAACTCCCAACCTCTGCTTTTCCAGGTACTTGGAATTTCTGATTATCTACCATAACACCCACCATAGCTAGAAATTACTTCTAGTACAGTTCAATCCTACAGTATTTCAGATTTATATATATATATATATATATATATATATATATATATGATGTATCCCTGGTAAATATAATGTCTATTTACCTGGAACACTCTACTCTCCATGTAAACATATATATTTATTTTTCAGGTGGGTTTGATAAGACCTGAAAACAAATTAGAATGCATTCATTCAAAATAAAATGTTTCCCCATTCTATGCTTCAGAAAGAATAAATTTATCTTCACTTAATGGAGGCAGAAATTACTTTTCAAATTTATTGAAACTAATGACTGTAATTTTATACAATTCATCGTGCTATTTCTTCTTGCTCTAATGAGCAAAGTGCACATAACTGTGTCGACTGTATTGAGGTTCATGAGAGGATTAGCAACAAAATATTTTCTCCAAAAGTGGAAGAAACATGCAATTCCTTTACTGAAAACTGCTTTGAGATTCTTAAACAGTAAGAAGGAGGTTTTGGTCAAACATTAACTGATAGATATTAAAACCATGGGGAAAGAGTTGCCAGTGAAGAAGCTTACACATCAGAGGCCTGATTCACCTGTTACTCCTTTGAATCATGCCCTAGATGCAAGGCTGTCACAAACATCAGTGTAACTTGAACTGATTTGATATTCAGTAGGCATGAAAAAGCATCGTTTACATTAGAATGGTGTTCTACAAGGACCAGTTTCAACACTGTTGTAAGGTGGTACAATTCCCATTGGAATAAACAGGAACTGCAGCCCTGAAACTGCTGCAGGCATAAACAAATGCAGGAGGGGTCTCCTTTACTTACACTCTTAGTTCCATTCTATACAGGTTCTTATATAGCACTCATCACTGTAGAATCTGAGTGCATTCCTGCAGCACATTAAGCAAGGTGACTACACATTTCTTTGTTCTCTCACCCTTTCCCCAGGAGGAGAAGCATGTGCAATGGAGTGTCTTATTTTGGTAGGGTCTTTTGTTGTTGTTAATATACCCGTTGCTATGTGTTTATATTAGAGAAGGCAAGGTCAAAGAAACGGGCCTTGCATTTGCTTTTCTTGCACTACTAGAAGACAACTGTTCATTCTACATCCCCATTTAATGCCAAATCACTGCTTTGCCACATACACCTGTTTTATTACAGTCTTACAAATTACATGTAATTTAAATCACAATCTGCATCACCACTGAACTTGGATAGGACACTCCTATGGGCGTTGCAACTGTTTTCTCCGGGCTGCACTTCACCTCTGGCTTATACAGATGCTGTGTCAGTCTGCCCTACCGTATTCCTGGCAGGTACGATTCCCACATATAATTAGATACACAATACACTGTAGCCAACGACTTAAAACAATTAAAAGCTATTTTCTGCAATTACAGCCTATGGTAAAGTTTTCATGGGGATTTATCTATACGGAAAGTTTTAAAAGCTGGTAACAAGCCATTTTTAAACTAGAGAAAAAAAGAAACATTGACCACAAATCAGAAGTACTAAGTAATGTATTTAATTGTGTGTTACTCAAAGACGGGTTGAGCAATTTTCTTCAGACAAATTTTTCTTAGCCTTCAGAGTAAACCTGTTACAGTGTACGGGGGTGGGACTGGTCTAAAAATAGGGCTTTAATTAATAAATAATGCCTATTTCTTATATAGTACTTTTCTTAGGAAGTGCTTCACAATCTTTAATGTATTTAACCTCAGAGTTTGAAAAAAAGAGGGCATGTTTAGTCTTGAGAACAAAAGACTGAGTGAGGCAAGGGCTAATAAGTCTTCAGATAGGTTAAGGGCTGTTACAGAGGGGATGGTGATCAATTGTTCTCCACATTCACTGGAGGTAGGACAAGCTTAAAGCTGCAGCAAGGGAGATTCAGATTAGATATAAAGGAAAAAGTTTGTAACTATAAGAGTAATTAAGCCCCTGAATAAGCTTCCAAGGGAGGATGTGGAATCCTTGTCATTGGACGTTTTTAAGAACAGGCAGGACAGACACCAGCCAGGGATGATTTAGGTTTACTTGGTCCTGCCTCAGAGCAGAAGGCTGGAATCGATGACTTCTTGAGGTCCCTCCTGTGACACCCCAGCACCCCAATAGTCATCCCTGTCATGTAACTAGGATATGATTTGTACAAAGTGTGCCTTGTGAGGTATCATCCTAAAAGTCTTGATCTGCTAGACATTAATATCTTGTTGGATTGTATGTACTATTGTCATATGTGAAGTTATGAAATTGGCTATGTATATGTTACTGAAACATGCTGTGGGCGACGCAGATCTCTATCGCCTCAGATAGGTGGCTCCCCCATCATCCTCCACAGTGCAGGCATCTCCACAGGGATCAGAGCCCAGCGTCGAAACCGGCACCGAGGCTGACATCAAGGCCAGGACTAGGGCCAGTACCACCTCTGCCATTGCACAGGAAATATCAGTATGCGAGGACCCCTGCAAGTTGGAGGTTCAAGAAGATCCAGTGCCACAAAGTGCATCATCCTTTCCCTCCCCGGACAAGGCAGCAGAGAGCTCATCTGCCACATTTCCGTCTATGGACAAGAGAGCCCACCAAGAGCTACAGAAGGGTAGCACTAAATCTGTGCCTCCAGGTGGAGGTGGTGTCAGAAGAAGCAGATCCCATGATGGGTCCTTCAAAGGGTCCTTACCCTTATGAAGGCCATCCAGAATACCACCAAGAACCTATGGCAAACCCTCCATCTCCATTCTCCCCATGGCCAAGGGTGTGGAAAGGAAGTACTTTGTACCCTCCAAGAGGTGTGAATACCTATTCAACCACCCTCAGCCGGGCACACTGGTTGTGGCAGTGGCAAATGCAAAAGAAAGACGAGGGCAGCAGAGTCCTACATCCAAATTTAAAGAGGCAAAAAAGCTGGACCTCTTTGGCCATTAGGTCTTTTCCACCAGGGGGCTCCAATTTCAGATTGCCAATCAACAAGTAGTCCTCAGCCGCTATAATTGTAACTCTTTGAACACTTTGTCCAAGTTTAAGGAGTTACTCTCAGCTGACACTCACTCTGACTTTTGGAGGCATCCTCAAGGAGGGCAAGGCTATTGCAAGGACTCCCTTGAAAGCTGCATTGGACTCAGCAGATGTCCACATGATGTTCACTGCGACAGCCACGTGAAGGAGCTCGTGGCTGCATGTTTCAGGCCTCCCACATGAGGTCCAAACAAACAATTCAGGATGTGTCCTTCAATAGCTCGGGTCTGTTTGCAGAGCAAACAGACTCTAGGCTCCATAGTCTCAAATACTCAAGAGCAACATTAAAATCCCTGGGGCTCCATACACTAGCCCCACAAAGAAAGCATGTTAAGCCTCGTCCCCCACCACAATTCTACCCACTCAACCCAGAAAAAGATTACAGAGCTCGGCGAGGCAGTCTTCAGCTCCCAAGCAAACTTCGAAGGTGTGCCCAGAGGTGATGCACCAGTCACAATCCCAGATCCTTCTTCCTGTTTTGTGAATCATCTACCCATTTCTACCAGGCCTGGGCCCAGATCACTCGCACCAGTGGGTCTTACACTGTAGAATTTGGATATTCTCTCCAATTCTGTTCCCCTCCTCTCTCTCACCCCCCTTTCCCATCCCTCTTCATGGCCCCTTCTCACAAGCAACTTCTCATACAGAAAGAGCAAGCACTCCTAGAAGCTGGAGCAGTAGAGGAGGTCCCTCAGGAGTTTCTCAGGACAAAGGGTTTCTATTCCCGATATTTCCTAATCCCAAAAGCGGGTTAAAACCCATTTTGGACCTGTAGAACCTCAACAAATTCATGAAAAAGCTGAAGTTACACATGGTTTCTCTGGCTTCCATTATTCCCTCCCTGGATCTGGGAAACTGGTACGCCACCCTCGACTTCAAAGACGCATATTTTCACGTGTTGATCTTGCTGTCCAACAGGTGGTTTCTCCACTTTGTGGTCAACAACACCCATTGTCAGTTCACAGTTCTCCCCTTCAGGTTATTTGCGGTCCCTCGGGTGTTCACCAAATGCATGTCAGTTGTAGCCACATTTCTGAGGAGGCAACATGTACAAGTTTTCCTGTATCTAGATGACTGTCCTGTCAAGGGCCGTATCAAAACCCTAGGTGGAACAGCACATTAACCTCATACGACTGACTTTCAAAGAGCTCAGGCTAATACCGAACGTGCCGAAATCAACTCTAACCACTACCCAGAGGATAGAGCCCATCAGAGCTCTCTTAGATTCAGGTCAAGCCAAAGCATTCCTTCCAGAGTCTTGTTTTCTGACTATAGGTGCCATCATAGAGGTCCTAACATGATACCCCATGACTATGGCTCAAGGTTGCCTAAAAGTGCTCGGTCACATGGCTGCTTGTACGTATACAGTACAGCATGTGAGACTTCGATTCCAGCTTTTGCAGACCATCCTGAGACCACCTAGACAAGTTTGTTACACTTCCTTCTCTGGTTATCGAGTCTCTCCTGTGGTGCTCAACCCACAAGTGGTGTGCGCGGGAGTGCCCTTCTCCAGGTCCCAACTCTCGATGTCTCTAGTCACGGATGAGTCGGCAATGGGGTGGGTGTGCACTTAGGAGGACTCAGGGCCTCTGTTCCAGGCAGAACTTTCGCTGCACATCAATGTCAGGGAGCTAAGAGTGGTCTGCCTTGCTTGCCAAATGTTCCAGGCCCATCTGGAAGGCAGAAGTGTATCTGTGTTGACTGACAACATGGCAGCGATGTTCTATATAAACGCACAGGATGGTGCTTGCTCCTCTCCCCTGTGCCGCGAAGCCCTCAAGCTGTGGCACTTCTGCATCACCCATTTGCTACATCTAGAGGCATAGTACCTTCCAGGCTCTCAGAATGAACTGGCCGATCATCACAGCAGGTCATTTCACAATCACAAGTGGTCCCTCTGCCCAGATGTTGTGATCAACATCTTCCAACAGTGGGGGTTTTCCCAAATAGATTTGTTTGCAACAAAATACAACAGGAAGCATCACCAGCTTTGCTCCTTCCTGAATAATAGGACTGTATATGTATTCCTTACATTATATATGTATGTTTATATTAACATTTACATTCTATAAGTAAGTTAACATTAACTTCCTGGATATCCCAAGGGTTGGTCTCAAATTCACAAGTTTGATTGGTCCCTGATTTCATTTCTCCATTAAGAGTTTTGGGAGCTAAAAGCTATGCTATTTCTGCAACAGAAAATACTATTTCCTTTCATTCCTCACTACCTTAAGTGTTGTCACCTCCCATGGTTTTATTGCAAGTCTCATGTTATTTTTTAATGTTTCTTAGCATCCCAGCTGCTGAAATGAAAATGTCAGCTTTTATTTTTTGAAGAAAGAAAGTTCCTGGCCCTCCTAGTTGTGGAGAAACCTTGAAAAATCTGAATGCAAAGGCCTCAATAAAATAGAAGGCAAATACAAAGAACCACAAATTCAATCTCATGAATTCTGAGGCTCTGACTCATGATTTTATAATACTTTGGGCTGCCTGGGCTGCTTCTTTCGTAAGTGCATATTATAAAAACTTGCAATGTCTTAATTTCTCCCCTTCCCCCCCCCCCACACACACCCACATCCACACCAAATCTCTATATATATTTGGGCAGATCAGCAACAACAGAATAAAGGAATGTCCTGTTGGGAGATATATACACACACACACACACACACACACACACATCTGGTATGAATGATGTGTGCTTGACATGAATGTGTGCGTTGCAAGTTAGCAACCAAAGCGAGGTCTTAAGGTTAAGGACTATTAAAACTCCTTGTGCAAAAACAATCTTATGTTCGAGAAAGATCTGAAAAATCATCAGAAAAGGAAACACCACCAAGTGGACCGATGTAAAATTGTATACGACTTGGAGGAAATGGCATGCCTTGGATTAATGGCGGCCCGCCCAGGATTGTCTCTTTAAAATTGTGCATGTAAAAGGCCTAGTAAACAATGGGATGAGCTATAAATGGATGCCTATGATTTCTGCAAATCAGAGCAGTTTATTGATCCAGAGTCCCGTGTGGATATAGATGTGTTTTTGCCAGCTCCCCGCATTCTATGATCTTATCCTGAAGGAAGGAACCTCGACTAGCCAAGGTTTCTAACCATTAGAGGAGTGAAGTTCTGGAACAGCCTTCCAAGGGGAGTAATGGCAGCAAAAGCCATATCTAGCTTCAAGACTAAGCTTGATAAATTTATAGAGGGGATGGTATGATGGGATAGCTTAATTTTGGCAATTAACTAACCTTTGACTATTAGCGGTAAATATGCCCAATGGCCTGTGGCGAGATGTTAGATGGGGTCGGATCTGAGTTATTTGAGAGAATTCTTTCCTTTGTGTCTGGCTGGTGAGTCTTGCCCACATGCTCAGGATTTAACTGATCGCCGTATTTGGGGTCAGGAAGGAATTTTCCTCCAGGGCAGATTGGCAGAAGCCCTGGGGGGGGGGGGGTTTGCCTTCCTCTGCAGTGTGGTGCACAGGTCACTTGCTGGAAGAGTCTCTGCACCTTGAAGTCTTTAAACCATGATTTGAAGACTTCAATGGCTCAGATACAGGTTTGATACAAGAGTGGATGGGTGAGATTCTGTGGCCTCAGCGGCGTAGCCAGGTTCTAACATCAGGGCGAGCAAACACATTAAAAAAGACGCCACCTAACCTATCAAATTACACCTCTACCTTGATATAACACAACCCGATATAACACGAATTCGGATATAACAGGGCAAAGCAGTGCTCCGTAGGACTGTGCACGCACCTGGGGGACAGCCTCTCTCATCTCTCCTGAGGGGGCTGCTCTGCAATCTGTGGCCCCTGGAAGCAGGCAGTACACAGGAGTGGGGGTGAGGGGGGCGGGCACAGTCCCCTGCATAAGAGAGACAATTGAACAGAGGTGGGCAGGGTCTGTTGGGGGTTCACATAGGGGAGAGGGGGTGTGGGGCTGCACTGGGAGACTCTCCAATGCAGCACCTAGCCACGCTGGCTCTGTGCATCATGAGGCCACTTGGGAAAAGGAGGCAGCAAAAGAGAGAGGCTGAGGAGGAGTGCCCTTCCCCTCCCACCTGGATCTGTGACTCTCTGATCTCAGAGTCTCACCACTGCAGGCACCCAGCCCCCAGGTACTGGGCTACAGTGCAAGCTAGAGGGGCTGATACAGAAAAGTCAGGACCAGTCAGAGCACTTCCCATGTCATCAGGAAAACTCACTCCTGGAAAGCTGGGTGAGGTAATATGGGTGGCGAGTAATATATATCAAGGTGGATGAGGTAATATATTTTATTGGACCAGCTTCTCTGTCGGTGAGAGAGAGACAAGCTTCTGAGCTTTCACAGAACTCTTCTTCAGGAAGAAGAAAACTCCATGAAAGCTCCAAAGCTTGTCTCTCTCTCACCAACAGAAGTTGCTCCAATAAAAGATATTACCTCATCCACCTTGTGGCTCTAATTTCCTGGGAACAACAGGGCTACACCAACCCAGCCTAAAAAAATGCAAGATTCACATGAACAGCACAGAGTGACACCATCACACCCAGGGCTGGCTTTAGGCCGATTTGCCCGATTCCCCCGAATTGGGCCCCGTGCCTGAGAGGGCCCCGTGCCGGCAGCGTCTCTCCTGGAAGCAAAGCTCTGCGTCTCCTGGAAGCAGCAGCTGTTGCTTCTAGGCCACTAGAGACGCTGGCAGGCAGAGGGCTGAGGCAGAGGCAGCAACATGGGTGTTGCAGGTCAGGGGGGGGAGGGGAGAGAAGGCACAAGGCACATGTGCTTTGCAGCCTTCCTTCCCATCCCCTCCCCTCAGCACTTACCTGGAGGAGACGCCGAGGGAGCTGGTCCGGTAGGAGACAGGAATCTCTGCAGTGGACCTCACTCATCTGAGCAGCTGCTGGGGCTTCCAGCGGTGAGTGTTTGACCCTGTGATTCCCCGTAGGTTTGTAATATTGGGTTGGTTTTGTGGTTTTCGTGGTGTTGCTGTTTGAGGGTGAGTTTGTGCCTGCCTCTGTCTGTTTCAAAACTAAAGTCGGGATCATGTGACGTAACCCAGGAAAAAAAAGCCCCAAGTCAGTACTTAGTGCTCTGAATTCCAGGTGAGAGAGAGAGGGAGGTTTGGAGGAGGAAATCAAATACAGCAAGAGGGGAGAATGCGAAAGGTCTGCAACACGGCAGGCTGAGACTTTTCTCTCCCCCGCCCGCAAGAGGGGAAACTGAGGCACAGAGTGATCTGATTCCCCTCTCCAAATTATTTTATAAGGAAGGGGACTAGGGCTCCTATCCAAATCAGTTCCCTTCCCAGCAACTGTGCTTTCCCTGTTGCAAGACCGCTGTAGGGGCTGAATATTTCCATTATACTATGATTCCTTCGTTTGCCCTACAACAATAAATTAGACTGGCTTGGGGGGGGGCTATTCCCCCCCACCAGCTGTGTGGATATTAAGGTTTTTTTGAGCGAGGGGAATGATAATATTTCAGATCAGTCAAATGCCCAGCTCAGCTTTCTAGCCATCCAGCAGCTCTGGGGCAGGGAAGGAAGGTGCTCTTGGTGCAGAGTGGTTGCAAAATGGGTGAATTTAGCAGGGGGTGGTGGGTGGGGAGATTCTGGTTGAAATGCCACCTGATGCAGCCATTCAGAATCACTGGCAGCGCTGGGAGAGACCAGGAGTGGAAACAGGTGGCCTGGGGGTATGGGAACATTTGCCCTCAGTCCTGGGCTCTGGGATGGACTAGGCTGGGTGGTGGGTTCAGTCTAGCCTTCCAGCCTGTTGCTCTCACTGGGGTTTGTGGTTTTCATCTGGCTCCACTTGAAAGATCAAACAAGCCCAGTAGAAAAGGAGGGTGAGAGAGGTGGGAAAGGGTGTGTAAGGGGTTAAAGTGACCCATCAATGAAAGAGTAAAACCAGAGTTTGACTGGGTTTCCCCCCAGCCACCACTCCTGCAAACACTGGGCAAGGGGCAGCCCCATTCCCCACCAAGGCTATGGTGAGGGGCAGCAGAGGAGAAAGGAAGCCACATGTGATGGCAGTTCCCTCCCCTCCCCTCCCCCACCCCAAGCACCCATCACTCCCTCTCTGGCTCCCAAACTCTGCCCCAGAGCCTGCACCCACACCTCCACACTCCCTCTCAGAGCCTGCACCCCACCCTGTGCCCCAGCCCGGAGCCTGCACCCAGCACCCAAACTCCATCCCACTCAGCCTGGGCAAAGCTCTCCTTGGTCTGGCTCCCAGCCCCTCTTCAAGGGTTGCAGCTGTCTGGAGGTGCTGCCTTCCACACCTTCCTAATTCACACCTCATTCATTCAACAAGGCAACTGATTACAAAGTGGGAGGAAGATCTTATTCTACTCCTAGCAAAAAGACATTTTTCTTTTACCTTAATTACACTACCTTTGGGGTCTGCTATAACATAACATATTACCAAGGTTCAATACAAAGTCATATAAAAGTTATACAAAAATGCATAATGCAGAGATTTATCTACAACTGCACTAATTGACTGTGTGCAGTAATATAGTGACCCCTAGGTCTTTGAATGAGGCTTTATACTGGGGTGGGAGGGTGAGGAGGCAAGTGGCAGGTGGGCAAAGAGGCAAGCAGTGAGCCAGCAGGAGTTCTAGGGGCAGGCATGGGGGTTTCTGGCAGGGGAGGGAGAAGGTGAAAGGAGGCAAGTGGTGGGTGGGGGACTGACTAGGAGGGATGCAGCAAGCCAGCGGGGGGCTAGGGGGTGAAGAGGGGTATGATGGTGGGGCTGAGCAGGGAGGGGGTAGGTCCTATTTTACTGCTGTGATCTGGTCACTCCATGTGTGCCATTTCTTCCCGCTCCCCCCCCCCCAACCTTGTTTTGATGCGGCGGAGCTGGGGAAGGAGGGTTTGTTTCCATGGGGCCGGGCAGCACTGGGGTGGGAAGGAGGGGGCAATTTTATATTAATAAGGAAATATTTTATAAATTTTAATAAAATAAACATTAGTGAAGAAAATCAGTTGTACAACTATCAAAACAAATTATTTTCCTAATATGAAAGTGCAAATCAGCTAATTAATATATGATACAATGTACGTAATATATAAATTTTGTTATTATTTATATAGTCATGGAAAGTAAATAATACATGGAAGAAAAGAAAAGGGTTTTTTTAAGTGTTTTTTTGTTTTAGTCATCCCTGCCGGGGCCCCATTGAAACTGTTAGAATTGGACCCCGCACTTCCTAAAGCCGTCCCTGATCACACCAGGACACTATTTTCACGATTCATCTTAGCATAATGTCATCACTACACCAAGGAAGTAGCACTATCAGCACAATGAAACAAACAAAGCCACATGTGCATGACAAAAATTCTCAGTACAAGCACACTGGGATCCACACAGCAGGATAGTAGTGTCAGTTTAGCTCTCAGTCTCTGAGTCCATCCCCACTAAACTAAGTCCAAAGTTTGAGCTAAACACAAGGGCACCTGCACATAGCTGTACTAACAGCAGGAGGTACACTAGCACAATAGAAAAGGAGGGTGAGTTGCATGTCAGGGCACTAATTCCCAATCCCAGTGCAAAGCAATATGGGATCCAGGCACCAGGTCCTTAGAACCAGAATTTGTACTCACAGGAGAGTGGGATGAAATTAGAGAAGTTACAGAAGGCAACTCCCAAGAAACAAGGCATTGACCAAATGGCTGAGTGGACGTTAAACAACCATCACCAGCCATTGTGTGCAGCAAGTGAATGACAATTAGTAACTTAATGACAACCATCACCAGAGAATTACTCAACCCTGGGACTCAGCAATGCCTCCCTCTCCTCCCAACATGATCACAAGCCCTTCCCTTAGGGGACAATTCAGGTTTCCCCTGATAGGAGAGGGAAAATCAGGCTACCTCTCCCTGCCCCCCAACATGGTGCCTGGACTTGTGTTTGCCAGAGCACATGGACTAAACTAAAACACATACAACAGCAGCACATAGTTCGTTCCAGCCTTCCCTTGGGAGACAATTCCATCCACACCCCCAAGGCAGAGATTGTGCTGCTATGAAGATTTTCCCCTGATAGTCTCAGTTTTCTTCTCCTACCCTCCCACCCCATCCCTTCCCCACTGCCTCTTCCCTTC
This sequence comes from Gopherus flavomarginatus, assembly GCF_025201925.1. Lineage (NCBI taxonomy): Eukaryota > Metazoa > Chordata > Testudines > Testudinidae > Gopherus > Gopherus flavomarginatus. The sequence continues at coordinate 289,806,537 of NC_066618.1, forward strand.
CACCCCGGACCGCCTAAGAGGCAGTCACCCAGATGCCAGGGAGGGGGAATCAAACACACTACATGGCCACTGTCTGAGAGGCAGGCATCTCTGCCTGGGCAGGGAGGGCAAGCAGAGACACCATACCCCACAGGAGACCAGGAGATGCGCCTTCCCCCGCCCACCAATGCCTGTCCTGGTCCAGCTGCCCGGGTGCAGGGGATGTTTTTGGAGATGCCTCTGGCTGAGCTCCCTGCCCCCCAGCACGCAGATGGCCATCCCACCAGCAGCCAGGTGTTGGCTCTCAGCCACCTGGAGGGTTTCCAGTCCCCCCTCAAGCCACACTCACCACAAGAAAGACCTCCTTTGAAATATACTTACCAGCTGCTGTTACTGGCTGCCTTTAGTTGGGTGAGAAGTTAGGAGCTGTTGCTGCAGAGCCAGAGAAAGCACACCTGCCACAGTGCAACAAGAAGCAGGTAGGAGAAGGAGATGGAGTCCCTCAGCTGCTCAGCCCCCTGCTCCAGGAGCAGTTCCCCTCACTGATTAGCTGGTTTTTGGCCACCAGCCAAACAGCAAGCATTCGCACTCTTCTACTTAGCTATCCTACTGCCCCCACCCCCACCAAACAGCTGATGGCTCGTGGGCCCCCATGGGCCTCATAAAATAGTTGGCTGGTGGGTGGGTGCCCCTGCCCCCTATAGGGGCATGCCCCGACCAACCCCTTCTTCCTCAAGGCCCCAGCCTCTCCTCCTCCTCAGGAGTCCAGCTTACTGGAGCTCAGTTCTTTCCCCCTCCCCTGCCGTCCCCTCACTGATTAGCTGTCTGTCTCCCTCCTGCTAGGAGACAGCTAATCGGTGAGGCAGGGAGAGAGCAGGGTTTATGCAGCACACTAGGGGAAGCCAGCAAAGCCTGCCTGCAGGAGCCCAGCTTGCTGAAGCTCAGTTCTTCCCCTCCCCTCCCTGCTGTGGGATCAGCTGTCTCCCTCCTGCTGGGAGACACAGCTGATCAGCAGGGGCAGGGTATGTAGCATGCTGGGGGAAGCCAGGCAGGCCAAGCTTCAGAGTGGAGCATGGGCCCCGCCCCAGGCACCATGGTAACTCCACCTAAGGCACGGCTTTTTTGAAAATGTGCTGAGGTGAAGCAGCTGCTTCCCCTGCACCCCACTAGCTACGCTACCGTGTGGCCTGCCTTGTGCAGGAGGTCAGACTAGATGATCATAATGGTCCCTTCTGACCTTAAAGTCTATGATTCTATGTAACACAACATGATGCATTATCGAAACAAGGAATAACAAGTGTGGAACTCCAATTAAAACAAGTCCAAGCCTTAAAAACGTGTCTAAATGTAAATCTATTTGTTGTGTCTAAAATTAACAATAAAACCATACTAGAAGTACAATGTGTACAGTATCAGAGGGATGGCCTTGTTAGTCTGGAACTGTAAAAGCAGCAAAGAGTCTTGTGGCACCTTTTAGAGTAACAGACATATTGGAGCATGAGTTTTTGTGGGTGAATACTTCTGTTAGTTTATAAGGTGCCACAGGACTCTTCAATGTGTACAATGCATACAAATGCAAAACTTATAAAATTCAATACATTAAAAAATGGTTAAGTCATGAGCAATGGCCTTTTAAATGGTTCAAAAATTCTCATATATAAAATCAATTGTGTGTGTGTGTATATATATATATATATATATATATATATATATAAATTTTAATTAAAATTAAGCTACTCTGAGAGGAAAGGAAAAACAAACACACACACACAGCAGCAACACCTGTTGCCAGAAATGATTAATAAAAAGTTATGGCAAATAAAATTAAGCAAAACACAATTAAAAATATAAATTAATAAAATTAACAAAGCATTGTGAAAACGAAGTAAATGACCACAACTAAATTGGTCCCTAAAGAAATGTCATTTAAACTATTCAAGTGCACTATGGCACAAAAGTGTTTAATTTAGGCAATGGGTGTATCTGTTTGGTAACCACTAAAAAAACATGTATTTTAAAAAAGTGTAACAAAAAAAGGCCCAATTAAGTCATGTAAATGTAATGTAACAAAGGTCATTATTAATAAAATTCTTTACCAAGGTCCTCTATTTAAAAAAATATTGTTTAAAAAAAAACAATGTAAACTGGCCCTTCAATTTAAAAATACATTGGAAACAACAACAAAAATCAAGCAATATGCAAAAAATGTATTTAAGTCTGCTCAGCTAAAAAAACAAACATACATTTGGATCCACAATGCTCAGATATTAAAATGGAGGGGGAGGCGAAGCACTGGTAGTTTCTCACTGGTATAATGTTTTTTTAAAATGGTCTCCTAGCGTCACAGCTCTTCTACATTTAATGCTATATCCTATTGTAATATTACTTGCATTACTAATTTTGTTAACCTTTATTATGCTATGCTCATACTGCCAAATTAAAAAAAAAAAGTTTTAAAGTAATATCTAAAATTAAATTGCTTGCAACGTTATAAAATAATACAATAATTAACGGCATTAATCATGTATCAAGAGGGCAGAATGTATATTATATTAACATACATTGTGATTCATATATCCATGTAATATGTTATAGGTCATTGAGGCCTTGTATGAGTGACACGTGCTTGACATCAAATGGATGCATTGCAAGTTAGCAACCGAAGAAAGGACTTAATGTCAAGGACTATTAGAACTCTTTGTGCAAACACAATCTTATGTTTCGAGAAAAATACGAAAAATCATCAGAAAAGGAAACACCAAATGGACTAATGTAAAATTGCATAAAAATTAAAGACAATGGCATGCCTTAAAACATGGCGGCCCGCCCAAAATTGTCTCTTTCAAATTGTGCAGGTAAAAGGCCTAGAAAACAGAGGCAAAGAACCAATGATGTGACAAAATGAACTATAAATAAATGCCTATAATTTCTGCAAATCTATGTCATTTATTAATCCAGAGTCCCGTGTGAATATATATGTGGTTTTGCTGGCTCCCTGCATCTTATGATCTTATCCAACAAAAGAAACTTGGACTGGCCATTGGGACCATTCTCACCTTGAACTCTGGTATAGTATGTTTGGGATGTAAATGTAAAGTAAGGAAGATTTGTTTTATAATCAATAAAAAGCATTTAAAGTATGGTGTACCAATACTGTGTCCGGTATCTGCTTGCTCCCCATCCCATTGGAAAACCTCTATTTCGGTCTAGCAGTCCAACTGATTAGCTTAACCTTCAGCCCCATTAAATGGTGTTCTTCCACAGGCTTTATGAATCAATTATGAAACCCTAAGAAAGCTAGCCAAGGAAGAATCTTTGAAAGCCTTAACGGCTTAAATACAGCCTGCCTTGATGTCAGCCCTGTAAAGCTATTAAAATCCTGCCTGGATTGCATTAGCATCACGGAAGTCTGCTGCTAATCTTGTAACCACTATACATTTTGCCTTCTGTTTATAAAGTTTTTTTTGTTTTTGTTTTTTAAGACTAATGAAAACACTGCAGTCTCATTTGACTTTCAGGCATGCACAAATGTTAGGAGAAAGAAAATGCTAGGTGCTCCGTCAATGAAATGAAGAAACAGGAGAGGAAGAAAGTAGTTTTACCCGTTTCCTGGACAACATGCTCATTCACTTGGTTTAAAATGCACAACTGCATTACATTATATTCTTTTTTATAACAGGAAAGTAAAGTTAGATTTTAAATGTAGTGTTGCTACTAGCTGTGGGCTGTGCGCGAAACAGCCTAGGCCACAGCCTTCTGCTAACAGGGCCCAACCTAAAGCCCACAGGAGTTAATGAAAAGCTTCCAAATGACTTCAGTGGATTTTGGATTAGACCATTGTTTATACTGACCTAGTGTCCCTTTGTCCAGGAGGACACTAAAGTGCTACACCATTTACAGGTCAGTTTGCCAGCTGCACCTTCCTATGCTGGCCACACCCTAAAGAGAGACAGAGGGCAAGAGAGAGTGTTCCCATTGCTTCCCTCCCAAGAGGTTCCACCAGGGAAGGGGCAGCTTTAAATCCACAAGACCTCCATATGGGTTGCTGGGGTAGAAGCGGCAGCGGGGTTGTTGACATCAACTCCTCATGTCCCAAACTATGCTCCCTCCCCAGCCGGTGCCACTCTTTGGGAGGGGCTCTCCTGAGTCCTTGCAGATGCCTTGCAGAGCAACCATACTAACCTTCTTGCAGTACAGGTCCTGCTGCTTGGCACTCTGCACTCAGGTCCAGGTTAGCTTCCTCCAGCCAAAACTTCATGCTGTATTTGGTCATATTTTATATAAACAATAGCCATTCCATTAGCAGCTGGTGAAATGCCATCACTGCTGTAGTGCAACATGGCCACGTGCTGACCACCACCCAATAGTTCCGGGTAGGAAATGGAGAATTCTCATATCCAGCAAACCATAGGGAAGCTTTTACATTGGTGATTTTGATTTTATTCCACCATTCCTGGCCCAATTTTGCAGCCTTTTGAGATTCAGCAAACCCAGATGAAATTCAGAGAAGCATCTGAGTTTCCAATTGTTTATCTGAACTTCCTTTCAGTCATTACTTTATATTTCATGTCTTTGAGCACAAACTGCTCATTCCTATGTGCAGTAACCAGGAGGGTTGTTTTATTCACATTTTCACCTACCCTAGAAATGGTTCCATATTGAATCTGGCTCTGCATCTCACACAAACACACCATGAGGTTTGGGATCAGATTAAAACCTCAGAACTGGAGCCCATCTCTTTAACAGGCCAAACCAGAACATGGTCTCTAAATGCCCCTGAGCTTCAGGAGAAGTTCAGATCTGGATCTAAATCCAGATTTGTACTTGGATGATCTCTCACTTAGTCTGTTTTCCCCAGCCTGAACAAATGAACCCAGCTCTCATCAGGTCACTTTCCTATGAATTTCTCACCTGTTTGCTCTACAACTGTTGCAGTCAGTCTATGGGGAATCCTGGATGGAAGTTTCAACCCTGCTCGTATCTGGTAGTATCTAGAGAGAGGATTTTAAAAAGAAATGATGTTATATAGATGACTACTCCATTCAATACAAGAACACACAATGGATATTTACGCTAGTTCAGAGAGCAAACATGCAGCTATGATATTAAGGAGAGCAGGTGGATTGGACTGTTAAATATTATGGCCCTGATTCTCCTCTCATTCACATAAGCTTTATACAAGTTTAATTCCATTGACTTCAAGGGAATTACTCTCACGTTCGTGTAAATCAGGAGGAGGAATAAACCCAATACGCGTTTAATATGAAGAGCCGTGACAGAAAAGCTTGCTTCGAGAAAAGAGGAGTCCATGATGCAATGCAACACGATCAAACAGGATGCATTGGAAAGTTAACAAGTGAAAACACAATAGAAATGTTTGTACATTATCCAACATTATCCCCCTCAGTTAACATGCTTCTGTTCATACTATGATTATTATTAACAAGGCAACTCTATATGTATTTGCATTAATCAAGTTTAGGCCCACTTGCATTGTAGTTATTTGCTATCAGTGGGCCAAATCTTATGCTAAACACACAGGCTCTGATTTTCGTTTTTCTCAGTGGATGCTCTCCCACCTTCCAGTTTCCATGTATGTGCTCCTGCCCCCAACTGGTGGCTTGTGAGTGCTGAGCAACCCTTGGTTTTTTTTTCAGTAGGTGCTTGAGCCCCGGAGCACCAGCGGAGTCAGCACTTATGGTTACATGTATCAGGACAGCACCTGGCCACAGAATGTGAGAGAACAGCAATGGAAATGTTGCTTGAGTGAGCGTTAAGTGCACTGCAGGACTCTGAAGAAAATTTGTATATTTCTGTATAAAGCCTTCATATATAAATAGAGAGGTATATTCCCCAACAAAAATGTTCATTAGCCAAGAGTAATAGGCACCATAGTCCAATTAACAGCATTCTGCCATGTAATTCAGGATATCTGGGTCCTGTTCACAACCTGCTGTGTGCCTTGATGGAGTCAATTCATTTGTGTGTGTGTCTGTTTCTTCTACTCTTTGCCTGGTCTATTTACATTATGAATTCTTTGGGGCAGGTACTGTACGACTGTTCAACTTAGAAAAGACACAACTAAGGGAACATATGATAGGGGTCCATAAAATCATGAATGGTGTGAGGAAAGTGAATAGGGATGTGTTACTTATCCCTTTATATATGACAAGAATTAGGAATCACCCGATGAAATTGACAGACAGCAGGTTTGGAACAAACAAACAAAGAAATACTTCTTCACACAATGCACAGTCAACCTGTGGGACTCGTTGCCATGGGATTTTGTGAAGGCCAAAAGTATAACTGGGTTCAATAAAGAATTAGAATGGGGGTAGGCCCATCAATGGCTATCAGTCAAGATGGTCAGGGGTCCAACACCCATGATCCATCTGTCCTTAAATCTCCAACTGCCAGTAGCTGGGACTGGACCACAGGAGACAGATCACTTGATAATTGCCCTCGTCTGTTCATTCTCTGTGAAGCATCTAGCACTGGCTACTCTTGGTAGAGAGGATACTGGGCTAGCTGGACCACTGGTCTGATGCAGTATGGCCATTCTTATGTTCTTATGTCTATTACAATGTGTATGTACAATGCCAAGCACAGTGGAGCCCTGGCTTCAGTTATTGCCTCTAGTTGTAAATTATGATTTTAGATTTAAAAGGTTTATCACTGGAATCCAATCAGATAATATTTAAACACTTTACAAAAACTACTACGTGTGTGTGTGTGTGTGTGTGTGTGTGTGTGTGTGGGCAAGGGTGAGGAGGTGTTTTTATTTTTGTATGAGTATCTGGAAATGAACATTTCAGGAATCCAGCCAACCTCAACTTGACATAACTGCCATTGCACACACGAGCCCCATCCCAATTACAACTACCCACCCAACCTACACCCTGCCCCTTTGTTCCATTCTGTGGTGGAGATAGGTTGGTGGAAGTACCTTAATGCATTTAGATACTGTTTATTAAACCCTTAGCAAAGATTTTAAGACCAGATCAGACCCACATGTTAAAACCTGCAGGAGGGGGCTTTGTGGGGAGAACATTCTCCACGGAATCCCCTCACAGAGATCCCCATGCAAAGAGTGAGGTTTGATCAAACACTCCTTACAGAAAAGAGTTCAGGCCCAGCCACCCAAACCTGGCAAATCCCTGAAGATCTGCGTGGACCCCATAGCACATCCATACTGTCGCTGCCCCTTGGCACCAGATACAGGCAAGACTTGCAGACGAGAAGCCGGTACTTCATTTATGGGTCACACGCTGCCTAATACCCCCACACTCACACCCTACACCCCACACCCATTCCGCTGATGCATGATTGGGAACTGAGTGCAAGAGCAAAGTGCCTGATTTTCCTCCACCTTACACTGGTTTACACAACTGTAGGATCACTGACTTCAGTTGAGGTTCTCCTGATTTACCCCAGGACATGTGAGGGAAGAGTTGAGCTGAAGGTGTTTAATCATAGTGAAAATATAAAGTAATACATTTTGTTAAAATGATAACAGCCTGCTTGCACTATCAGCAAAATCAAAAGTATCTTTCTAAATTAAAATACTAATATCACTACTAGCCATCGCTGATGGTTGCCACAAATAAGTAACAAGACTCTAATATGCAGACATTAACTGATAACATGTTTTATCATGAATCCCAGTCACACTGGGGATTGGTCCAGTGTGACAGGGACTCGTGTGCATAATCCTGACTGCATGTGGATCTTTCATAGGGAAAAATAAAATCCTATCATTTCCGGCTGCCTGTTTTATTCCTTTATGTCTAAAGATTCTGACTGTTCAGGAAACACTGGACGGGATGAGCAACTATTTAGCTAGAAAGCAGAAAATGTTCAGACTGCACAGAGTTTTACCCTAGGATAGCATTTGAGCTCTCCTTAAACAAACTCAGCCATTGCTTCAACAGCTCTGCACACTGCATCATTCCTTACACGCATCATCCTCCATGTCTAAACTGCATCACGCTCCTTTTTCTTCAGCTTTTCTTCCCGAGGCATCCTGCTCTTTCTGCTTTTACCCCTGCCAGTTTTCAAAGGAATAAGTTGATCTAAAGCACCATGGTTGTACCAGTTTAAAGTCTGTGTTGCTCTGTGAGACAGCAGCCATTTCTCTTTTTTAAAAGATTCTAGATGAAGGACCTACCACTGCCTTGCATAGTATAAAGAGCATCCAGGCTCTGCACAGTTAAGGTTGAAAGTACCTCTCCATTATAAAGCCCAATTCTCCACTGCCTTGCTCCCTGTGTCATCATTTATTCCTGTGCCAAGCGAGAACGGAGCAGGAGTACAATACTACTGAATTAGAATGGCATGTGACTTTTACTTTGCACAGTTTCACATGACAATACAAGGTGCAAAACAGTCATTTCTGCAACATACCAAGGCACAGACCAGATTAGTGGGGGTGGAGGGAGGGACTGTGTCATCTCTGTCCTGCAACCTTTGCTGCCTTACAATGCCTTGCTGGAGAAGCTCCCATCTGGCTGCTCTTACCCCCCTAGCTTTCACCAGCCTTGATTATACTGCTGGGTGACCCCAACATGCCTCCAGTTCCAGATTTTCTCCCAGACATGTATGTCCTGTACTGCCCAGCACTCTGCTAGGCAGTACAAATATATTAAATCCATTATTCCTTTAAGGGAATAATATTCCAGTTTATTACCTTAGAGTTACCTAGATACTTTATCTTAAATACACTGGATTAGATAAAACAATGAAACAAATTTATTAACTACAAAGAGATAGATTTTAAGTGAGTAATGAGGCATACAAGTCATAAATGGTTACAAGAAAAAACAAACACTTATTAGTATCTACTTAAGAAACTTAGTTGCAAAGCAAATTTTCTCACAACATGCTCCAGCAGATTGCTGAGCAAATTCTCAAATCAGAACCTCTCTCCCAGAGTCCAATATTTGTTTCATTTTGTCTTCTGAGGTGTGGAGAATGAGATGGGTAGGGAGAGAGACAGGGGTCCCTCCGGGTGTTGGTCCTTCCTTTTTATAGTTTTAATACCTCTCTTGGAAAACATTTCCAGCTGAGACCCAGGAGACAGAGTCTATGTAGAAGGATGATCCCTGCTGGTTTTTTTCCACCTATATGAACTTTTTTTTGTTTTCCCTTCCTCCTTGATGACTCTGTTTACTGCTTAAATGCAAATTAAAGCAAGCACACATTCCTTTGTATGGGACAGACCTGTTTGCCAATTTTGGTTTGGCAGGGCTGTGTGGCTTGGAACATGTGTTAATAACACCATATAGAGATATTTTATAACTGCACATACCATGTTGCCATACATATTATCAGGATAATACTGACCAGCAAATTGTGAGTTGTCAAATGATACCCTACAAGGCATACCTTGTACAAAGATTATTATAATAGTGTGTAGGGTGTGAATACAGGAGTGTATTCCATCACCGTTTCTTATCCCACTAATGCTGACATAAATGAACCAATTCAGCTGATACTTCACAGGCATAATGGAGATTACAAACTCTTCAGGGCAGGACCTGCCCTTTATACAGTGTGTTTGTACAGTGTCTAGCATAACAGGCCCTTAGTCCTGATTGGGGTTTCTATATGGACTATGGCAATATCAATACGTAATAATCCATATTATCTGAGGATAGAATGTTTCCAGAACATTTGGGACCAACTGGACAATGTATTCAAGAGTGAGGCAGAGTCAAAAAGACATGGAGGTGGTTTTATTTTTTTTAAAGTAATCCACACTTTCAGCTCATTATTGTTTGATCTGTTGGTTTTTAGGAGGACCAGTGTCTTTGGCTTGTTCTGGAGAATTTAGCGAGTAATTGTGTGGGGTTTGTATTTGTTTAATTGGGTTCTTCAGTACTTCATTTTTATGCACATTATGAAGTGTAATCCCAAGCTTACCAAACTGTGCACAAGTGCCACAGAGCTCTCAGGAACCCTGCAGGGCATCTCCTGAAGTGCCGCTGCTTCTACCGCCCCTTTAGCAATCTGGGGCTGAGAGACGTCCCGGAAAGCAAGAGAAGCAATTCTAAAAGGTTATTGGCCGAAGATGACTGAAGGGTTGGAGTGGCAGTGGGGAGATCGCCATGCATGAAAGGAGGTGCTGATCCAAAAGTTACTGAAATTTTCAGTACATCTTTCAGGAAAGTTCAGGACTGCTGCTATAAGATGAACATGAAGGCTGATGGAGTTTTGCAAGGCCTTACTATGAACGTTCTGCACAATTACATTCAGTACTGAGCAATGCATTTATAAACTCTCTGCATTCTTCTATGAGCATCAGGATTCTCTTACTAAAAACAACAGTACTGAATGTGTTAAGCATGTAGGTATTCAGAGCAGCTAATAAACATTTTAGCCAACTAAGTATTTAATAGCAAGTGCATTTTTCTATATTTGTCACTACCAGGATTAAAGGGACTGACATTTAAATAGGGCAAAATGTAACAGAGGATGGAGCTGGCTTTTTTTTCCCCCCTCAACACGGAAGATTTTATCATCCAACAGGACGCCATTTGAAACACAGTTGTGATCACACTGTCACCACCCTGACAGTATGCTACTATAGAGCTCTGACAGCAAGCCTTCCCTTTTTGTCAATGCCGGATTACTCAAGGGTACTCATCTGTATTCTCTGAATGTGCAGAAGAACAGTAAGCTGCAAGAGAATGCCTCAGACAAATAAAATGAATAATGAGGGCTTATAAAGAATCAGAATTTTAAATGAGACGCGGCAGGGCCATAGGTCAGCCTAAAAGGAGTTTGGTACAGGGGTTTGTGTAACTCCATCACTGGAGGTGATTTGCTCTGCCTGAATGTTAGTTGATCGGATACGACAAGAACAGAACGTAACAGGCCTTGCAGTTGGTATGGATTTGTGTGTTGCATTACATCTATAAGCCTGATGAAAAACCCAGAGTAAGTGGGATTCTTTCCATTTACTTCAACAGGCACTGGATCATGCCTCTCTATCCAACATACAGCACATATATAGTATTGGCAAAAATAGAAAGAAGGTTTGTACAAGTCCTGCAATTCCACAAGAGTTCAGTATAATGTCATATAGTTGATTTATTACATTAAAATGAGTGGAACGTGCTGATCTGGCAACACTGGAGATCGAAGTCCCCTACTCCTCCACAGTGAAATTCAGCCCTTTGTGGAGGCCAGCTGAGGGGCTATGAACTAATTAAGTACCATTTAAGCCCTTAAAGTAAAACATAACTAATATTTAAGTGGGGCACAGGCCTCACTCTAGCCCTCCGCAAATGGCTAAATTTTACTTCTACAAACAAGTAGAGCTTAGGCAATGTCAGCACAAGTGTCCTCCTGTTCCTCCCACACAACAGGGCTAACTTGTGCCCTAGAGAGATTAGCACCTGGGGTGCTTATGCTTCAGTTTCCATGCCCCAGTTTGGGTATAATTACATCCGGGCAAAATAATGGCACCTGCAATATAATTGATTTAGGTTCCTAGTTTGAAGATCCAGCCATGTGATTAGACAACCCAGTAGCCATTTCATGGACCTGCCATTAAACAAATTGTTTATTTCGGTTTTCGACACTCTCCCCCACCCCCCAAAAAAGGTTTCTTCTCCTTACCCAGAAATTGCCTCATTTTTAATTCCTTCCTACCATTTTCATTGAAAAAAGGGAAGAAAAAGTAAAAGAAGGAGAGAAATAGGAATTTAGGAGGGACTTACCTGGACTGGCATCAGGCTCATTTAGTGCCTCATTTTCCCCTCTCAGCAGTCATCCACAGTGCAGGAGCTTCATTGTTATGAGCAGTAAGGTAGATTAGCCCTCTAGCTACATCAGTGGTTTTCAATCTGTGATCCACGGACACCTGGTGGCACACAGGCTATGTCGTCTAAGATTTCCAAAGGGGTCCGCACCTCCATTCAAAATGTTTTAGGGGTCCACGTATGAAAAGAGATTGAAAACCACTCAGCTACACCATGAGTTCACATCTTTCAAAGTCAAAGACACAAAGGATACAAAACCAATCTTCCACCCTAGACTCTTACCCAGCTCATCTCTCCAAGGGTCCTTCCAACTGCACAACAGTCTGCAGCCTTTCTGCTGGACTCAGCTTCCAGCCCTCACAGGGTCCCATCAGTACCTTCTTCCCCTTGTACAAAGTAGCAACACAGGGGGAAAACCAGGCCCACCCTCTACTATAGGCCTGGGGTCCTAAACAATTAGGCTATCTGCACAATAACCCAAACTGCCCAGTCTCTCTTTCCCAGTGACTCTTCCTATATGTTCTCAGCCTAGGTCTGCTCACTGGTCCTTGCCTGTCTGTGTAAGGGCCCACCAGTCTTGAACCTGGGCCCACAGCCTCCCAGGCAGCACCTATTGGGCAGCCACCCTAGAATTGTTGGGAGCAAGGGGCTAGCAAAACTCTGACTCCTCCCAGAGGCACCGCATACAAGGATCCTGACTGCAGTCAATGGTTGGCCCCACTGATTGGCCCAACCATACTATTGTAGTCTATAGGATAGTTTAGGTTAAGAAATAATTGTAAGTTAAGTCTGGAGCCTACATTAGGCCAAGTGAAAAGGAGCATGGGAAACAAAAGTTGCTAGTGTGAGAAATGTCAATGATAAGAGTTAAATAAGATAGAGTGTTGTGGGAAAGTAAGAGTTAGCAAGGACATGACCCAGGGTTATTTTACCATTATGTTTTGGTTGTAACTGGCTTGAGCAAGGTTTTTAATGAGTGTTTTCAAGACTTGCGAATGTTTTATTAAAGTGTTATCTACACTGACAGCATGAGAAGGACATTGGTGCAGATGTAAATTTCAATAATGTATAACGTAGAGGGCCAATAAGATGGCAGAAATATAATTATGGTAAAGGGCAGTTTAATGCCAATTAGTATTAAAATGGTGTATAAAAGGAGTAGTTTTGCTAAATCGCAGAGACAGCTCCAACTAACTTCCCAAGGGTACTGGTAGGTTGCAGGATCATAAGGCTGTACTTCACACTGTTGTTAGTGGTCTGACCACCAACTGATACACTCGAAGATGGAATGATGTAAGTATAACTGGAGTGTTGTGAAAGTGGGAATTGCATGCCTGTTTGCATAACTCATCATTTTCCTGGTAAATGAAGTTTGGTATTATGCTTCCAAGTGTTGCCTAGTGGTTACAAAAGGCCACACTATTTAAGGCATGAGGTGGCACAGGAAGTTGCCTGAACAACTGACAGACTTCTTGCTGCACTAGACCTGACTCTAATGTGGTCTCTGGTTCCTGATTTCAGCTCTGACTCCTAGCCTGGTTCCTGCTGTGACCTCTGGTTCTGACCACTAGGCCTAACCACCAGATCAGACTGTCCATGTCCTGGTCCTGACGCTCCCAAGTCTGCTCTCCTAGAATCTCTTTCCTGGCTGAACTCAGGCTGCCCTTATATCTCCCAGGAGACTCTTGGTCATTTGCTCCTGTCGTCACATGACCCCGAACTCCTTCACTTCAAGAGATGGGCTAAACCTGGCAGAGGTGAGGCTTAGCCCCAATGCCTCTTAAAGAGCCAGCTCACACTGATTGGGGGGAAGGGCAATGTAATAAATCCAAGAACTGAATATTTCAGGTTTTCAAAATACAAACTAAACAAAAAATATTTAATTTGAAACAAAATGTCAATCTGTTTTGTTTAGAAGGTTTATACAAAAAAGCTTGTTGCTGACAGAACTGTTTCCATGAAACATCTTGATTTTGACACACCATCATTTTCCAACTAAAGAAGTTTCAGTCAAAACATTTCAATTGGCTCTAAAAGTATAACCATCACCTAGGACAGAGAAATTCAGAGCAGAGCAAAGTTATTTCCAGTAGAAGTACGGAAGCATTAATGCCTTCATACAAGACACTGGGGAGGAAAACTGTGTACAGGTCTGATTGCCTGTGTTCAAAAAAAGATGAATCCAAAGTGGAACAGGTGCAGAGAAGACTATTAGGCTGATCAGCGAGGGCCATTTGTTTAGCCTAGCAAAATAAAGGCCAAGAAGGGATATGATTGCTCCCAATAAACACATCAGGGGGATGTACCAGGGAGGGAGACGAGCTATTAAAGCTAAAAGACAACACTGACACAAGAACAAATGGGGATAAACTGGCCGTTAATACATTTAGACCGGAAATGAAAAGAAGATTTCTAATCGTAACAGGAGTGGGCTTCTGGAACAGCCTCTCACTAGGAGTAGTGGGGGCGAACAATCTAACCAACATTCCAGTGGAAATTGATAAACTTGTGAATGGGATCATCTGACAGAGCTGCCTGTGATAGATGACCCAGGCAGTTCCTCCAAGTCCTGTGTTCCTAAGTGGTTCACTTCTGTAGCCCAGTAGGCCAGCTCACCTGTATTATATTCATTGCTTTGTTATACTGCTTTATTATATTTAGTAGTAATGCAAGGAACCTACAGGCTTTTATCCTTAAGATTTGGCTTTAGTAGATAGTGTGAGGCTTCAGGCCTATAACCTTTGGCACAGATCAACTTAATTAATTCACCCACTATAGGGAACTGACAGAGGTGTGCCAGAGGGGGAATTTTGTCCAGAATACTGACATCAGCCATCACAGAATACAGCTGACACAAGCATCCGGAAAGTTCCGGATGGAACCTCCGACCGCAAAGCTGCCATGACAGCAAATTGACATGTCTGCTAATAGGATAACATCATACATTCATACATATACGAACCTATAGAAAACGGACACCTTAAGGGGAGGAAATACAAATAAGGACCTCCATTGAAAAGGCATTGGCCATGGCAGCGTCAGCATAACCTACTATAAAAGTAACATCCCAGGGGCAGCAGAGAGGTTGGAGAGATGTAGACCTTGGGAGGGGCCAGAATGAGGATGATGACGGTGATGGTGATGAGAAAGATAATGGTTAAGTATGAAAGATAAGGGTGTAAGCATGGACGTCCAAATGTACTTTCTGTATTATCTCTATTTGCCTTGTTGACTTTAAGTATGTGTATAACTTTGCTAAATTATTAATATATATATTTGTATATATGGAGAGAGAGTTCCTATAGTGTGAGTGTTGCACCTGTGCACATCAGAGTTCCCAAATTATATGGTAATTTTACAATAATTTTACTGGGCCTGATCTTGGGACAAGAAACTGTTAATCCTCAAGTTACAATTATATATACCCAACTTTGGGTCAGGCTACACTTCTGACCACTGGTAAGTTAGGAAGACATTTTCATTTGGCGTACACCTTGGATAGACCTCTTTGTTGTCCAAGTGAAGGAGAAAAAGTAAATAACCTCCAGATACAGGAACTGAAAAATTCTAGCGACTGTACTTAACATTCTCAAGCCATGCTCCAATATTTATGTCACAATCTAAGCACAATCTCCCATTCCTTCCCAGGGTTTCTCCTCCTGTTTTCTGGGCAGTCGGAAAACTTCAGACAGACTCTGCAGCTGATCAGAAGGATGATTCCAGCTTCCATGCACTGAAGCTGGAATACTACTCACCTATGGCCTTGTAGACAGAGTACTGGACTGGGACTTAGGAAGTCAGGAATTTAGTCCTGGTTTTGCTACTAGCCTGCTGGGTGACCTTGGGCAAGTCACTTCATCTCTCTGTGCCTCAGTTTCTCTATCTGTAAAATGAGGATAATGATCTTGCCCTCCTTTGTAAGACACTTTGAGATCTACTGGTGAAAGCATGACATAAGAGCTGGCATTATTATTTGATATCTTAAGAGTTTCTGCATTTCTGAGGGACATTTTCCTGATCATAATGCTATACATCCTTGGTTCACACTGAGTAATTTTAAATTCAGGGTGAGACCCATACGGTGAACTGCCTGTTGTCACGTGATACCAAAAAGAATTAACGCATTTTAGTAAAGGCTACACTGACCAGGTTTCATCATCGACAAGGTATCACAAAAGGCTACTACTTCATTCGTCACTCCTGCATCAGAAATTCTGTCCCTGCACGGAAAATCAGGCATCACCCCAATCAAGAGTCCCTGTGTTCAGAATGAGAGATGCAAGTGGCACCTTTGGAACATCCCATGTGGGTAATGCAGCCACCGGGAACTTGCCTTCCCACAGGCTTTGTACATCTTCATTAGTCATCAATTCCCTTTTCAACTATGGTATAAAATAATTAGATTTTTAAACTTCACGTTCCCAAGTTTGACGCACTGATAGTTTTCTGAGGGCCTGCACTGCCTCAGGTGGGACCTTTTATCCCTTGTTTTTTAAACTGCTCTAATCTTTATGGTGAGGACTGTAGTGTGTAAACCACAGCTCATGGTATGGCACAGCACCTCTTCAGGGGCCCCTACAGGCCCTGCCATGCTCTGGCACAATGCTCTAGGAACACTGAGAATAGAGCAGACTGTGCAATACTCTTAGTAGGGTTGTCCCACGTCTGGGTTTTACCCGGATAGGCTGATTTTTGGTTTGCCAGGTGCCCTGTTTTCGGGGGCCTACAACCCTAAATTGCACCCAAACCAAAAGCCCTGTTACTACGGGGCAAGGGAAACATACTGGACCATTAACCCACCCCAGCCTCTGCTCAGCTGGGGCTGCCTCCTAACTGCAGCCAAGCTCCTTGAGACGATCCAGTGAGCGACGGGGGGGAGGAGAGGAGCGAGCAATGGAGGTCAGGTCTTCCAGGAAGAAGCAGAGAGGAGGCGGGGCCTTGGAGGGAAGAGGAAGGGCAAGGGACGGGGTCATCAGGTGTCAGTTACCAGAAATTAGAAAGGTGGCAACCCTAACTCTTAGAAAGAGTTCAGCAGGAAATCCATCCTGTCCCAGCCCAGCTACACTAGCCAGTGTCTAGGGGCCCACAAACTCTGCACTCACTCACCCTTTTGATAGGCCAGAGCAATTGTCAGCTAACCTAAGGGCTGTGATGGCATCTAGAACATAAGAACAGCCATACTGTGTCAGACCAAAGGTCCATCAAGCTCAGTATCCTGTCTCTGACAGTGCCCAATGGCAGGTGCCCCACAGGGAACGAACAAACAGGTTATCATCAAGTGACCCCTGCCCTGTCATCCAATCCCAGCTTCTGGCAAACAGAGGCTAGGGACAGCATCTCTGCTCATCCTGGCTAATGGCAACCACTAAATAATGCAAGGGGGTGGATTCATGCACCTTCTGCCCCACTGCACATCCATGCAGGGCTAATCTTTTGACTAACCCTAAGCACCAATAAATCCACAATCAGGAATATTATTTATATTAGAGTAGAACCTTCAGGCACGAGTGATCAGGGGCCCATTATGCCAGGCATAGTACAGACACATAACAAAAGAAAGTCCCTGCCCCAGAGAACTTATAATCTAAACAAAGAGTCGGAGAGGTAACAGAGGAGTGACATGATTTGCCCCAGGTCAGGCAGAGCTGGTACTAGAACTCAGATTTCCTTAGTGCTCATCCGGTGTCCTGTCTGCCAGCCAACACTGCTTCCCTATGACTAGTCCTGCATTTTCAGGAAGTCAGCATGTTCTGTTTCTAACTCCTATGACTCTATAAACATCAAATGTTAAAACTAGTCTGGCCAAATCCCAAGAATTTTGTTTTGAAAAAAAATAGAGTTTTTGGAATTTGTTTTTCTTTCATATCAGGAAGAACCTGAGACCCTTTGAGATTTTTCATGAAAAAAACAGAGAGTGAGTGTACATAAGAGCCAATAGACCAGTGGTTGGGCACTCATCTGGGATGTGGCAAACCCCACTTCAATCTCTACTCTGTATGATTCAGACCAGAATCTAAAACGGTGGTGGGCAACGTGCAGCCCGTAGACTACACATGGCCCATCAGGGTAATCTGCTGGCAGGCCACCAGGCAATTTATTTACATTTGCATGGCCGCCTGCAGCTCCCGGTGGCTGTGGTTCGCCGTTCCCGGCCAAAACTAGTTAAACTGTTCTAAGTAGCTGGTGTCTATTATTTATTGCTTACTGACTTCTCTTTTGCCTTTTCTGTTTCATTCTACCTTAGACAGCGAGAATAAGTAATCTTACATTGATTTTTTTAAATTGAAGCAAGTTACCAGATTTGATGAACCAATGGTGGCTAGATAGTATGGAAAATCCAATGTTCTTTCAGAGATACTATAGGTGCAACAACACTAATGAAACATCAACACGTGCCTGCACAGTACCATTAGATCCTGCTTCTTTTGTAGGAAGACAAACACTAGGGTGATGAATGCTCTAAAAATACCATAGATCAGATTGTGTCATGAATTGCATGGTGACAGCCTATAGCTTTGGACCTCCTGACAAGCAGCAAGGTTCAAAATGTAGTTCTGAGTTAGACTGTACATTTTAATAAAGGATCAGAAAAATACATACTACAAACCGACTGTACACTAACACTGTAATTCAATCCAGAGTTTCCGTAGCTCTTTATACAATTGATGGAGCTGCTTGCAAACAACTCATGTCAGCAGAACCTTCTCAATTGAATTATTGTCTTGTGCTGAGCCAAGGCCATGCATTATTCTATGAGAAAACAAAGCCTGAACTTGCAGGCAAAGGAAAGGCAGAAGAAATACTGCATGAGAAGAGCACTCAGAGGGGCTTCAAATGACTTCATAGAACCCCATGCCCCCCTGTGTGTCATCAGAAAGAAGAATCTTCAGCATCAAAGAACAGATTTCTATCACTTGAGTTAAAGGGCAAACTTCATAAGCTGGCAAGAGTAGTAAGCTATTATACGCCAGGTGGACCAGCACCTGGAGGGGAATCATGACACACACCACAAGTGTATGGCATTCAGATAGCCTCCAACAACGTTTTTCACAGTGGTATATATATTTAAAGCCAGAAGGGACCCTTGTGATCAACTAGGCTGACCTCCTGCATAAAACACTGACCTTTGAGTTTCACCCAGTGATCTCTGCATCTAGCTCAACAATTTGTGGCTGAGCCACAGCATATCTTTTAGAAAGACATCCATTTTTGAATCTTTAAAAACAAAAACAATATAAAAAAAACCCCTAACCACTTTAAATGCAAGCTAAACAAAATGAAAGTCAAAAAAACAACACCATCAGTATTATTGAAAGCCATGGTTCTCAACCAGGGGTATGTGTATCCCTGGGGGCACACTGAGGTCTTCCAGGGGGTACATTGACATATCTAGATATTTGCCTAGTTTTACAAAAGGCTACATAAAAAGCACTAGCGAAGTCAGTACAAACTAAAATATCATACAATGAAATGTTTATACTGCTCTATATATTATACACCAGCAATAGACAACCTATGGCACGCGTGCCAAAGGCGTCACGCAAGCTGATTTTCAGTGGCACTCGCACTGCCCGGGGCCTGGCCACTGGTCTGGGGGGCTCTGCATTTTAATTTAATTTTAAATGAAGTTTCTTAAACATTTTAAAAACCTTATTTACTTTACATACAATATTTAATTATATATTATAGAAAGATCTTCTAAAAGCGTTAAAATGTATGGCTGGCACTTAAATTAGAGCAAATAAATGAAGATTCGGCACACCACTTCTGAAAGGTTGCTGACTCCTGTTATACACTGAAATGTAAGTACAAAATTTATATTCCAATGGATTTATTTTATAATTATGTAGTAAAAATGAGGAAGTAAGCACTTTTTCAGTAATAGTGTGCTGTGACACTTTTGTATTTTTATCTGAATTTGTAAGCAAGTAGTTTTTAAAGTGAGGTGAAACTTGGGGTGCACAAGCCGAATCAGACTCTTGAAAAGGGTACCGTAGTTTGGAAAGATTGAGAAGCACTGATTTAAAGCATAGGAGGGAAGAATGGGTAAATAACCCTCCATACTACGGATGCTCAAATTACTTTTCCGATCAACCATTCACATGCTCATAACTAATAGATCTTCACTAAATGAAGTTAGAGGGAATATGGTTTTCTGAGTGTGTTTTTTTAAAAGCTTGATATCTGAAGTAAAATCTGAAGTAAGCTGAGATATTCATAAGAACAGTGCCAAACAAACACATCCTAGTGACTGCATTGGGTGTAGAGATGCTTCAGAGAACTACATTGTGCAAGTGTTTATTATTTGTATTACAAAACTGTCTTGAGGCAACAACCCAGACGGAGGTCCCGTTGTGGAAGGTGCTGTAAAAACTCATAGTAAGAGCTATTCTCTGCCCCAGAGAGCCTGAAATCCAAGTATACAAGCCGGACAAAGGGTGGAGCAATGGATGACATATCCCTCATCTTACGGATGAGGAACAGAGAGATTGCAACTTGCCCAAGGTCACACAGGAAGTCTGTGGCAGACACTGAAACTAAATCTTCTGATTGCTATGACAGTGCCTTAGCCATAAAATCAATCCAAAGCAATTAGCAAAGAGCCACCTGTGAATAAAATAGATTTGCATTTGCCATTTATCTCCATTTAAAAAACAAAAGAAAACATTTGACACGGTTTCACTTCAAATATTAATTCTACTTATGGCTTTTCCCCTATATGCCACAGCTGCAGTGCCAAATAACTATAGCAGATGAGCTAAGCACGACCACCTGGGCTTGAATCCATGCTCGCTATCATTAATCATTCTGTTTCCAAGACTTTCTTACCAGATTTTTCCTAGGGCTTTTGCATAATTCTTCGCAGCCCAGCTTCTATATTTTAATGCTAAGAAACCCTGTGAGGGCCCAATCCTTCAATCCCAAAGAGGTATTCAGCACCTTCTACTCCCAATGAAATCCACAGATTTCAAGGCTCGGATCAGTACCTTGCCAGTAGTGCTCAGCACCTCAGCAGCACAGGCACCTAGAAATGTGCACTGGGTCCAGGATTCAGGGCTCAATCCCGTAAGGAGGTGAGCACTCTGGACCTGATGCAGCAAAGCCTTAAATAATTTTAAACAAGTGAAAAGTCGTGTGCTTAAGTGCTTTTCTGGATCACAGCCAGTGCTTGCAACTTCACAGGATTGAGCCTTTGGAGCACTGGAGGCCAGGCTTTTATTTAGATGTGAGTGAACCTCAGTCATGATCAGTTTAATTCCTCCACTTCCTTACACCTTTTGATCAAATCATCTCTTCCCCACAGGAGCCTGCAATTCTGATGCCATAATCCCCCCAGCCCTTTAATCTCCTGCAGCTCTCTGACAATTATGCCAACAGGGTCTCTTTACATCTCCTTTTATGTTCACCTCAGGAGCCTTTACCCTTTTTCTGCCCACCAAGGTAGCACTGTCTGCATGACTACTTTTAAACCAATTTGACCTTTTCTTCCCATTCCTGCTACTTAGCACAGCTGGAAGTGAAAAAGGCTGGGGAGAAGGCTGAACAGCAGAGTAAAGCTGGGAAAAGATATTTTACTATAGACAAAGAGGCAGTGGGAAAGGAAAGGAAAGGAAAGGCCAGAAGCATTTAGGAACCCACTAAGAACTGGGCACAGATACTTAAGACTCAGGAGAAATGAGAACCTTGGCAATATGGGCTAATTTTGTGTCACAGTCAAGGAATAAGGTATAAGATCTAGTCTTACATTATACAGACACCTGTACAGTCATAAATTTTAAGACCAGAAGGGACCATGGTGATCAGTCAGACCTCCTGCAAAAAACACAGATCAAGACAACCTTAGTAATGCTTAACTGCCTCATTCTTTTGGGCACAAACTAGCATAAAAGCAAAGCACCCTTTAATATATGTGTGAGAAATCCAGAGATGGCTGGAGGTAGGTCATTCTTTCTGTCTTTATTCAAATTTTTATACTGCAGTTTGCTTGTATAACACTTTGCTCCCTTCAGAAGATGTATAGATCTAGCTAAAGAGAGAATGAATATAGTGGCTCATTAGATTTCCAGTGTTTCTATAATGTTGTTCGTGATATTTTAAAAAGTTAAATAGTGCTGGCTCTACTTTCCTGGATCTGATTGAAGGATTGGGCCCTAATTGAGTGTAAGGAAAAAGAAGCTATTTAGATAGGTACATGAGCTTGGTTCAGCTTGTAAACAACTTATAAACTCCTCCCTCTGTTCAGAAAGTCTCAGATCTAGTCACAACAATATTGTCTAAGTGAAAACTAGAATTTCTGTATTGGAAGAAATTCTGATTTCAACATTCGTTGTTCCAAATAAGAACAAAGATGAAATATTGAATTTTTTTGCAGAACAAAAAGTTCCAAAAAATATTTTCAGTTCTGAAGTGGTAAAATGTTTTGTTTCAGAATTTTCAGTCAAAATGAAATATTTCATTATTCCCAAATAAAAATATTTCATTTCAGTTTGTTGACCTTGACAGAGAGACATAAAAGGGAATGCTTTGATCTTACAGTGTTAACTTACATTTTCATAGCGGTTGAACTTTTTGGACACGTTACCACTGTTTTCCCCAGAGGGAACAATTTCTACACACTCCCTACCCTGGCTGGCTGGGATATAGGGCTAAACTTGTTAGTTTGAGCCCTTTTCCCACTGACCCCTGAGTTGCTCTCTATTCTGCATTACAGGCATGTGCTATGCATTTACGCTTTAACGAGTTCTAAAATATTTATTGCCTAAATAGAAAATTGTTCAAAGTACTAGGAATATGCGGCTACAGAAAATCAGTTGCAGCTTGTTGTTTTACTCCTGTCAGGCCAGTCCTTGGGCACTGAGTACTGTAAAGGAGCAAAAAAGCTTAAACCATGTGGCTTATTGTTATCAGGCTGCTGAATCCTGTTGCTCAGCCATGTTAAACTATGTTTGGGGCATCTAGCTTTATTTCATATAGAGCAGAGGGAGACTCAGGGGTCTATTTCAGGTGTTTGTAGTATCTTATAAAGAATTTGGTGCCTTCAAAGAGCAGAATCTGAGTTTGAAGTGTGTCACAAACTGACCCAAACTATTTTGTTTTGAGTCAGTTCAACATTAAACAGCAACTTCCTAGGGTGCCACATTTCCTCATGACAGCTATAGGTTGGGCAGCAGATAACCTCTTTGGGCCTGTCCACATGCCCCACAATGAACCCACATTCATATGAATCCCATGATGCACCACATGGCTCAGTCAGAGCGAAGACTGTGTTGCATCATGGTAGAGGTAATCCAGCCAGGGAGCTTGGCTGATTTGGGAGAATGAGTGGATGACATTCCCAAAACTAGAACTCCCAAGAGGCAATGCTTTGCCATACGGAAACTTTAATGTTGAATTGATTTGAAATAAAAAGTTCTGTGCCAGTTTAATAAGTCAATATTTTGATTTGGATCAAAATGGCCTGAAGGAAAATCTTTCATTTCAGTTCTCCCAAGGGGTGGGGGGGAAGATTTAGACCATTTTTATTTTGTGAAAGCTGCATTTTACATGCAAAAAATCATTGTGATGTAAAGTTCCCGAGCAGTTGTAGTTGTTACTAAGGCCAGCACTGTTCTCTCTCAAGATCTTGGGCAAAAATAAACTCTGTTGTTGCTATAAATGTATAAAGCCATTTCATTTATCCCTGCATATCTCCCCTCTCCCCTACCTGTACCATGTTTGAAAAATCATTGCCCCCAGGAGATCCGCCTGCCTTTCCTCTGGGCTCTACCAATGTTCATTCTAATTTTCTCTCTAGTCCTCTTTCCTTCTAGAACTCTCAGGAACATCTCCGCTTGCCTCCCCAACCCTCAACGCATACACAAATTGAGTTGGAAACTGCCGAGTCTCATCCAAATGGGATTGTTGGCAGCTCTGGAGGGGTTTTATCCCCATCGAGCAGGCTAGAAACACTCTGTTCTAAAAGCACATTCCGTACTGGAGATTGAAGTCACCGGTTTACCACAGAATGGATGCAGCACCGGGAACTGCATTGCAAGTTCCCCTGACCCTGTCTTCACCAATATAAATAAATCTGGATTTACAGGAACCCCTTTCTAGGTAAGTTCAATCTCCCTGCCCATTCTCTTGGCCTCTCTGTGAACACAGTCAACAACACAGACAGTTGTAATGTCTGTGTAACTCATTGGTTAGCTTATGCTACAATAAATTTGTTAGTCTCTAAGGTGCCACAAGTACCCCTATTCTTTTGTGGATACAGACTAACATGGCTACTATTCTGAAACCTGTCATTGGTTAGTGTGTGTAACATGTCCCCCCATCTGTGCCCTATCCATGGAGAATATGGTTCTGTTACAGCCCAGCTACAGGCTGGTCTCATTAGCTCAACCTAGAGAGGTAGGTGTGTGTGTGTGTGTGTGTGTGTGTGTGTGTGTGTGTGTGTGTGTGTGTGTGTGTGTGTGTGTGTGTGTGTGTGTGTGTGTGTGTGTGTGTGTGTGACTTTCAAGGTCCCTCCTTCGTCCCCCATATGTTGGCCAAGATAAGCGCCTGTCATTTCTGTTATATGGGTGACTGCCTGTTAGCAATAAGACAGAGATAGCCACATTATTTCACACATCCTAGACATATGCCAGATGATGAGCATTTAGCCTTGCTAACATGGAACTGATTCAAAACTACGGACCGAGAACTAACAAGACTCCATAGCCCATTCAACCATCCCCTTAATCATCCAGTCCCCCCCTCCACCCAATGCAGATATTTTAAATCTCTAGTGAGCTTCTGCAAAAGGCCCCTATCTGCCAGTAGGAGCGACTCCCAATGATTGACTCAAGAGGAGCGGTGAGTGCCCCTCCATCTGTATTTCCTCCATCAGGGCAACTGATTGAGTAAGCATTAATGGTCACTGAAGTCACTGCAACAAATCCCACTGTAACGCTGCTCCCAGAAGTCGCAGTGAAATCCTCACTCAGAGGTTAGGCAATGTGAAGCAGCCAGCTATATTTAACCCCTCAGCATCTCTTGCCCTCTTTCCCCTGCTGTACATACCTCCTCGAAATAAATAGATAATAAAACCCCGGGATTCCCCACAGGGTGCTCTTGGAAAGTCATATAACTGTTGCTCCCCAAGGGGTAAAGATTTGCTCCACCCCTGCTAATAAACGGGGAGATAGGTTATAATGAAAAAGACAGAGCCTGCCCACATTTTGCAGAATCACAAGCCACATGGATTTTAACCCACCAAACCTTTATCGTGCTAATTACCATGGCTCAGATCTCAGCCTCTCCATTCTTCTCCCTCCCCTTCCAGCAGGAGCCCTGCCTCTCTCCTGATCCCTTCCTCTCACAACAGCAAGCAAGCAGGTGCTTGGGGCAGCCAACGGAAAGGAGCAGCATGTCCGGGTCTTTGGCGGCAGGCAGCAGGTCCTACAATCCCTCCCGGAAGGACCTGCCACCGAATTGCCACTGAAGAATGAAGCGGTGGTGGCAGAGCTGCCGCCGATTGCAACTTTGTTTTTATTTTCCACCACTTGTGGCAGCAAAAGTGCTGGAGCCAGCCCTGCTCACAACATAGGAGCCCCTCTACCCAGACTGCTTAGCCACGCCCCCTTCACACTGAGCACTGCAGTGTGCACCTACCCTCTTTGCAGTGGCCCCAAGCTTCCCCTCTGCTCAGCCACCAAACTTCATTCGTGGTGTTTATTTACAGAAGTGTCTAGGGATCAACTGCAAATGGGGCCCCAATTGTGCTAGGTGCTGTACACACACAGTCGTATACAGTCCCTTCTCTCGAGAGCTTACAGTCTAAATAATCACCATGAAGCACGGTTCCATGCCACAGCCATGAGGGACAACCTTCTGCGTGCTATGTTCTGGCCTGAAGAGAGGGTGGGAACCACAAGTAGAGGGAGATTTTAAGTGCACAAGGCAGACAGGTGTGGGCAGGGATGTCTTAGCAGCTGGGGCTCACCACTGGAAAGAGTCCTGATCCAACTACATCTCAGAGTGACCAGAATCGCTCCCTCTTGATGGAAAAGCATCCTATGGTGGAAC